>NW_022111324.1:30021803-30059167 GCF_000313985.2 Echinops telfairi | reverse complement strand
TCCTGTGTGCTCCGATCAGATTTATCCCTCTCCCGGAGCTGTGGATTCAGTGCCATCCTTTGAAATAAATTCTTCTCTGGGGAGGGGCAGGCATCTACTTAGTATTTGGGACTGGGGCCAGCCCCCCAGACCTCTCCACTGGTTCTCTTATAGGAGTAGAAAGCCTCCTAGAACCTCTGACGGTTTGGAACTCAGAACTTGGGGTTACCAATCCAATGTGTAAACAGCAGATCACCAGGGCGAGAACATAGTAAGTCACTATACAATCAGTCTTGCCTAACCATAGCAACTAATTGTAGTCAAAAGAGAGATCAAGGCTCCAGAGAGAAAGAGAGAGAGAGAGAGAGAGAGAGCATATAAGTCTTGAATTGTTTTCTTCCCCCAGCCCTGGTGGCATAGTTGGGCTACTAAGTGCAAGATTGTGAGTTCAAAACTACCAAGAGCTCCACAGGAAAAAGAAGAGGTTTCTACTCCCATAAAAAGTTATCATTTGAGAAACCCACAGGGGCAGTTCTTCTCTGTCCTACAGGGTGTCCCAGAGTCCAAAGTGAGCCAATGGTACAGAGAGCTAGGTAGTTTATGTGCTGTGAGAAGTGCAGGAGTGCATTGCAAGTTATCATACACAATGATCATTGATGTGGTAGCAATTATAATAGGAAGAAAAGAGGTGAAAATGAGATCAAACATCACTAATACAATACCTCGTATTTCCTTTCTTGTTCATGGTGACCCATCTACTCAGGCATCCCTTTATAAACAGTGTTCTTTACTGTTTGCCAATATCAACTGCTGCTCTTATTGTGACTTCATGAATGGCCTATTTCGGCATGTCATAATACTGCAGACGACTTTGAGAGGAAAAGTTATAGTTAAAAGGCAGACTGACATTTTCATACATAAGGTGGAAAATATCAAAGAAAACTATATAATGTGATCTGGCTGTTACTATGAAAATTCATTTGCACTGAATTATTAGCACCAAGGAATGAAATGCTTCTGAAAGATGATTTAATTATCCCAAGAGTTATTGGTCCATATCGGAAAAGGAATATTTGGTTTCTTCCTTGGTGAGTAATTAGAATGTGATGAATAATGTCAGATAAAGGAGTACTCCTTGGCATATATTAATGCTATTAGAATTTCAGTAGCTATTCCACATTACAGATTGCGGTTCTGTCTTAACATTAAAAAAACCTGCATAAAAGACTTCTTGTTTAGGAGGCAAATATTTAAATAAAATGATTTTCCCCAGGCAAAGCTATTAAAATATATTTTTAAACTCTCATATGTCCTTTTTCATCATTTCTCCAACTTTTTATTTATTCAGAATTTTTCTACCACTATCAACGTACTTTTGCTTTAGTGCCTTAAGTTATAGGTGAAAATACAAGTATGTGCACCAAAAATTTTAATAGCTAAACTGAAATAACTCTCAGCTATCACACATGAAAAAAAGATACAATAAACAATCTTAGAAACATCAAAGCTCTTCATAATGTCATTAGCTATATTCCTATAAATAGGTATATTCCTTTATATATTTTCCCAAGTAGAGCTTGGACCTTTCAGAGATAGGTTGTTTTACATTTTTCCACATACAAAATAGTATCTAGTTAGAGATTAGTTCAAATCTCTATTAATTATACTATTTTGACATTAGGTATGGCTAACATTAGATTAGATAACATTGGATATGCTATACTATTTTAACATTAGAGAGGCATTTTATATAACACATGGAGCATTTTAGATAAAATATGGAGCAGGCTGGAGATCGGGAGCAGAATGGAGACCGTGAGCAGGCTGGAGATCTGGAACAGGACAGAGAGGGGAGCTGAGCTCTTGTCTTCTCTTGGCTGTAGACATGGAGCTGGGTCAATGTCACAGACATCACAGCCCAAGGCAGGAAGGGGGTCAAACTCCCTGTCCTCACATCCCTTTCCAACCCCAAACATCAGAATTACAGAAGACTGTATGACACCACTCAAGGGGAGCAAACAACCGAACTGTATGTGAAGGGATATAGTGGATAGTGTATGATCCAGCAATAATAAATAAATAAGCATTCCTATGAGGTAGGGGAGGTGAGGGTGGGGATAAAAGCAAACTGTTATCAAGGAGCTCAAGACAAAAGAAAATGTTTGGGGACTGATTGTGGTAGCAAGTGTACAATACTGCTTGATGTAATTGAACTACAGAATGTTATGATATCTGTAAGAGCTCTCAATAAAATGCTTTTAAAGTAATTATTAAATAAACCCTTTCTTGGCTTGCCTTTAAAACAAAAACAAAGAAAAAGACATTATTAAGATTATAGGTGTATTTATCAAAGTCAAAGGAGATATATAATAAAAATATAATACTTAATAAAGTGTGAGCAAAGAAAGTATACAGAAATCTAGAAGAGAAAATCAGAAGTCAATTTAGTCTGAGAAAATAAGTAAATAAACAAATACATGAGCATAATACCGTCCCCCCCAAACAAGGTAGTCATGCCAAGACTTGAAAAAATAAATAAATGTTAGTGCATAAAGAGAGGTTGTGGAAGAGGTGAACGTAGAATGAACAGAGGAATAAGGGGAATGTGAGAACCTTCTAGAACAGAAAAAAGACAGTGAATGAGCAAGGTTCATGGTGCATCCCAGAAAATGAAAAGGTGCAATTAGATTGGAAGATAATACTTCAAGCCAAATATGATGTAAATTAGCTAGGAGTGAGGCTAGATTGGGCAAGGCTTTACAATCATATTAAGATTTGTGTTTACATCAAGAATAATGGAAAGCTACCAACATGCCTTAAATCAGTGAGTTGATAAATTTGCATTTCTATATGATCCCTTAGACTGTGGAATGGGTTTTGAATGAGCATCAACCAAGCATTGATATTTTGGAACTAGCAGTTTGCTGGCAGCTCCTAAGTGAAAGATTATCAGTTGGAACTAACCCAGAAGCTCTACCTCCACAAAAGAAAAGGTTTGGCAATCGATTCCTCTAAAGCAGCGGTTCTCAACCTGGGGGTTGCGACCTCTTTGGAACGACACTTTCACAGGGGTCGACTGATTCATGACATAACAGTAGCAAATGACAGTTATGAAGTAGCAACAAAAATAATTTTATGGTAGTGGGGGGTCACCACACCATGAGGAACTGTATGAAAGGGCTGTGGCATTAGGAAGGTTGAGAACCACTGCTCCAAAGGTTACAGGCAAGAAAACCCCATGGGACAATTCTACTCCATAACACTTGGCATTCCCATGAGTCAGAATAAACTTAATGCAGCTGTATTGTGAGCTGAAGAAATCAAGATCTGCAGGAAAATCATAGGCTGGTGGTGGCTGTAGAGGTGGATGAATCCAAGGTTGTCAGGACACGTGACAGATCTGTAGTGGCTCCTTCAGTGTTCAGACAATATGGTAGGGTGTTTGCTCAAATTCAAAGAACCAGAAGTCAATGAGTAAGCTGCAGAATTCAGACCCAGCAAAAAGCAGAGTAAACTCTTTCCTAGCATTATTATAGTGGAAAGATGTCACACTTCGGAGGGAACTTCCATTCAATTGGACCAGTGCTTTGACCTGAATAATACATTCCCTTACAATCTAATCTTATCCCAATATGGGGTTTATACCTGATTGTCTTTTATTATTTTGTGTTAGGTCAGGTAAGAGTGGATTAATTGGTGTCAATTGCCAAATCGCTAAACACCTGGCCTAGCCAAGTTGATGGAAAACCTTAACTATGCAAAAAGCTAACAACAATAATATTCAAATCATCTTAATAAGAAATCCTGGCTTCAACTATGGAGACAACCATGAAAGCAGGAAAAATAAGGTGGGTTTGAAAGCAATTTGGAATTTAGAAGTTATTTCATTTGGTGAAAAGTTGCATGTGGTGAATATGAAAGAATTAATCAATGAACATTCTCAGGTTTCCAGCTTGTGAGAGAACCAGATAGGTGGTAATTGCCTAGGAAGGAGAGTTCAAACTAGCAATTGTAGACATAGGGTAAAAGAAAAGATTTCAAATGCAAATTTAGTCAATGTATTCAACTATTCAATAATAATAGCAACACGAAGCACTTAAGATTCTATGCACTAGATTGGGACTGCCGAACTGGAAGTAACACAGTCAACATACCTGCTTTTTGGAGTTTTATGTGAGGAAAGAACTGGCAGGCCATCAGAAAAAACTATCATGTGGATTACATTTTATTGTTTGATTATGACAATAAATATAATGTTTTGCTATAATGAATTCATTATGATACAATAAATTTTCTTTTGAAACATTATCCTTAAAATTGTAAAAGTACACTAAGTGAAAGATTTTCATACTTTTTATCAGCATTCTCTTAAAAACATTAACAGAAAGATCTCTTGATATGTCCCTGAAGCAACTGCAATGAAACTGCTTCTGCTAATGGTACCATCATGCAGCCAAAACATGTAAATAAGTTAAGTGATACATTTCAGATACAACACATTATACAACTTTGAGGACTGGAACTGGCAGGTGAGGAATGGGTGGCAGAAGGATTAACTTAAAAAGTCATGTCTGATACCCTTTTTATATTTAAGCTACAGAATATTAACCTTAAGTATTTTCCCCTCTGGTTGAGTAAGAAATATAGAGAATATAAGTTTCAAAAATTTAAAGATGAAGACTATTATAAATTCAGTGTCTATTGCTTCTAGGACATTCCAAATGTAAATGATTTATAGCAAAGTGGAGCTGCCACCAAAAAAGAAGTTGATTATATAAAATAAATCAGAATATTTTTTCAAATTTTATTTGATGTAGTTTAAGCCATTATGATTTGCAGTGCAGAATTTTAAGTCCCATTAATTGTAGAATAAAGTCATGCTTCATTTTTGACAATTAAATACAATTTTACTGGAATAGAGAAAGAACTCTGAATTGTACTCAGAGGAGAAATTTTCTTTAAAGGTCACCCTTATTAAATGGCATGACAATTTGATTATGCCATTCATGCTTAATACACCGGGACTCTTCCGATACTGCAGCTGGAGCACTGCTTTTTAAAATAAAAGCCAGAGCTCTGGTTTCTCCTCTACACCCTCGCCTTTCCTCCTCACTTTCCTCTTAATAAAAATCAAAGTCCTTACAATCACTTTCAATACCTTACAAGAGTTCATACCCCCTTCTCCCCTCATTGGCCTCATCATCCTCTGAAACTCTTCCCCGTGCCTTGTCTACTGTCAGGAGACTGGCCTCTTCTTCTCTCAGGCATGGCAATTTTGTTCTGAACTCTCTGAGTTCTTCTGAACTGTCCATTTCTCCCATCCCAGGCAGCCACATAGCTGTCTTTCCTCTTTCAAGTCTGCCCAAATTTTCTTTTCTTTTCTTTTTTTTTCAAATTTTATTTTCTTGAGGTTAGCAGCCCAATGTGTAACCACTACTCCACCAGAGATCCTCAATTTTATTTTCTTAATGAAAAAATTGTTTCCTGATTATTGTATTTAAAAGTAAAGCCACCCTGCACCGGCCCTACTAACTTCCCATAAAACCCATGGCCATCGAGTTTATTCCAACTCATAACAACCCTACAGGATAAAGCACTGTCCCCGGGAGTAGCCCAGGCTGTCAATCTTCCCAGAAGCAGAGTGCTGCTTCTCTCTCCCTCGGAGTCACAACTAACCTTTCAGTGAGCAGCCTAGGACTCCACTGAGTTCACTTAATCGCATCTACTTCCTCTTTTAATTTCCATAGCATTTTCAGTGTTAATATTTGATAAGATTGGAAATGTCAATGTAATTGATAAGTCTATAACCGGTCTGAATAAGCAGAAGAGAGAGGGGAGGAGATATAACTTGCCAATATAAGTAATAAAATAAGGAACACTAGAAAAATAATAGCGGTTTAAAACCTTGGGTTCCCGTTGCAGACTACTCATTAATTAAACCCCAACATGAAGGCATCATTAGACTCACTATCTGGGGCTAATACATGGAGAAGATCACTTTAGTTTATCTCACAGAGAATAAAGTTGTCAAAGGAAAACATGGCCGAGAGGTTGTTAGTGAAGCCCTGTGGTTAACAACAAAATATCAGTACAAGTGCCATTAGCTTTATTTTATCATTCAGAGAATTTCCAGAGAAGAACTAAAGTAGATCAGATTCATGCCAGATGATGTTTCTGTTTTGATTGTAGAAGGTCAGGTCTGGATCCTTCTATTTTTCAATTTATTTTTTTTAAGTGTCTCTGAATATACAAGCTGAGAATTCAGCCCATTTCAGTATGCTTGTTGCTGTCGTTCCTGCTCCAACCAAAGTTCGACTTCCCAATAACTCAGAAATTACTGAAATGCTAGAAGTTGAGGTGCAGTCTAAGATGTGGTAAAGGAAGTTAGAAACTTTGCCCATGTCCATTAATCAATTCCAGCTTTCTAGCAAGTTATCTAAAATGTTCTAAATCATAAAGCACACATAAATAGTAAATTTTACCTTCTTTTGCACTGTTGAAGGAAATGATTTGGATAGAAAAAAGCAAGATGATGATTCTCCCACCCCACCCCCACTCACACTACATAATTTGGAAGGAAACACACATGTGATCTCACCTGCGCACATGGGCACACACACACACACACACACAGGCAATAGGAAAGAGTGGCCCAGTGGAATGGCTAGCATTACACAGAAAAAAACAGGGAAACAAGAGAGCTCTGCTTAGCTGAGGTGTGCTAGGAAAGTGGGTTTGATCAAATTCAAGCAAGATTCTATAAAACATCGGGTTTCCGAAGCATAAAATAACATAATAGCTCATTGAAGTGTGAACTCTCTCATGCAGAAAAGGCATGTGGAGGCTGACTCTGAGTTGGCAAGAAGATAGCCTTTGGACAGACGTCGATACAGTAATCTAAACTCTAGATTTGAGAAATGCTTATAAAAATGGAGATTAAAATGAGAAATTCAGGTCATATATCTAGTATTTGTTTATTTTCCACAATTTATCAGAGGTAGGTACAGATATACATAGCAAGTGGGTTAGGTGAGTGAAAGATTTAGAACTAGCTCTGCATAATTAGGCCTACATATTCCCATGGGAAGGAACCTATTAGTTATTCACAGAAGCATCAAAAAAAAGAAAATCCCATATTTGAGAATTATTTTCCTAAGTGTATGGCGATATCTAATGATTGATATGTTGTCAGGTATTTTAGGAAGGAAACAATTGGGAGGCAATCAGGATGTAATTTTAACACGTCCCAATGAAGACGTAACTGTTGTATTTGATCAGGCGTAGTTGACTTCTGCTTCACATGGTACCTGTGCTGGTACATTTATTTTGAGATTCAGTAATAGAAAACTTATGCTTAAAAATATAGAGAACATTTATGTTCCACAATATTCTCCCAAAGAAGTTATTTGACCAGCAAAATATACTTTACATTTCTTCCATGATTTGTGTATATTGAGATTATAGCAATGTCAATATATAAAGAATAATTAAATGTCTATTAGTTTCTGATTAAACAACTACCATTTTAGTATATCCCATGAATAATATATATATATTTAATTAAGTAATATCTTATACAATATCTCATATGACCAACCGTTTAAAAAACATTTTTAACAAACATTGTTTGGATTAGGAAAATGTTCCATTTGATTGACAGAGGAGTCCTTGGGTGGTGAAAACAGTTATTGTACTTGATTGCTGATCAAAAGGGTTCAGGCAGAGGCACCTTGGAAGAAAGGTGATACACTTCTAACTAATCAGTCTTAGGAAATCCCATGGGACACACATAGCGTCACCAAGAGCTGGAATCAACTTGAGGGCAACTCTTGCTATTTCCTGTAAATTTCATTAAAATTCTTGCAATTTTATTGACAAATATTTAAATTTTATACACAGAAATATTTTATCTCAGTTATGCGTTATGAAAATAAAATAATATAATATACTCTTATTTGTTGTTGCATATCACTAATATGGAAAGTTTTAGAAATTTGAAGTGAATGAAAGCAGGGTCTTCATGAGCAATACCATGTTGCATATAAGTGACATGTAACAAAATTAAAGTCCGTAATTTGAGAGTCACCAATATAAAAAGTATGTTAAGAAAAAGAATGTAAGCACGTTTTAGTCAGTTTTTAAATAATGTCACATTATGACTATGTTTTATTTGAGTGTCTTGACCTATCTCCACCAACTACTGACTTCTTCGATATAGTGCTAACCTTGCACTGTCTGCAAAACACTTTCCAAGTAATTCAACTATTTCTCATTTGTCATCTCATTTCACCATATATCACATTCCTTGACAACTCTGCTAGTGTTGAACGATTTTTATTTCAAAGGAAAAATTCTACCGTAGTTAACTTTAGGATCAGAAAGAGAAGCAATTTTTTAATTTAAGAACCAAAACTTACATAAACTAATAATTAGTATTGAATATCCCCATATGCATTCACAGGTAAATAATTAATGATTTATCAGACAGAAGGAAATTTATTAAGTTATGTTTTCAAATTTTATAGTTAATGTCATATATGGAAGCAAGAAATGTTTTTATACTTTTATTACTATTAAAGCATCAGAAAAAATTACTAGAATTTTTAATATTTAAAAATACATATGTTTAGCATATTTCATGTGGACTCTGGTGTTACTTTCTGTAATTAAGTGGAATCATAGTGATTTTGAAAGATTCTAATAAAAAGTAAAAATTGTTTTTGTTAAGTGCCGTTAATGCGGTTCTAACCCATAGTGACTCTGTGGACTACAGTGATAAGCATTGCCCAGTCGGTGCCTCTTCAAAAATTCCCATGCTTGAGCCCACTGTTGAAGCCACTCTGTTGATCCATCTTGTGGAAGGCCTTCCTCTATGGAGCTACTACTCTGCCAATTATGCTGCCATTCTCCAGGGACAACATGTTCAAAGTATGTAATATGAAGTCTCATCATGCTTGCGTCAAAGGAGCATCTGGTCGTACTTCTTCCAATACAGATTTGTTCCTTCTTTTGCCAGTTGATGATATATTCAATATTCCTTATCAGCACCATAATTCAAATACATCAATTCTTTGGTGTTCCTTATTCAGTATTCAACTTTCACATGCATATGAGACAATTGAAAATATCTTGGCTTAGGTCAGGCCCACTTTATTCTTCAAAGTGTCTCCCTGTTTTTCAACAATCTAACGAGGTATTTTGCAGCAGGTTACCCAAAGCAATGTGTCCTTTGTTCTCAAGATTGCTGCTTCTGTGAGCATTGTGTGTGAATCTAACCAAGTCAAAAGACATGACAACTTCATGCTTTTCTGCATTTATCATGATGGAGATAAATTGGTGCAGTTGTGAGGATTTTGGTCTCCTTTACAATGAGTGTAATCCGTACTGAAGGTATACAATCTTTGATCTTCTTTAGCAAGGGCTTTAAGACCTCCTCGTTTTTCAGCAAGCAAGGTCATGTCATCTGCATAAAGCAGGTTGTTACCAAGCCTTCCACCCATCCTGATGCTTCATTCTTCTTCATATAATCCAGCTTCTCTGCTTATTTGTTCAACATACAGATTGGATAAGTATCGTGAGAGAATACAACCTTGCTGTACACCTTTCCTGATTTTAAATCACATAGTATTTCCTTGTTCTCTTCCCGCAACTGCCTCTTGATTCAGGTACAAGTTCCACACGAGCACAATAAAGTCTTCTGGAATTCCCATTCTTCTCAAGACTATCCATAGATTGTTTTGCAATGACACAGTCAAATGTCTTGGCCTTGTCAATAAAATACAAGTAACCATGTTTCTGATATTCTGTGTTTACAGTGAAGATTGTTTCTAGCATCGCCAATAATATCCTTTGTTCCAGGTCTTCTTCTGAATCTTGACGGAAGCATCAGGTATCTCCCTGACAATGCACTGCTGAAACTATTGTTGTATAAAGCTCAGGGAAATTTTACCTTCATGCGATATCAATGATATTGTTCTATAATTTGAGCATTATTTTGGAATGGTTTCAAATTTGGATCTCTTCCAATCAGTTGGCCAAGTAGCTGTCTTTCAGATTTCTAACCATACAGGAGTAAGTGCTTCCAGTAAGCTTCCAGCTTCGTAAGCTTGTTGAAACATTTCCATTTATATTCCATCAGTTATCAGATGCTTGTTTTGGGCTAATGCTTTCAGTGCAGCTAGAACTTCTTCCTTCAGCACCACTGGTTCTTGCCCATATGCTACCTGAAATGGTGAAATGCCCACTAGCTGTTTTTAGTAGAATGAATCTGTGCATTATTTCCAGTTTACTGATGCTTCCTGCATCAATCAATATTTTTCCCAAATAATTCTTCAATATTGCATCTATAGGCTTGAATTTTATTCTTCCGCTATTTCAGTTTAAGATATACTAAGCATGCTCTTCCTTTTAAGTTTTTTAACTCTAGGGCTGTAAACATTTCATTTTAATATTTGACTTATGCTTCTCAAGCTTCCCTTTGAAACAGTCTATTCAGTTCTTTGACTTCACTATTTATTTGTTGTGCCTTAGATACTCTATGATCAAGAACAAATTTCAGAGTCTCCTCTGACATCCACTTTGATCTTTTCTTTCGTTCTTTTATTTGATGACCTTTTACTTTATTTATAAATTGTATTCTTGATGTTCTTCCACAGCTCATCAGATCTTTTGTAATTACTGTTCAATGTAGCAAATCTGTTTTTATGATGTTCTTGAAATTCAGGTGGAATAGGGTCAAGCATGAATTTTGGCACTTATAGGGTTATTTTAATTTTCTTTAACCAGTTGCATAATCTGTCAACTTAAGAAGGGGTGTAGACTAGCCTGTCAATCAGATCACGGCTTTATGACCTCATTTGGAGGTGCAAAGGAGATTAAATAGCTCACTGGAGGCTGGACACTGATACTCTCAGCTTGTCTCTCTGTGAGACATTTCTGTTGACAAGCTACATGGATCCATGTTGCTAGAGCCTGAGCCCTGGACCTGGAGGAGCCACATGAAGACCCACAGCAATTCTAAGATGCATCCACCACCACTGGATCTGCAAGACTTTCCACCCACTGGCCTGTGATGTTCCCACATTCAGCGCCATTGCATGTGTTGGGTGAGTCTGAAGAGGAATTTATAGATTGGTGTATTAGTTTGGGTAGACTAGAAAAACAAATTCATGAACATTCATGTGTGTATAAGAAAGAGGTTTATAATCAAGAGCAATTGAATATTGATAAAACATCCTAGCCCAGTCCAGATCAAGTCCTCAAGTCTGATACTAGCCCATATGTCCAATACCAATCCCTAAAGTCCTCTTCAGACTCACACAACACATGCAATGATACCAAATGCAGGAAGATCAAAGGCCAGTGGATGGGAAATCATATGGATCCAGTGGTGTTGTAAGCATCTCAGTGCTTGCAGGGGTCTCCATGTGGTTCCTTCAACTCCAAAACTCTGACCTGTTTCAGGGTAGCTTCATCTGGTTTTTCTCATAAATGTCTCGCAGGGACTGAGCCAAGAGAAAGAGTGTCTCCTGCCTCCAAGGAGGAAATACCAGAGTTCCCATAATTCTCTGAAGAAGACCTTGCTCACACAGAGGCCTCATTGGCTATGACCCGATTGACAAACTAGACTCCACCCCTTCACTCAATCCTTTCAAGTCCCAAGTTGACACCAGATTATGAAACTACCACAGTTGGTATCGGACATATGGACTTGATCTAGACTGGGCTGGGATCATTTCTTAATATACAATCACTCTTTTATCTAAAGTTATTTCTTTTACACCTATGAGGGTCTCTAGATTTCTTTCTCTAGTCAGTCAAGGGTAATACATTAAGGTACCTTGGGAGTGTAGTAGTAGATAAACAAATCATAAAGATGGAGAGTGGATGCTTGTTTGACCTCTGCCTCATGGTAGTTCATTTTCATTGGCTAACCAGAGGTTAGATATGTCCATGCAGTTTCCTGGGTTGTTTTCTGTACAGAATATGGGAATTTTAAGTTTTGATTCCTAGAAATTGTCTTTGGTTAATTCTGTCTGAAATGGTGAAAATGATTGTGATAAATATGAATCTGGAGCTCAGGTAGTAAAATCGCCTCTTGAAAATCTTTGAGATCATGCTGCTTAGTGAAAATGGCTACTGAGGTCAAAATGATAAGAGTTGCATGAGCCCCTAATAAAATGACTTTTAAAAATTGCTAATGTTTAGAATTTAGAATTTTCTAAGTATGAATCTTAGAATATTAGTTGTCCAAACTGAAATGGAAAGCATAAATATTCATAACCTAGATATTAGCTGAAATGGACTGGCGTTTGCCATTTTGAATCAGAAAATCATGATTTGATTTAATACGCCAGGAATAACATAATATAATCAATAGCAATGATGTGGTGTTCATTTTCAAAAAGGACATTCACATTACAGAATCATCCTTGAAGTACAACACACTGTGATATAATTGTATCTATTTGCCTTCAAGGAAATCCATCAATACCACTATTATTCAAAGTTATGCACCAGCCACAAAAGCTAGTGATCATGAAATTGAAAAATTCTAACAATAACTGTGGTAAGAAATTGATCAAACATGCAATCAAGATGAAATGGTAATTATTGGTTATTGGAATGCAAAAACTTAGAAACAAAGAGAAAGGGACAGTAGTTGGAAAAGATGGACTTGGTGAAAGAAAGGAAGCTGGCGCTCTCGTGATAGAATTTTGCAATGCCTTGTTCATAGCAAATGCCCTTTTTCAACAAAACAAAAGGCTCCTACACACATGGCCTTCCCCAGATGAAATATGCAGAATTCAAATGGACTGTATCTGTGGGAAGAGATTATGGAAAAGCACAATATCAGCAGTTGAATTCAGCCCAGGGACCAACTGTGGATCAGACCATCAGCTGCTCATATAAGTTTTGGTTAAAATTAAAGAAAATTCAAACACATCCAAAAGAGCCAAACTCTTGAGTCTATCACCCTGAATTTCAAGAACATCTCAAAAGCAGATTTAATGCATTGAACACTAATGACAGAAATCTGATCAGCTGTTAGAATATAAAAACATCATTGATGAAGAAAGTAAAAGAGCATTTAAAAAATAGTGTGTTCGTCCGGGTTGCCTATAGAAACAAATTCATAGACACCCATATATGTATAAGAAAAAGCTCTATATAAAAGAGCAATTGTATATTGAGAAAACACACCAGCCCTGTCCAGAGCAAGTCCATAAGTCTGATATTAGACCATATGTCCGATACCAATCTATAAATTTCTCTTCAGACTCACAAAACATGCAATGATGCCAAATGTAGGAAGATCACAGGCCAGTGGATGAAAAATATAGTGGATCCAGTGGCAGTGGAAGCATCTTATCACTGTCAGGAGTCTCCACATGGTTCCTCCATCTCCAGGGCTCTAGCTTCATCAACGTAGCTCTATGTGTCTCGTCAGCAGGAAGACGAAGCAGCGAGAGTGGGCCTGGCCTCCAGTGAGCTATTTATCTCCATAGCACTTCCAAATGAGGTCATCAAGCTATGACCTGATTGACAGGCTAAAGTCCACCCCTTTACTCTTAATAGTCTCAAGTTGACATCAGATTATGTAACTACCACAAGTAGGAAAGAAAAAAGATCAAAATTGATGTCAGGAGAGTTTCTGAAACTTGTTCTTAATGATAGAGCAGCTAAAGCAAATGGAAGAAATGATATCAACAAGCCGAGTTGAGTAAAATATAGTAAAATACTATAATCAAATGTGAAAAGAGAAGTTTAGAAAACCAAAAGGGAAGAACATGCTCAAAATATCTTAAACTGAAAGAACTCAAGAAAAACTTCAAATCTTGAGTTGTAATATTGAAAAATTATATGGGCAAAATATTGAATGATGCAGCAGCATCAAAAGAAGTTGGAAATAATATAGAGTCATACTACAGGGAACCCAGTGCATAACCAGGGTTCCTTGTATGCACTATCCTGTAGTAACCTTATAGGATAGATGAATATGAAATCAGAATTGAATTGATAGCCAAAAAGTTGTAGCTATGGAAAAACAAAGCTCTGGGTTAAAGTAATTGAAATGTTGTTGTTGTTGTTGCTGTTGTTTTTAACTCCTCAATGATACAAGTGGATATATTTTAATTAATATATCATAGGAATCTTAGTGGTACTATTTTTCTTACATTGAAAATTTTAATGTTTTTGAATTTATCACTCTGATTATTATGAAGCGAATTAGAATATTAGTTTTATTGACAATCTCAGGAATTACAGCACATTCCAGAGACTTGATTAAGTTTCCCTGTGCGTTTTGGTGGAATCTTTGTATGTACTATCGCCATGTGGAGAAATGTCCTCCAGATTCAGTAGCATTAAGAATACTGTGGTTTTGGAACTCTATGACAGAAAACTCTAGCAATCCTGTGATACCATAAATATTTATTAAAAACTCATTGCTGCCTGGTTGATTCGGACTAATCACAACCCTATGGGACAGAGCTGCTCCAAATGCTTTCTGAAGCTCTCCACCTTTATGGAAGCTGACTGTATCAGACTTCTCCCAAGGAGGGGCTGGTGGGCTCCAACCCCTGGCCTCTTGTCAGCATTCCTGGGCATAACCAGTGTCACTTATATACATTTAAAGGAAATATTATTGTGATTTCATGTATAATATCTTATTCATAATAGCAAATATAATTAAACATATTTATAGTCTACAAAGAAAAAACAAGAAAGTATAGCTTATGTCACATAGAAGAATATTTAGTTACTTAGTACAATTAAAGAGGTTTTCAGGTGATTTTATTCATTTGGCAGAATGGCATTCTTAGAACACTAGGCATCTGTCTTACAAACAATTCTTCAGCAGCCTTGTCTTAGCCTATCATGGTTTTAACAGTTTAATCTGATTCTTTTTCTTGTGAGTATTCCTAGCCAGACTGAAAGTTGCAAGATATTCTATTATGTACTTATTTTACTTACTTTTCTCTTCAAAAGGTCTCTTACAATGTAGTAAATATATACAGTTACTCAATATACTTTTAGGAAGTGAATGAATGAATATAATTTAAAATGTATAGTTACCTCACTTGTGACCTAAACACATTACTATTTTCTGAATTTGTATCTACTATAATATCTTCAGTAATATAATGTCTCAATGTAGTTTTCTCAATCCAACAATTATACTCAGAAACTGTCCTATTATTCTAAGGTCTCCTTCTTATTAACACTGCCCCCTTTTTACCTATATGATCTCAATATTTTAATAGTTCTTAAGGCTATTACATATATGTCACTTAGAAGTTTCAATTTTTAAATGGACCAAAAAATTTTAAAACAGCAAATTTATTGCAAATAAATAACATTTATTGAATTATATATAGGGCAGACATTAATATGAATCCAGTTTTAATTTTTTAATATTATAAATTCCATTTTCAAAACAGTGATTTTTGACAAATTAAGTCTAGTTGATGCAATAATATTATTAAATGTTTTTATTATGAGTGAATTAGCCTGTGTACCATCTGAAATAGAAGTTCAATGGAAACTGGTTGCAATTTTTTTTTTTTTTTTGGTCATTGTTACTGGGTCTGTTATTACTTTTAGTCCCCAGTCTTTTTAATATATATATTTTAAACAATGGAATAATTACTTTTCAGAAACTAGAAAACAACACTACAATGACTTAAATAATTTAAGATATACAATTTAGCATTCTTAGTAATATTTATTAGTCTCACAACTGATCCTGCTCTTTTCTTTGTTTGCCTGTTTTTTTGTGTGTTTTTTTTTATCAATTTATTGGGGCTCATACCATTCATCACAATACATAGATCAATTGTGTAAAGCACATCTATACATTTGTTGCCCTCATTATTCCCAAAATTAGCTTTCCTCTTGGGTTCCCGGAATCAGCTCATTTTCCTTTTTCCCCCTCCCCCTCCCTTCCTCCTCCCCTCTCCCCCATGCACCCTTGATAATTTATAAATTATTATTGTATCTTATATTACACTGCCCGGCGTCTCCCTTAACCCACCCCTCTGCTGCCCGTCCCCCAGAGAGGAGGTTATATGTAGCTCCCTGTGATCAATTCCCCCTTTCTACACCCCCTTTCCCTCCTGGTATCGCCACTGTCACCCCTTGTCCTGAGAGATTCATCTGTCCTAGATTCCCCGCGTTTCCAATTCCCATCTGTACCGCTGTGCATCATCTGGTCTAACCAGGTCTGCAAGGCAAAATTGGGGTCCTGGTAGTTGGGGGGAGGAAGCGTTTAAGAACTAGAGGAAGGTTGTGGGTTTCATTATTGCTATACTGTACCCTAAGTGACTCATCTCCCCACTACCCCTCTGCAAGGTATGTCCAGTTGTCTAGAGATGGGCATTGGGTCTCCATCACACGCCACCCACATTGACGAGGATATGATCCACGCCCGCCTTTGGTGTTTGAGGCCTGGTCCCTTTGACCCTTCATGATCACACATGTTGGTGTGCTGCTTCCATGTGGGCTTGCAAAGTATCTTAAAGGATATCATTGATTTTCCCTTTTGACTTCAAAAACTCCTAAAAGCTTTTCCTTTTTATTGTTATTAGATGCCATATAGTCAGTTTTCACTAACAGCTCCCCTTTGTACAATAGTCTGAAACACTGCCCAGTTCTGTGCCATTTTCTCAAAAATTGCCATGTCTGAGTCCACTGGTGAAGCCTCTTTGTCCATTCCTCTCCATCAGGCTCTTTTTGCACTGGTCCTCTACACTCCCAAATATGGTACTTTTACCCAGGGACTGATCCTTCCTCAGAACTTGTCCTAAATGCATGTGACATAGTCTCTCCATCCTCATACTATTATTTTAAATACTAAATTATTGATATTAATACATAGTTATATTTTTATTTGATTTTACAATAATATATAGCTACACAATAATATATCATTCAATCTATATATTGAATTTTTCATTGTCATTTGGGCAAATGAAGGTTTACAGAGCAGATTAGTTTACATTCGATGATCCATACATATTTTGTTTCATCTCATTCACTGAAATTCCTCTCAACATCACATCACTAGCCCACTTCCAGCTTCTGTATGCTATTTCCAGGCTCCTTCTCTCTGAATGCTTCTGAATTTATTTGGGCATAAATGCTTACCTTTGATCACAGATGGTTCATCATTCAAAGATGTTTATACCTAATTAATGGCATTGTTCTCCTTATAAAACTGTCTATTCCAAACAGATGAGTTTAAAAAATAATCGCAGATTTGACCAATGTATTAAGTATAGTGGAGAGTACATTGAAGGTGGTAGGTTTGTTTTATAAAAAAATAAATAAATACATGGCTTTGGGGGGAAAATTCCATTTGGGGGTTACCCCCTTGTATACCTCAATATCCCCAATGAATATTTTCAGCAAAATACAAGCAAATATTATTCAACAATGTACTTTTTAATATATAGCATAACCAGTAGGATTCATACCTGCTATGCAAAAATAATTCAGCATTAGAAAAACAATCACTGAAACCCACCACATAAGAAAGGAAAAGAACCACACAATCAAATCAAATAATACAGAACAAGCAGTTGATACACCAATTTCTGATAAAAACACCAACAAAATAAAATGGAAGAGAAATTCCTCAACATAATTTAGAGCATATATATAAAACCAACAGCCAACATTATTTCATTGGAGAGAAACTGAAAGTATTCTTCTTTCTAAGAGTAAAAACAACAACAAAAATAGTCCTTTATCAACACTCCAATATTGTTCTGGAAGTCTTATGCTGAGGTACAGGAAAAGGAGGGGTAATCAAAGATATCCGAATTGGTAAAAAATAAATATTTTTTTGAAGATGATTCAGGGAGAAAATAATAGGAACTAAAGGAAAGATTCAGCAAAGTGGCAAAACACAAGATCAAAATTTAAAAATGATTGAATTTTTTACAGTAATAAAAAGAGCACTGGAACAAAACAAAAAAAAAAAAGGAAAAGAATGTAATTGGGAATGGTCTCCCAAAAGATAGACTACTTAGATTAGAGCAGTCAGTCCACAGAGAGGACCACATGGCCGGCCTCACTATGAGACATGATGCGCCCACTGAACCATAGCCCTACAGGAGACACAGTGTGGGAATTGCACCCTATCTGATCCCACCACACCAAAGCAAAACACTAAGGGGGTGCAATAGAACAGCAAGGGAATGGAGCAGCGAGGTCCCCAGGGAATGCCGAAGGTGGACTTTAGGGCCAGGGTATTGTGCTGCAACAGACTGGAATGGCAAACATTCCTGAAGCCCAACAAGCAATCCTTGAACTAACTACAAGCTTTTCTTTCTTGTTGTGTTTTGTTTTGGGTTTTTTTTGTCATTGGTTTGTTCTTGTTGTTCTTGTTGTTTATTGTTGTACATTGTTGCTTGGTTTTGCTCTGTCTTGTTTTTGTGCATGTTATCTCTGCAGGTCTGTCTAAATAAAATAGGCTGGATGAACAATCTGGAGGAGAAAACAACTACAAAGGGACCTACAGTTCTGGGGGGACATGGGAGAGGGGGAGGTGGGGGAAAAGGTAGTGAAGTTAACAAACCCAGGGACAAGGGAACAACAAGTGATCCAAATTGATGGTGAGGTGGGTGTGGGAGGCCTGGTAGGGCATGATCAAGGGGAATGTAACTAAGAGGAATTTCTAAAACCCAGGTGGGGACTGAGCATGATAGTGGGACAGGAGGAAAGTCAAAGAAAATAGAGGAAAGAGCTGGGAGGCAAAGGGCACTTATAGAGGTCTAGATAAAGGCATGTACATATGCAAATATATTTATATATAAGGATGGGGAAATAGATCTATGTGCATATATTTATAGGTTTAGTATTAAGGTAGCAGATGGACATTGGGCCTCCACTCAAGTATTCCCTCAATGCAAGAATGCTTTCTTCTATTAAATTGGCATTCTATGATGCTCACCTTCCCGTCTCAACTGCTAAAGACAAAGCGGGTGAATTAGCAACTGTGGTGAAGAAAGCTGATGGTGCCCGGCTATCAAAAGATATAGCATCTGGGGTCTTAAAGGCTTGAAGGTAAACAAGCGGTCATCTAGCTCAGAAGCAACAAAGCCCACATGGAAGAAGTACAGCAGCCTGTGTGATCACGAGGTGTCGAAGGGTTCAGGCATCAAAGAACAAAAAATCGTATCATTGTGTGCTCACCTCCATGATATGATCGCTGAAGATAAATGGGTGCATAAGCAAATGTGGGGAAGAAAGCTGATGGTGCCCAGCTCTCAAAAGATATAGCATCTGGCATCTTAAAGGCTTGAAGGTAAACAAGCGGCCATCTAGCTCAGAAGCAACAAAGCCCACAAGGATGAAGCACACCAGCCTGTGTGATCACGAGGTGTCAAAAGGATCAGGTATCGGGAGTCATCAGAACAAAAAAATCTTATCATAGTAATGAGGTGGGGAGTTCAGAGTCTAAACCCAAGTCACATTTGTAGGCCACTGGACATCCCCTTACAGAAGGGTCTTGGGGGGAGACGAGCCAGTCAGGATGCTATGTAGCAACGATGAAAAAATACAACTTTCCTCTAGTTCCTAGATGCTTCTTCCCACCCCCTCACCCCCCCCCCAATATCATCATCCCAATTCTACCTTGCAAGTCTGGCTAGACCAGAGGATGTATTCGATACAGGTAGGAACTGGAAACACAGGGAATGCAGGGCGTATGATCCCTTCAGGACCAGTGGTGTGAGTGGCAATACTGGGATAGGGGAGGGAGGGGGGGTTGGAAAGGCGGAACAGATTGCAAGGATCTACATGTGATCTCCTCCCTAGGGGATGGACAACAGAAAAGTGGGTCAAGAGAGACGTCAGACAGGGCAAGATATGACAAAATAATAATTTATAAATTATCAAGGGCTCATGAGGGAGGGGGTAGCGGGGAGGGAGAGGGAAAAATGAGGACCTGATGCCGGGGGCTTAAGTGGAGAGCAAAAGCTTTGAGAATGATGAGGGCAATGAATGTACAAATGTGCTTTACACAATTGATGTATGTATGGATTGTGATAAGCATTGTATGAGCCCCTAATAAAACGATTTAAAATAAATAAATAAGGTCCAAATCCAAAAGAGAAAAACATATTGGAGCTTAAATTTTGAACACCTAGTTTTCAGAAGGCTATGTAAAACAGTGGTAGAGCACACTATATTTGTAGGGTCTATACATAGAGTAAGCCTTTGATAAATTCCCTTTGGCCAGAATTCAGGTATGTGAATATAAAGCTGATTATGGCAGATGTAGCTAGGTTAAAATAAGACACCTTATCATTTTATCTCCTTTTGACTCATGTTATAGATTTTTCGGTTTTTAGTATATTCTGACTTCTTTCTAACTGAGGTTTTAAAATTTTGTCATTGTAGGTTTTTGTTTATTGCTTGTTTTTGTTTTCCATGATTTTCTGTTTATGAAATCCAGGATAAGTAAATAGTAACTGGATAAGAGATCGTAACTGCATTGATTATTACCTAGGGGCATGGCAGGAAATAATGGGGGTAACAAGAGGTTAAGAAAGAGGAAAAGATTCTGGAATTGATTGTCTTGATAATTGCACAAGTTCACTACTGAATAGTCACAGTAGTGACAACATTGCTTGCACCATCCTCATGATTGTTATTATGTTTGATCCCATTGCTGCAGCCAATGTGTCAACCCAATGGTAAGTGATATTAATCACAAAAGAGCACATATTGTATGACACAACTATTGTAAAAGGTCAAGAAAAGTTTTTCACACTCCAAAATCATTCTTTGATGGTAAGGTAGGGAGGATAGAGGTAAGAGGGTTGATGCATGCTAATTTTGGTAAAAAGGATGCCAATACACAAGAAGAGAGAGATTGGCAAAAGATTATAGAGACAGGGGAAGACGCTAGGAGTTTAAGATTTTAAATAGCAGTGTATACAAAATCCTGCAGATGCAAGGATAGTCACACAGGCTGAAAGGTGTGGAAGGGAGAGTGGAAATAACCCACAATTACGGCTTTAACAGATGTTATTTTTACATGGACACTTACCTTTGCTCCAAATATATACATGGATGGAATGAAGAATACAGTGTAAAAAGTTATGGAAACTACTTAAATATAATAAAGCACTTTTGGGGAATGAATTTCTGTGCCTGGAGTCTCAGAAGCATAGTCTAGGTGTGCACCAAGGTCAACTCTCATAACATAGTCCGAAAAGGCAATGTGTTACATTCTACTTTGGTGAGTAGTGACTGGGTTCTTACAAGCTCATGAGAGGCCATCTAATGTGCAACTATTTGTCTTTCTCTGTATGGAGGGAAAACGACTGATGAAAATCAAAGACGAATGGAAATAATCAGGCCAATAGACTAAAGGACCATACGAACATCACTATCCATGACTCTGAGACAAGAATTAGATGCATAGCCACCATTACCAACTGCTAGCCTTCTTTCCCTTAAAGCTCAGGTATAATCCATACTGCAGACTTTCATCTTTTTCAGGAAGTGCTTCAAATCCCCTCTTTTTTTTTTCAGAAAACAAGATTTTATTATCTTCATATCACATGTTCTCATTGAGTCTTCCTCTAATTCTGATGCTATCTTCTTCTTTATATAGTTCATTTTATCAAATTATTTACTTGGAATACATATTTTAAAAGTATGATGAAAGAGTATAACTGTGACACATATTTTCCTTTTTTTTAAATCATTTTATTGGGGGCTCATACAATTCTTATCACAATCCATACATACATTCATTGTGCCAAGCAAATTTCTACATTTGTTGCCATCATCATTCTCAAAACTTTTGCTTTCTACTTGAGCCATAGATATCAGCTCATTTTCCCCCTCCCTCCCAGCTCCCCCTCCCTCATAAATCCTTCACAATTCATAAATTATTATTATTTTGTCATGTCTTACACTGCCCGAAGTTTCCCTTCACCCATTTTTCAGTTTTTCATCCCCCAGGGAGGAGGAGGTTATATGTAGATCCTTGTAATCGGTTCCCCCTTTCTACCCCACCTTTCCTCCACACTCCAGGTATTGCTACTCTTACCACTGGTCCTGAAGGGGTCATCTGTCCTGGATTCCCTATGTTTCTAGTTCCTATCTGTACCAGTGTACATCTACTGGTCTAGCCAGATTTGTAATGTAGAACTGGGATCAGATAGTGGGGGGAGGAAGCATTTAAGAACTAAAGGAAAGTTGTATGTTTCATCATTGCTACCCAGCAGCCTGACTGGCTCATCTCCTCCCCACAACCCTTCAATAAGGGAGTGTCCAGTTGTCTACAGATGGGCTTTGTGTTTCCACTCTGCACTCACTCATTTACAATGATATGATTTTTTTGTTCTTTGATGTCTGATACCTGGTCCCTTCTACACCTCATGGTCACAGAGGCTAATGCGCTTCTTCCATGTGGGCTTTGAGGCTTCTGAGCTAGATGGCCACTTGTTTACCTGCAAGCCTTTAAGACCCCAGATTCTATATCTTTTGATATCTGAGCACCATCAGCTTTCTTCACCACATTTGCTTATGAACACATTTTTCTTCAGCAATCATGTCGGAAAGGTGTGCATCATGAAATGCCAATTTAATAGAACAAAGTGTTCTTGTATTAAGTAAATACTTGAGTGGAGGTCCAATGTCCATCTGCTACCTTAATACTAAACCTATAAATATATGCATGTAGATCATTTCTCCACCATTCTATATAAATATATTTACTTATGTACATGCTTGTATTTAGACCTCTATAAATACCCTTTGTCTCCGAGTTCTTTCCTCTACTTCCTTTTACTTTCCTCTTGTCCCACTATCATGCTCAGCCTAGGGCAACCATGTCCTCCCAGTGGGCAGCCTGACCCATGAAAGAATAAATTAATTAAAAAAGAAAAAACTTTAAAAAGAAAGAAAAACCTGTAAGTAGATCAAGGTCTGATTTTTGACCTCTAGGCGTGTCCTCCAGTCAAGTCCGATGGGGTGCCATGCTCTGGCCCCAGAGTCTATCCTTTGTGCTCCCTCAGTAGCCCCCTGCTCTGCTCCCCGCGTTGCTCTGGTGCACGCCTTTAGTGTTTTGCCTCGGTGTCATGGGGTCAGTCCCGGACAGTTCCGACACTGAGTCTCCAGTGTTGTCCCCCTTAGGGCCCTGAGTCAGTGAGATAATATAGCAATCCATCATTCAATTAGATTAAGCGTAATTGTATAATTGCTGCCACCATCATTTTCAAAACTTTTTTTCTTCTTAAAGTTATTGATATCAGACTTTTTATAGTTAATAAAATATAACACTTTTCTTTTTATTTTTCCCCATCATTTTATTGGGGGTTCTTACAGCTTTTACAACATTCCAAACATCAGTTGTATCAAGCATATTTGTACATATGTTGCCATCATCATTTCCAAGATATTTTCTGCTTGAGCCCTTGATATAAGCTCCTCCTTTTCCCCTCCCTCCCCCAACTTCCCTTCCTCTTGTATTCTTCAATAATATACTGTTATTGTTATTTCATATCTTACACTATCCTTTGTCTCCCTTCACCCACATTTCTGTTATTCATCCTCTTTGTGGGGAGGGCTTGGTGGTGGCTGCTATCTATCCAATCCCTTGATGGGTTCCCCTTTTCTCACCCTTCCCCTCCCTGACCATCCCCCTACCTTCATATCGCTATTCCCATTACTGTTCCTGTGGGGTTTATCTTTCCTGAATTCCTTGTCTCCAGAGTTTGTATTTGTATCAATGTGTGTTCTCCAGTCTAGCCCGACTTGTAAGTTAGAACTGGGTCACAGTAGTGGGTGTGGGGGTGGGCGAAGTATTCAGGAACTACAGAGATTACACACAACACCTTTCTTGTATCCATTGTTTTCAGACAAGATCCTTCTGATATTACAATGATTTCATTGTTCCAAATCCTCTTCTGAATCAGGCTTGAATTTTTGGCAGTTACTTTCTGAAGCACTCCCAAAACAATTTTTTAAAATAATCTTCAACAAATTTTTATTTGCATATCGTATTAATGATATTTTTTAAATATCCATATTATCAGCATTAAGTCACTAATGGTATGTAGAAAATCAAATGATATCATTAATGAATATGATAGTAATAATATCATTTGATATTTTTCATACTGTTGTTCTCTTACTGCTGATTATATGGACAATTTTCTTAATACTGTTGTAAATAGAGAACTAAAGTTATTGTTGAAACTGTAAATGACTTTAGAGTGAATAATGACTTTTTAAAAATATGCCTTATATTTATTTGTAAAAAGAATGTACATTTCAAAATACTGCTGCAGCCTTTATTTTATCTTCAGCATAAATGTTCTTTCTTTAGTAAAATACAAATTCTAAAATAATGTGAATGTATATTCATAGAGGCTGTAAGAAAATATGATGAGGAAAGAGGATTAGTGTATCTCATGATTCAATAAAGAAAAATTGATGAGTGTTTAAATTTAATAAAATCTGAAAATTTTGTTTTTGAGTGAAATACTTGAGTTATATAAACTAGCTATCAATCCAATTGGATTTGTATATCCATCAAAATTATTAATTTTTAAAATATTTACCTAAACATACAAGTGAATGGCATAGGATTCATAATAATTTATTAAAATGCAAGATAAATAGAGCTTATTGACAACTACTGGAAAGCAAATGCCCTTAGAATTCCAGAAGAAATTACCTGGACTCCGGCAGGTACTAAACAGAGGTGACAGCACAGTTTGTCATCAGAAGAATGTTGTTGTATTCTGTTCATTATGCCTCACTCTCTCTTATTGTACAGAACTGGATGGTTTTTATTTCATTTACTTTAATAAGAAGGCTCTTCTAAAATGTTCCTGGTTGATATTTGGTTTGAATGAAACACTTTATTAAAAATGGTAGATGTTTCCACTTAGCATAGCCTGAATGGCTGAAAGAGAAATAATGGCACAAGACAAAAAGGATAAAATAAATCAACAGACACCATTTTCATTCTAAACATTTCCAAGGTTAGTTTTCATCTTAATAAAATTGCTGATCTGTCAAATAATCAACCGTAGATACAGACGTGATTTGTTTCAATGAAAAGAGAGATGCCAAAAAGCAATAAGGAATAACCCTTTAAGTTGTCCCTAAACAAAAATTTTTCTACACATGCTTTTGAGAACTTTAAAAATATATTTTTCCCTTCCTTAAACTTTCAATTCATTAAGAGTAAAATAACTTAGTGATTTTTAGGTGGCATGGACCAACACTCCATTATGCTGAATATCATTTTCAGGATTGAATTCAAATTGCAACAGATGAAAAACATTTTATCAGAGTTGTCCAATTTAATCAGGAAAAGTATGGCTATACCATGATTTGAAAGATGAGAAAATGCTGAATCTGAAGTAAAAGCAATATTTTTGTCATGTGTTAGTTACATAATTTCATTTCAACTTGAAGACATGTAAAAGTGTACTGGTGGAGTTCAGCCTGTCAATCAGGTCATGACCCACTGGTGACTCTTTGTGGGCGTGACCTTCCCATAAGGAGGGCCCTGGGAATCTCCCCCTCTCTTTCTACCTTCCCCTTCCTGCTGCTGGACTTTGATTGCTGCCAGAGTCCTGGAGACGTGTCCACCGCCATTGTATCCATGGGGCTTTGAACACATCGGTCTGTGATATTCCGGCACTCTTCATCATTGCATGTGGCTGCAAGAGTCTGAATAGGACTTATAACCTAGAATCGGACTTATGAACTTGAGTTGGACTGGACTGGGATGCTTTTTTTGATATATAATTATTTCTTGATATAAAGCTCTTTCTTAAGCATCTATAAGTATCATTGGATTTGTTTCTCTAGTCAACAATGCCTAACACATATTGCATCATAAACAGTTAAAGTCCTCACTGATGTTTCTGTATTGTGAAATCAGAGGAAGAGAAAAGAAGAAAGATTGAAAGAGATAGATGAAGTGAAAGAGAAATACTTCTTTTCAGGTCTCCTATATATGAGGGGAAACCCAAAAGACCCAGGGAAATAACTCTGCCGGCCAGAGTTTTCATAGCACGCATTTTTCCTTCTAAGCAAGCAGCAAGCAACTACCTTTGAGTTAGTGCACCCAGTGATGACTTTGAAGAGATGGGAAAGTTATCTAGACTATCTTGGAGCTTGGTTCAGCAAATTTTTAGAAAATATTTGGGACTGAGAATGGACACTGTGAAATTTGTGCCTCGAGTTCTGACCAGGAAAAAGAGCGTCAAGGGAAACATGCTGGGCTTTGAAAGAATAGCTCTGAAGCGACCCAGACATTTTTTCCAACCTCATCACAGGTGAGTAAACATGGTGCTATTCTGACAACTTTGAAAGCAAACATCAATCAAGCCAGTAGAAGATTTCATCATCACATCTCCCCCCAAAAAGAGCTTGTCAAGTGAAATTAAAAAAACAATATAATACTTTTTTTTTTGTTAATGTGAAAAGGAGTGCATTTTGGAGTTCTTCCCACCAGGTCAGACTGTTAATCAAGCTTTCTATTTAGAAGTTCTGAAAAGATTGCTTAACAATGTGCAACAAAATAGGCCTGATTTGGGGCAGACAGGGAATTGGTTTTGCCACCACAACAGTGCACCTGCTCATGTAGCCATCTTAGTGTGCCAGTCATTGGTAAAAAACAAACAAACAGCATGCCTCTCACCCCTTGCGCCTTTCTCACCTGACCTCCCTCCATTTGACTTCTTTTTGTTTCCACTAGTGAAGAAGGACATGGAAGGACAATGATTTGATGACGTAGAAGACGTGAAAGTAAAAACAAGGAAGATGCTGTCAGCCATCCAAACAGGTGAGTTACGAGAATGTTTCCAAGAACGGAATGGCAGATTTGACAAATATATTAAGTGTAATGGAAAATATTTTGAAGGTGATAAATTTGCTTTGTAAAAAATATTAAATACACAGCTCTGAAAAAAAATTCTGAGTTTTTTGGGGGTGCCCCTTCATATCCTGCAGAACAGCAATGATGGCATAGTACTTACACACTGAGCTACTAACCACAAGGACAACATTTTGAAACCACTAGTTTCTCCAAGGGAGAAAGACCAGGCTTTCTGCTCCCTAAAAGCATCTTGAAAAACCACAGAGACAGTTCTACCTTGACCTATAGTAGTGTTATGAGTCAGAATCAATTCAAAGTCAATGCATTCAGTTTGATTTTGATATTACTCCATACTACCAGCTACACTGACAGAGAAAATAAGAATTTTGAAATCTTTTCAGATGCTTAAAGTGAGAGATAATGTAATAATTTTTACTTAATCACAATTAAATATAAAACTTCTCTAAAAAGTGTTAGAAAACCTGGATGCACCATATCATGCCATCTCAAACAAAAACAAAAAAGAAATTGCCACAGTTTTTTCTAACTCATAGCAACACTATAGGTACAAATAAAACAACCGAACTTCCCCCATGTGTTTCTGAGACTGTAAATCTCTGTTGTTGCTAGGTGCCATTGTGCCACTTCCAATCCAAAGCAAACCTATACACAGTGGGACACAAACAAACATCTTTCTGGTATTCTCTGCTTTCAGCAAAGGTCCATTTGACATCAGCAATGGTATCCCTTGTTCCATGTCTCCTGCTGAATCTGGCCTGTGTCTCTGGAAGCTCCCAAGCAATGTACTGCTGCAAATATTATTGGATGGTTTCCAGCAAAATTTACCTGCAAGTGATATCAAGCATATTGTTCTATAATTTTTTTAACATTCTGTTCAGTCACCTTTCTTTGAAATGCCTACAAATATGGATCTTTCAGCTAGTTGGTCAAATAGCTATCTTCCAAATTTCCTGGCATAGACCAGTTAAGTTCATCCAGTGCTTGCTAAAACATTTCAGTTGGTATTCCATCCAGTCCTAGAAACTTGTTTTTGGCTAATGCTTTCAGTACAGCTTAAATTTTTTCCTCAGCAATATTAGTTCTTGCTCATATGCTACCTCCTGAAGTGGTGAAAAGTCAACTAGTTTTTCAGTTCAAAAGCTGTTCTTTTCAGCCTCGCATAAAATCTTTCCATTTTTCAACTCGAGTCTTGATGTTTTTCTTGAGTTTTCTCAGTTTAAGATATGCTAAGCTTGTTCCCTTTTGGTTTTCTAACTGTATGTCTTTGCACATTTCATTATACAATTTTACTTTGTCTTCTCAAAATGCCTTTTGAAATTTTCTATTCAACTCATTGACTTCATTTTTTCCTTCTTTTTCTTTAGCTACTTTATGATTAGGAGCAAGTTTCAGAGTCTCATCTAAATCTTACTTCGATAGTTTCTCTTCTTCTTGTCTTGTAATGACCCTTTTCTTTCTTTTTTATTAATTTGGATGTAATACAGAAATCATATCATCCCATAGCTGAATCACATCAAGTAGAATTGCACAATTGCTACCACGATCAGTTTCCAGACCTTCTTTTCTACATGGACTCCTTGACATCGTCTCCCTTTTATACCCTCCCCCACTGCCACCCTCCCACCCCCAAACCTCTTAATCTATTTGCTGCCCCTATAGATTCATCAGTCCTGTGTTTCATATATCAATAAATAGAAAAACATATAACACGACTTCAAGAAGGTGACCTTCAATGATGCATAATATCTCTGAGATACGCCCTAATGTGAACAAACAAAAAGAAAACAAAACAATACAAAACAAAAATACATAAAATTTTGGAAACCAGATCAGGTCCAGCCTGAATCATAGGTTGTGATGGAGGGGGAATCTACTGACAAAATCTACTAACTATTCAAGTTAGATTTATGCCTTTGATCTTGATTTATTATCTTTAAATCCTCCCATCGATCATCAGGTCTTCTCTCATCACTGTTCAATGTGTCAAATCTGTTCTTGAGATGTTCTCAAAATTCAGGTTGGATAGTCTTAAAGTCATACTTTGGTTCTCATGTATTTTTTCAAATTTTCTTCAGCTTCAATCTGAAATTATATAAGAAAAATGGATAGTCTATTCCACAGTCAGCCTAACTTGGTTTTAGTCACTTTTAGTGAGCTTCTCCAGTGTCTCTTCCTATAGATGAGGTCAATTGATTTCTGGGTATTCCATCTAGAGAAGTCCATGTGTATAGTTGCCTTTTGTGCTGTTGAAAAAAAGCATTTGCTATCAACAAGTCGTTGGTCTTGCAAAATTCTATCATGTGATATCCAGCTTGATTTTTATCGCCATGATCATATTTTCCAACTACTGTTTTTTCCTTTTGTTCCCCCCTTTTGCATTCCAACACCAATAATTATCCATGTGTCTTGGTTGCATGTTTGATCAATTTCTGACTAAAGATGTTGGTATATTTCCTCATCTGATTACTAGCTTTTAATTGAATAATAGGTGTATTGATTGGCTTTCTATGAAGTCAGATGGATATAATCCTATCACAGAACACACTGTATCACAGATTTCACTGTACTGCGAGATTGATTTTGATATGTCCTTTTGACAACGAATTCAAAACTATTCATCTTCTTTGTGTCATTACTGGTGTAATAAACCCTATGATTTTCTGATTCCAAATGTTCAATACCAATTCATTTCAGCTTACTAATCCTTAGGCTATTGATCTTTATGTGCTCTGTTCCATTTTTGACGACTTCTAATTTTCCCTGGATTCATATTTCATATGTTCTCAAGTTCTGATTATCAGTAGATTTTCACAGCTGTTTCTTCTACCTTGAGTTGTGCCCTAATCAGGCAATGAAACTTCTGAAAGTTCCACTCCCATAGGCTCCACACTCCGTTCACATTACCATGGTTGATGCCGCTTTCAGAAAGCAGCTCCTCACCAGTTGCTTTTTGATTGCCTTCTGACTGCCCACCCTCTTGTCACCTGCACTATCTCCATCATTAGGCCATTAGCACCTGACAATGTTTCAAAGGTAGCTATATGGTTTTCAGCAGTTACTCCCTCCAAGGTGTGATGCCGCATCCTTCCTCATTGTCTGTTCTTCATCTGAAAGCACTGCTGAATGCTGTTCACACTGCGTGACCCTGCTGACAGTGAAATACCAGTGGCACAGCGTCCAGCATCACAGCAACACACGCCATCATAGTATGCCAAACTGGCAGATAAGTGGTGGGTTATTTCCCTAGTAATACATATTGTCGTGAATGTTGTCTGTGAGTTCTGTGTGGCTATTATAATACATACTTGTGGAACATGTACATAGTATGGGGGACCATGAAAAAATGGCGACCCTATAGGCCTCACCCATCCAGAGCTCTTGCTGCCAGACCAGAAAATCTGGAGGTTAAGTGAAGGAAATGGGGAGGTAGAGTCCTGAAATTAGAACTAGGGTAACAGGGTCTCTCCTGAACCCCTTTTTTGCGTGTGATTTCCACTCACAAAGCAAATCAAGAGCACTTTAAAGTGCTCTAGCTTTGGCGAGCCCACAGGTGCAAGCTGCGCCCTTGCCGGGAGCAGCAATTTCTCCAGGTTGACGCCCTAACGGGGACAGAATCTCAGACATGAGGAGAGCCCCATGCCGGAGCTCTCCATGCTGTTGGCTGCCTTGAGCTCACAGCTTGGGGAATGGAGATGGAGGCTAGCCATAATTTAGAGTAGAAGAAAAAGCAGATTTTTACCTCAGGTAGATCACAGTGTGGGAGAAAATAGGCGGATCGTCGGAATCCAGGGAATGAAATTAATTCCAATTGGCTGAGAAGGAAACACCCACCCTGATAATCTGGATCTCCCCCTCTGGGGACCAGCCTGACAGCCCCCAAATCAGAGCACATCACAAGCATAATTTTAAAAAAAGGGTGAAATATGTATTATTGGTTAATAACTCAAACCCCACCCTGGTTGCTCAGCTCCAAGGAGCACATAGGGGGACCCTTAACATAAATCAGCATAAGAGGAAACCTAGCTAAGGAATGCCAAAACTCAGCTACAGGGCCTGGTGACTTTTTGCATAACAAAGACCTGCTGTAGCAAGTGTCAGTTTCAAAGAGAATGGAGCTACAGCCTAGAGACTGTGGGAGACAATTTAATTTGATTTGATTTTAGTTGGCCAAGGGGATAAAAAATAAAAAATAAAATCCTCTGATCTAGTAGGATATCAGCAGTCTAGATAGGACAACAAGCCCAGCTTCCCTTTCAGTGCTTCTACACATAGCTGGGGAGGCCTTGCCTGTCCTGGGGCCCTAGATGGGTCTGTGGGAACATCAACGCTCCCCCCACCCCCCGCCCCTACTGCAGTGCTACATACAGCACAAGGCAGGCATGCCAGTGAACTCCAGAGCTCAACAGACACCTGGTCACGGGTGCGATCTTGCCTTTGAAAGTAATCCCACACAGCATCTGTGGAACTCTACATGAAACAGGTACACCACCCCACTACCTAGAGGAAGAGTTGGAACTCCTCCAGCCTCACGGACAGGTGATCAAGTCTCAGTTATCTCCTTAACTACTATTCTATTTCTTCTCTCTTTATTCACTAGCCCTTCTATCTTTCCCACTGCAGTCAGTCTCAATGAGCTCAGGTTTGTGGTGGGGTTCTTTTTTCTCTCTTTCTTCTTTTTGCCTTTTTCTCCTAATCTCTCCCACTCTTTCCTATCATATGTCACTACTGGCTTCAAGATCACTACCCTCAAGTTAGGGCAAATCAACCCCAATAGCAGGAGTAACTCCAGCCTGCCCTGCGTGGGAGTGCTGTACACCACACAAGGAAGCTGTGACAGCCATCTACACCATACTGCACTGCTGAGGAAACCTCCTTTGGACCTCTACAGTGAGCTCGTCAACTAGGGCAATTCCACCAAGCAAGACTGGGTCCTTGCATTAAAAGGGCACACCAACCTGCCATTGTGAGGCAGGGTCTAAACTCCTTTGACCCCACATACAAGCAATCACAGATCAGCTATCTCTTTATTATTTATCTCCTCCTCCCCTCTCTCCTCCCTCTTTACCATCACAGTCAATCTTAGTGAACACAGTTGGGTTTTCTTTTCCCTTCCTTCTCTTTTTTCTATTTCTCTTTCTTTCCTCTTTCTTTCTTTGTTCTCTTTGCTTCTGTCTCTGCTTGTATGAGTCTCTCTTCTCCCTCTCATTCCTTTTACATGCCACTGATGGTTCCCAGACCCCTCCAGTCTGCCTAGGGCAACCATGTCCTCCCAGTGGGCAGCCTGACACCTAAGACAGTGCTCCACACAGGATGAGTCAGTGCTACACACAGCACAGCACGAGGTCAGCTGTTTCTTTATCTTTTTTTCAATTCTCTCTCCTCTTTCTTCTTCTTTTTTTACTTTCTTTGTGTTCTTCTTTCACTTTCTTCTTTTCTCCTCTTCTTCTAACTGGTCTCTCTTTCCTACCACAGCCTCAGCAGATTCAGTTCTCTTTTTCGTTGTTTACTTTTTTTTTTTTTTACTATTTTCACTTTTGTTTACTCTGCATTCTAGTTGAGTGTGTGTGAGTGGTTGTCAGTTTGCTAGGCATTGTTTCTCTAGTCTGTGTCTTCCTCTTTCCCATTTTTTCTTCTCCTTTAGCTCTCTTTCCTGTCACAAGCCACTAGCGGCCTCCAGGACACTCCCCTCTGCCTAGCACAACTCTGAAGGTCCACCTGGGGGAGCTCCTACCATCATTTATTGGCTTGGAAACATCTGTGGAATTTACGCCAGTCCTCTTCCACACACCAAGCAGCAGGGTGTTCATGTTCGCCCCTAAAAAAAATGGGGGTATTCCTAGCCTAAATACAGAGGCCTTACAAGTGACTGGGGGAAACGCCTGACCAACATTGGTGGGGATTCATGATACTGCGGGAATATCCACCCAATCTGCAAGGCGATCTCTCTGTCTACAGTCCCCCTGCCAGCAACAGAGGTCTACACCAAGGAGGGCATGCCCTCCTCAGCTCTCAAGTTGTAGAGGAAAAGACCACAGGCCAACCAACGTGATCCAAGAACCGTGAAGCTTACTTAGACATTGGCCAGGGAAGCAACGCCCTCATGGGCCCACAACAAACCAAGCAGTGTCACATGAGAGGAATATCCAACACACATTCCAAGTAACTGAATACTGGATGGCCAGGATAAGAGTGAAACCACAGGAAGATATAGTGATAGCCTGACCCCTCAGTACAGCTATCGGCAGGTAGTTTATAGAAGGACTCATACATATCCCCCGAGAGAGCCCAGGGATCTTTGACTCAGGAAGATGGCTCCAGGTTCCTCTAAAACAACATGTAAACAGCAACCAATTCTAAAAACTTCAACGAAAAAGGAGAAACAGAAGACAATGCTGGAAGAAGTCATGAGCCTAAGGCTGGGCATAGAAGAAGCAGATATTGAGCTGCCACAAGAAGATATTTTCAGAATGCTGCTTGAAGTTATAAAGGATATGAGGGAAGCAATGCAGAAAAAGATGAGATGGTACAGGAGATAAAGGCAATGCACCAAAGGGAAATACAAGAGTTAAGGGATGAAATAATAAACTCCAGTGACAAATTGACAGATCTTGCCAATAGGCTTGAGGAGGCATAGAATCACACCAGTGACCTACAGGATAACCAAGCAGACCTCAGCAAACGGGAAAAGCAGTCAAATAAAACAATCAAATTAGCTGAAGAAAACTTGAAAGTCATGTCTGATGATATGAAAAGAAACAATATAAGAATAATTGTACTACTGGAACAAGACACAACAAAGAAGTCAACAGTGAAAATAGCAAGGGAATTCTTAGAGGAAATCTTCCCCAGCTTAATAAATGAAAATCAGGCAACCATTTAAGAGGCTGAAAGAACACCAGCCAGATGAATCCCAAGAAGAAGTCACCAAGAGACATAATTGTCAAATTATCCAACTATGAGGAAAAGGAGAAGTTCATAAAAGCAGATAGGGAAAAACAAACAGTCACGTATAAAGGTACCCCAATAAGAGTATGTTCAGAGCTTTCAGCAGAAACAATGAATAAGAGGAAGAAATGGAGTAACATATTCCAAAAACTGAAGAAAAACAATGCAAACCCAAGAATACTTTACCCATCCAAATTATCTATTAAGATAGATCGCGAAGTAAGAGTCTTCCCAAGCAAGGACAACCTCGAAGAATACATAAAAAGAAACCTGGCACTACAAAAGATCCTTGTTGATCCAGTATGGGCAGAAGATCCACACTCACCGAGTGCAAATAAGAGACCATCACATAGAACAACTCCACCCATAGGGCAACAAAGAGGAAACAGCCTCCAGGATAGGATCAGCTCAATAGCATAAACCACACACACAACACAAGCGGATAAGATAGGTACATAGGAAAATATCCAACACAGAGGGTACAAGATGACATCACAGAATCCACTGATGGATATAATAACATTGAATATCAATGGCCTGAACTCAGGCATTAAAAGGCAGGGCCTAACAGACAGGCTCAGGAAACATAACCCATCGATCTGCTGCCTCTAGGAGACTCATCTCAAGCTTGCAGACAAAAACAGGTTGAAAATTAAAGCCTGGAGAAAAATATACCAAGCAAATGGTAATGCAAAAAAAAAAGCAGGGATAGCGATCTTAATATGTGACCAAATTGATCTCAAGATACAGGCCATAACAAAATACAAGAAAGGGCACTATCTAATGCTCCAGGGAACAATAGACCAAGAACCAGTGAGCATAATAAACATGTATGCACCAAACAAGAGACCTTTGAAATTTGTGAATCAAACACTCTAAAAGATGAAAAAAGAGATCACAGGCTCAACAATTATAGTTGGTGACTTTAATACACCACTCTCTGAAAAAGAAAGATCATTGGGAAAGAAACTCAACAAGGAGTCTAGAGATCTAAATAGTACAATTGGACGACTTGACTTGATAGTGATTAAGAGTTTTCCACCCACATGCAAAAAATTCACATTCTTTTCAAGCCCACATGGCACATATTCGGAAATAGACCACATGCTGTGACACAAGTCGAACTTGAGTAAATTCAAGCACATAGAGGTTATACAGACATCTCTGATCGCTGCGCCATAAAGCTGGAAATTAGCAGAAGGACGGTGAAGAAAACAAGGGCAAAGAATTGGAGGATGAACAATTTCCTATTGCAAAAGGAGGGGTTATTGACCCAGATCAGAGATGACATCAGGAAATTTCTAGAAACCAATTAGAGCAAAAATAATTCATACCAAAACCCGTGAGATACAGCAAAGGCATTTAACAGAGGAAGGCTGATAGCAATAAATGCACACATTAAAAAAGAAGAGAGACTCGTGGAAGATATGCTGACACAAAACTTACACCAATTAGAGCAGAGTCAACAGAACAACCCAACTAATAACAAGAGGCTAGATATAATAAAAATCAGAGCCAAGATACAGGAGAGTGGAAAACAAGAAAACCATGGGGAAAAGTAATGCCGCTAAAAGTTGGTTCTTTGAAAGAATTAACAGAATTGATAGACCTCTGCAAACCTAACCAAAGAAAGGAAGGAACAAACCACATTTGCAAGGATGAGGAATGAAAGAGGGGACATTACAACGGTCCCTAATGAAATCAAATAGAACACAAAACCATATTTAAAAAATAATTAACCATGACCAAGTGGGATTCATACCAGGGATGCAGGGATGGTTCAACATACAAAACCACCATCAGCATTATTCGCCACATTGGCAGGAAAAATGATAAGGACCACATGATAATATCGATAGATGCAGAAAAACATTCGGCGGCATCCAACACTCATTCCTGTTTAAGACACTCAGAAGATAGGAGTAGAAGGAAAATTCCTCAGTATTATGCAAGCCATATATGAAAAACCAATAGCTAACGTGGTAGTTAACAGAGAAAAATCTAACACAATTCCATTGAAAAAGGTGACCAGACAAGGATGCCCCTTGTCCCCACTCCTATTTAACATCATACTGGAGGTCCTAGCTAACAACATAAGACAAAGAAAAGATATTAAATGTATTCAGCTGGGGAAGGAAGAGGCGAAATTATCATTATTCACAGGTAATATGATTCTATATATCGACGATCCCTTAAACTCCACAAGCTTGTGGAGTTTAAGGGATTCCATAGAGGAATATGGCAGAGTGGCAGGATATAAAATAACAAATCAGAAGTCTATTGGACTGCTCTACCCATCAGACAAGATTACAGAAGAGACTATTAAAAAGGAAGAACCCTTTACAATAGCAAACCACAAATTGAAATACCTAGGGATATACCTGACTAAAAGACCGAAAGGTTTGTATGAGGAAAATTATAAAACACTACTTCAAGAGATCAAGAGTGACCTCAACAAATGGAAGAATATCACATGCTCGTGGACTGGCAGACTCAATATAGTAAAGATGTCAATTCTGACCAAGGCACTATATAAGTTCAATGCTATCCCAATACAAATACCACCATCCTTCTTCAAAGAATAGGAAAAACAGATTACCAACTTCATATGGAGGGGGAAGAAGCCCAGAATTATCAGCGAACTGCTCAAGAATAAGGAAGAAGTGGGAGGGGTTGCTCTACCTGACTTTAGCACGTACTATACAGCCACAGTAGTCAAAACAGTGTGGTACTGGCATAATGACAGATATTAAGACCAATGGAAAAGAGCTAAAGACCCAGAAATAAAAACATCAGCATACAGGCAACTGATCTTTGATAAGGGCCCAAAAACATTAAATGGGAAGCAGCTGCCTTCTTCAATAAATGGTGCTAGAAAAAAATGAATATCTACCTTCAGAAAAATGACGCAAGATCCTTACCTCAATCCATGCACAAGAAAAAACTCAAGGTGGATCCAGACCTTGAGATAAAACCCCAAACAATTAGGGCCATTAATGTGGGAATTGGGATAAACCTCAGAACTTTGGCACAGGGAATACATAGGCTATCAGATATAGGGAAGGATACAAATACAGAGGAGTCACAAATAGACAAGTGGGATATACTGAAGATAAGACACCTGTGTACATCGAAAGAATTCACCAAGAGAGTAATAAGAGTCCACCGTCTGGGAAAACATCTTTAGCAATGACACATCAGACAAAGGCCTTATTACCAAAATATACAATACTTTGCAAGATTACTACAAGAGAAGAACTAGCTGTCCACTGAGGAGATGGGCAAAGGACCTGAACAGAGGTTTCACAGAGTTTGAAATATGAATGGCCAATAAACATATGAGAAAATGTTCCCGATCATTAGCCATAAGAGAAATGCAAATCAAAACAACTATGAGATACCCCCTAACACCCTCAAAGATAGCCCAATTCAAAAAAATCAGAAAGCAACAAGTGTTGGAGGGGCTGTGGTGCGATAGGAACTCTCATCCACTGCTGGTGGACCTGTAGGTTATGTGCAGCTGCTATGGAAATTGATTTGGCGATTTCTCTCT
>NW_022111324.1:30020247-30021703 GCF_000313985.2 Echinops telfairi | reverse complement strand
TGTTCATTGCGGCACAGTTCACAATCGCAAGGAGTTGGAAGCAACCCAAATTTCCATCAACAGACAAATTGATTAAAAAACTGTGGTACATACATATAATGGAGTACTTGCATCGCTAAAAAGCAGTGATGAATGCATGAAGTATCTCGCCACATGGGAAGAACTGGAGGAAATTATGCTAAGTGAAGTAAGCCAAGCACAAAAGGACAAGTATAACATGAGTCCGCTGAGGTAAGTTTACATATATATAAAAAAAGAACAGAAAGGTAAATGCAAAAGGGGCACAGGGAAAAAGCTACTCTATACAAACATTCCAGGGATGTGGTCCAGGGAGTATGGCTGGGGCCAGACCAAATCCAGGTGTACATATGGTAGCCAACTACAAAGGGGGTGGGGGAGGAAAGGGGAAAGAAAAAAAAAGATATGTAATGGGGAATAGGGCACTGACCCACCCAAGGGGAGGGTATTGTTTGTGTCTCCACAGGGAAAGAGGGACCAGATTTAAAGTCAGTGCCAGACAAATTCAGCTCGCAGGCAAGGAGTGGGGAGCCAGTGGAGGGGCCTGAAGGCTCGGGCCCCATACCAGCTATGTGGAAAACTGCCCCTCCCCCCAGAAGAATTTACTTGAGAGAACAGCACAGAAGCTGCAGCGAGGGGAGAGGAGCATGTCTGATTAGAGCAAATGGAAGCACTTAAGGGGGAGAAAGAGAGAGTGGAGCACATCCTGACCCACCAGACCTGGAGGATGACATCCCCACTCTGAACAGCCAATGGACAGAGTGGACAATATCGTTGATCCCACCATGAGACATGCCATCCTTGATGGCCCCGGGCCCTAAGGGGGACAAGACTGGAGACTCAGTGTCGGGACTGGCCCAGACTGACGCTAAGACACTGAGGCAAACCACTAAAAGCGTGCAGCAGGGCAGCCATGGGAGCAGAGCAGGGAGCCCTTCAGGGAGTACAAAGGACAGACTCTGGGGCCAGAGCATGGTACCCCATAGGTCCTGACTGAGGGACATGCCTAGAGATAAAAAAAATCAGACCTTGATTTATTTACAGGTTTTTCTTTCTTTAAAATTTTTTTTTTCTTTTAATTAATTTATTCTTCTATGGGTATTTGGTTTGTTGTTTTTTTTTGTTCCCATCGCTATGTTTTCACTCATCACCTATCTTACTATGGCTTGGTTTTTGGTACACATTATTATCTCCACAGACCTATCTAGGTAAGATGGACTGGATGAATAGTCTGGAGGAGAAAACAACAGGACCAATGGTTCCGGGGAGACATGGGAGAGGGGGAGGCGGGGGGTAAGGAAGTGGTGCTGACCAACCCAGGGACAGGGGAGCAACAAATGATCCAAAATCAGTGGCAAGGAGTGCGTTAGAAGCCTGGTAGGGATACAGCAAGGGCAATGTAACCGAGAGAAATTACTGAAACCCAAATGAAGGCTGA
>NW_022111324.1:30003364-30019577 GCF_000313985.2 Echinops telfairi | reverse complement strand
ACCAGAGGATGTACATTGGTACAGATAGCAACTGGAAACACAGGGAATCCAGGATAGATGACTCCTTCAGGACCAGTGGTGAGAGGGGTGATGCCTGGTGGGTGAAGGGAATATGGAGTAGAAAGGGGGAACCGATTATAAGAATTTACATATAACCTCCTACCTGGGGGATGGACAGCAGAGAAGAGGGCGGTGTGAGACCTCAGACAGTATAACATATGACAAAACAATAATAATTTATGAATTATGAAGGGTTTATGAGGGAGAGGGGAGAAGGGAGGGAGGGGGAAAATGAGCAGCCGATATTAAGGGCTTAAGTAGAAGGCAAGTGTTTTGAGAATGATGAGGGCAACAAATGTACATATGTGCTTGACACAATGGATGGATGGATGGATTGTGAAAAGAATTGTATGAGCCCCCAATAAAATGATTAAAAAAAAACATGAACACAGTATCATGGGAGAGTTAGTTATTATCAGAATTGGCAGAAATGTTGAAGGATAGAGTTTGATCTTCATTTTTATCACCATGACCTGTTTCTTCTGCCCCATATCTTCTGCCTCTATCTTCATTTTTATCGCCATGACCTGTTTCTTCTGCCTCATACCTTCTGCCTAGATCTCAGCCTCATAGGAATCTGATTTATTCTGTTGATCTTGATCTTAATCCCCTACATTTGAAGTTAGAGGAGATGAAGTGCACTTGCCACATTATTTTTAGGCAGATATATTTTAAATCATTTTTAAGACAATTTTTATTGCATGTGGCATTGAGGCTTATCATATATATTTCAAACAGTAGACTATACAAGCAGAAAACATTAATATGCCAGTGCATCTATAACTAAAAATAAGTGTACATCTTGATATATGCCAAGTATATATAAGGCAAAAAAAGGTAAAAATCCTAAAAAAAACACCCAACAAATCAGGGTATAAAATGATATATTCTCTGATAGTTTTCAATGCAGATCCTTCTTGAAATTATATTTTCTTCAAAAATAGACTGTAAAAGAATAAGAAAATTAAAATTATAATCTGAAAATGCAGCACAACTTGCTCAAAATAATTATTCAGGGGCAGAAATAAATGCATCTAAAAACATGTGAGTACAATTATGTACCACAGGTAGTAAATGTCATGTTATGTTTCAATGGTTTTATGAATATCAAACTCATCTGTATGCTATTTCTAATAGCAATTTTATGGCTAAGACTAATAAATATAGGAAACTCTTCTGATGTTTTTGAACAATTTATCGTCCTTTAGGCGATGATTTTTAATATTACATGGATTCTTGTGGTGGTAGTTTATTTTGGCTAATGTAAAATAATAAATCTGAAGGCTAAGATTAAAGCAGACCTTGAAAAATTACTTAAAATATTAAATGCATTTTTGGTTTACATCTTCTTAAAACCATTATGGCATTTTTGAAAGTACTTTAGGGGCTTCTTTTCCACTTCAAAGTTAAAGCCATTAAACGTACTGTTCCTTGTAATAAATTAATAAACAAGAATAGATGAACCAAATGACATGGACCACTGCCTCCTCCAGTTCCTCTTGTTCTCTTCTCCTTCATTGTTGTTTCTCTCCAGGGAAGTGGCAAAAGCTCTATTTAAATTTAAATTGAGATAGGATGGCAAAACCAGTGGATACTCCTAGTCACTTCCTCAGCAGTGACCCACTGAACGAGGAATAAAAATAAACACAGAACCCTCGGGGTAGCGGAGGGTCTGGAGGGTCTGGATGAATTTGAAACAGGAAAGAGGAGAAGCAGGCACAGCATAGAATCTAGAAAACCTACCCGCTAATATCGAGATCACTTGGTCACCAAAGTCATTTTGGGGTGGGGCTGTCCAATACTTCAAAGAGAATGATCCATTTTGTGATACGATTTTTTTAAGCCGTCACAGATGAGCCATGACAATTCACAAGCCATACAAACAGGAGCAGGCTATGTCGCACCCTGGATATGTCATCCCTTCTGTGTGTCCTTTGTGTGAGGGACTGTCCAGTTATGTTACAAGTGAGATTTGGGTCTCCACTTTGTCCAGGCTCCTTCACGTCAATTTGATTGTTGAATTTCTGATACCTATTCACGTCGACACCTCATGATCACACTGGCTGGTGTGCTTCTTCCATGTGGGCTTTGTTGCTTCCCTGGAAGATGGGCACTTGTTTATTTTCAAGCCGTTAAGACCCCAGATGCTATATCTTTTAATAGTCAGGCACCATTAGCTTTCTTCACATTTGTTTATGCACCCATTTTGTCTTCAGCATTTGGATTAGGCAGGTGAGTATCATACAGTGCCACATTATTGGAATCAACCATTTACTGTACTGAGGCAAGACAAGTAAGTCCATCTGCTTCTCTGTTGTATCTACATATATATGCATACATAGATAAATACAGCTATCTTTATAAATTTATATATTTACATATCTGTATATAAATATATATATATATATAACTTTTGCACTTTTCTTTCCTCATTTTCTCTTTTGTTTCCTCCTGCCCCACTATCATGTTTTCCCATCATTCATTTTTTAAAATTCTATTTTCTAAGAACTCTTTGATAGCTTCTGTTCAATGGAATACTGCACAACCATCTACTCATCAGCGATGAATCCCTGAAACATATGTATGATCCTGAAGGATATAAATCTAAGTGAAATAAGTCAAGAACTTAAGGATAAATATGGCATGATACCTCTTTTATAGGAAGAGCCAAAAGGACGCAAACCTAAACCTAAACTCAATGGCATCAAATGGATTCTGATTCATAGTCACCCTACATATAGCTTCTGTTTCCGTGAATGCAAATGTTTACACTAGCAAACAGCCTCATCTTTCTCCCAAGAAGTGCATGATGGGTTTTAACTAACAACCTTGCAGTTAGCAGCCCAATACTTAGTCTCTATTATATGAGGGCTCCTTCAAGAATCTTTTATACAAAAAGAAAAAGCCAAACTCACTTCCATTGACTCAATTTTGACCCACAGTGACCCTGTAGGACAGAAGAGAACTCCCCTTTTGGGTTTCTGAGGCTGTAAATCTTTAAGAGAACAGAAAATCTTAACTTTCTCCTGGCAGGCAGCTGGTAGTTTCAGCCAGCAGCCTAATGTGTAACCTGTTCTGCCAGCAGTGCTTCTCCAAGTGCCAATAGGTATGTTAAGTACAAAGATGTGAGTGTAGTTATGTATAGCCATTGACAACATATCTTCCAAACCTGGTTTTCTGCTTTGGAAAGAAGCATGACTCAATAAATGAATATGACCTGTTCTTGTTGCAATGTGCCATCGCGGAATCTGTGCTGATTCATATCAACACTCTGTACAACACACTGAAAGGCCATCCGGTCCGGCACCATCCTCACAATTGATCTTTCATTGGAGACCATTGCTGCAGCCACTGCATCAATTCATTTCTGCTGTTATTCATGATGACTTCTACGCCTTACAATATTACCTTGTCTTCAGTGGCTAATTCCTCTGAAGTTGTCAGTCTATTCTTTTCCCCTAATCTCTTCCTAGTCTGGAAGCTCTATTGAAACCTGTTCACTTTAGGCTATCCTGCTGGTATTTGAAATACCAATGACACAGCTTCCAGGATCACAGCAACACACGAGCCACCACAGTCCAACAAACCAACATCCATGCAGTGGCATAACATAGTTCACAAAGACCATGATCCGCTTGAAGTGAGTGGCATCTGCCATCTTGAAAATGTATGAGTGGCCATGGAAGACACAATTATGGGGAGCTACTAAGCAGGACCAAAATAGTAAGAAGTGATCAAAAGCACAGACAAACCATACTTTAGCAGGAGCAATGCCTCATCTACCCTGGGGCCAGAGGGAGATGGTGTGCAGATACCACTACTGCATGGGGTCCCCATAGTTGGTCTCAGATAGAGTGAGAAAAAAATAAAGAACATCATTCATATTCTTGATTTTAATAGCCAGGCAAACTGGAGCAGTAGAGAATAGAGGAATTCTTGAAACTATCACCCTGAGACCCCCTTTTAAGTCAGAACTGGACCTGTCTCTTGAGATGAAGTTTCAGCACAGTGGCATGCAAAACATAGGAAGTATTTAAGAATAAAAATGCTAAGATTGGTGTCCTACTTAAAAACCTTCATTTTGAGGGAAAAATTACTATCAACAATTACTCAAAACAAACAAACAAACAATAACTCAAAAACATAGATTCTAAGATAAAGGGCCTGGGAGTCTAGAATACCAGAATGTAAACAATCTGAACACAACAAAGAGAAGGTTGACTCGATGTGGTAAATAAAAAGAATGTGGCTGAACACTTCTGTGGAAATTGTTAAAAAGGAACCTCGTTATCCATGTAAAGTTTAATGTAAACTCAAAGAAATATATCGGTATATCTTTAAAAATCAATTAAATAAAGTGCTTGGTAAGATATTTCAGAGTCCCGGTAGTGTGGCATGTGGTAAAGAGAAGAAATTTAACCTTTAACAAAATGTTTTTGGGTCCTACAGCTTTTCAATCCCTTGGTCTGTGCGTGGATGGATCCATTGTGCATAGCTGCCAAAGTCTCACTGGCAGCGTTTAACTCCCACTAGAGCTGAGAAAGCAATCCAGAAACAATTTCCCTAAATACCAATCATTGGATGTGGCTTGGTGAACTCTAAAATTGACCTCCCTTATGAGCCTCTGCCTTTAACTTGAAAATATCCTGCAGACTTTGCTAGATGCTAAGGGGGAAAGAGCAGCAGCAGCCAGCCCCACACACAAAGGAAGGCCTTTGTGAATCTTTTCCTTCCTAGTGGTTTGCATTTTTGTGACACCCCTGAAAAGGGGCTTCACCATGATGTGAGTGCCATGCATACTGCTCAAAGCTAAGTTGAGAAGTCACTTATCAACGACACTGCATCACTTTTGAGAATGAAAGAGTGTCCAAATAACAATGACACTAGGAAAAATTACATAAATTAGATTGTCTAGGCCAGCGGTTCTCAATCTGCGGTTCGCGGCCCCTTTAGGGGTCGAACAGCCCTTTCACAGGGGTTGCCAGATTCATAACAGTAGCAAAATTACAGTTATGAAGTAGCAACGAAAATAATGTTATGGTTGGGGGGCTCACCACATGAGGAACTGTATTAAGGGGTCATGGCATGAGGAAGGTTGAGAACCACTGGTTTTGGAACATCAGGCCAAAGCCCCCATCAATGACATTCACATGGTATTAAAGCATTGCAGCTTTTTTTTTTCAGCAATATGCAGAAAGTCAGATCATGATATTTTATAATATAAAATTCTTCAAGTCTGTTTTGGTGTGTGTTTTGGAGAGAGAAAATCAGTGAAGCACATATGTAAATATATTTAAAGCAAATTACTCCAAAGAAATGTCACACTCAAATGTGAGGAAATGGCTCCTGAAATTATCAGGACTGGTAAGTCTCAAATCCATGGATTTGTCAACAGGATGAGATTTTTACTAGTTTAAGTGATTGCAGGAGTTGATGGATCCAAACTATGCAGGTCAGACAGCAGGCTGCAGCCTTCTGCTGCCTCATATCCCAGGAGCGGGTGGCTGGGGGATGGGACTCTGCGAAGAGAGTTTGTGTTGCCAGACCATCCATCTATGGACTGTAGGAATGGCCCCCTCTCAAGGAAACTCCTTTCTATTGATTGGCTGCTCATATGAAATCACGACATAGAAGGTGCCATCTACAGTGCAGATGCCAAATTACTGAGACTCATATCCTAGTCAAGTTGACCTATAACGTTAACCATCGCAAATGGTGTCTCATCACTGGAAAGTAGCATTCCTGTCTCTTAGTGTATGTTACAGGGGATTGGGCAGAATGCTTCCTACTCACTTACTGGCTTCCTTGCATCCCACTCTCTCTCTGTCTACTAATGCTCCAGTATCCGTTCTCCCTTTTCCCACTATAGATTCTTCAGTCTCCACTCCCTTTGTCTGCAAAGTACTCTCTACTATTTTGTAGAACAGGACTCTTCTAATCTGTGAATAAGTGCAAATGTTATTTCTTCAATGAGTCTTTCCTAACTCACTATGTGAAGTAAGATCTGACATCTCCACCTTGTCACATTTATTATGTATCCCTTCACATCTTGTTTGTTTCCTTCCTGGTGCTTAGAAAAAGCAGTTACTATATTGTTTGCTGTATTGCTTCAGCTTTGTCTATCTCTTCCATTTGAAAGTAACTCCTGTAATGCCGTTGTGGTGGTTTTTCTGTTTGAATGTTTGTCAATTTTTCCTGAGACCCCAGCAATGCATGCCAGACATGATTTGAGTTTGTTGATTTAATAAAGTGAAGCAAACTCTTGCACTGTATTCTAGTCTATAAAAGACACTAAAATAGAACTACCCTAGCTTATCTTTCGAAGACACTGAGGCCTTTGCTCACAATTCTCTGGGCTCTTGGAGCACACTTTGAAAACATATTGTCCCTTCCTATGATTGAGAAAGTACTTGAAAATGAAAACTTGAGAAAATGACAAGGCTTTTAAGACTAGGAAGAAAAAGCATATTAGGCAATGGGGCTACCGCTGAGCTCTATTCTGATCACATCTGGTTTCTGGTCGAGCTGAGGTCCTTTGTTATTCTACAGGCTGATTTTCCATGAAAAATGTCCTCTAACTCTTCCATTGGCAAAGAAAATTTAAAAAATATTAGTGATTCCAGTTTAGAATTTTTTATTCATATCTATAGATTAAAAGAAATATCAGGTGGCATAGTGGGTTACATCAAGCAGCAAACTGCGAGATCAGCAGGGAGAAATATAAGCTTTTTGGCTCCCTTAAAGATTTCCAGCATCACAATAATAATAATGATAATATTTAATATAATGACAAGTGTTTCTGAGGGTAGGGTGAGGGAGGACAGGGATAAAGGGGAGCTGACATAAAAGTATGCATGAAGAAAGAAAATGTTTTGAAAATGCTAGTGGCAATGATTGTATAATCATGCTTGATCTAATTGAACTATGGATTGTCACAAAATCTGTAAGAATTCCCAATAAAATGCCCCCACCCCACCCCCCAGAAAAGATGTACAGGCTCAGACACCCTATGTTAGAAGTCTGAATTGACGTGGTAACAGTGCTTTGGGGGGATATGTTAAAGGGGTCAGAGATCAATTTTTCACAGACAATCTCTGGGAGAGAAGGCATTGCAAGGAACAAAGAAAATGGACCCAACACAAAATGATTAGGTCCTAGTCTCTGAATAGTGGTTTTGGCAAGTATGAAGAATGATATTTAAATGTGACTTAACCTAACCGTGGAACATAGGCGATCCAATTTACCATCCAAATGGACTTAATTGTGCTCTTCATGATGCGAAGATACCAATGAACTATTAGGGCATCATGAGGATCCAAGATACTGGAATATGAAGTAAAACACCAAATAGAACATAAGAAACATAAAACATCAAACGGGGGGGGGGGGGAATGAGTCACACACAAAAATCAAAATAACAGAGAAGTTTGGGGTAGGAAAGTTCCCAGCTACCCTGAGGGCATGTGTAAGACACTCTGAGGACTTACTACAATATTTAAAGGGGAGACTTTGTGGATTTCTGAAGAAGCACATGTAGTCTGTGAACAGGAGAAATTTAGATAAACTCTTAAGGTAGAAAGCAGTTGGTTTAACATAACATAAAATTTTAAATTGTTTAATTTAGTATACATTTCCTACAATGCCCGGCTGACTAGCAATTTTCTTTATATACAAATGCCAAGTGTTGTCTCTACTTCACCTACCTTTAACTAGTCTTTTTTAACTTCTAAATACACTTCCATAAATACTCAAACTTCCCGAGAGCCAATGTTCCAATCTATATGAGAATCCTTTGAGCAGATTTCATATCTAGGGAGCAAATCCACATTGATGCATGGAAAGGAAAATAGTTTTAAAATCTACTTGAACACTGACAATGGTGCTTTTGTGATGGAAGTGTATTTTTCAGTAAATCAAATGCATTTGCTAGAGTTTCAAAAATACATTTGACAGTAATTATTTTATAAGGTAATGGGCTTTCCAAAAAGGAGAGGAAACTTATGTTACTACTTTCTCAACTGACGCAAACACTAAATCTTGACTTATTCATGTGTTACTTTTATTTGTAGTCAGAAGCTGCTTGTTTTTGACATAACGTCTGTAGATAAAGCATATAAAAAAAGGACTGATTTCAGTGATAAAGTGCTGGTAGTCCTTTAAAATAAAGTGTTCTGTGACCTATTTCGACCGATTCATTCAACAAATATCTATTGAGTACACAATGGCAGGCATTTTTTTAAGCACTGGAGAAAAAGTAATGGGTTATATAAGGTTTTATTCTCATTCAGGCAGTTTATATTCTAGAGTGGAGAGACAGAACATTAACCTATAAATCTAATGTTAAAACACTGGCAAGTATAAATAATAATCAGATAATTACTTTGGGAAGATAATAATATTTGAGTTTGGGAAATGTTTGAAGGAGAGATGATGTCCAAGAAATTCAATTTGACTTTAAAAGTCATTAATTCTCTTCCAAAAATTATATTTGCCTCTCTTATCCTTTCACTTTTTGTTTCTATCATCCTTAACATCTCCATAAAAGCCAGTTTTCTGCCCTTGTTTATGAATAAGAACAGATTTAACCCCAAGAGGCACAGATGGTTAAGCACCTGGCCACTAACCAAATGGCTCACAGGTGGAACCCACCCAGAGGTACCATGGAAGACACACCTGGTGATCTGCTTAATTAAAAAAAAACCATAATTAATAAATATCCTGGAAAACAATGGATTATCAGATGTGACAACAAAATCACACACATCAAAAGACAAAGCAGACTGTTGGGAAACCAAAAAGAATAGAAACAGAAATTTTACAAGATGTGAATTTTGCCACTCTTCACAAATGTCCTTTCCTTTAAAGAAACACCTCTACAATGCCAGACTATAAGAAAATCTATTAATAACTTATCATCTTAAAGTTGCAAATATTGTTTGGCAGCTCCAGTTTCTTCAATATGCCTTGAATTATTAAAAAGAAAAGAAACATCAACAATGCATGTATTATGGTTTCATAAGTGGCCTATACTTATATAATTTCCTTTTCTCAATAGTGTTTTACATTCTAGACCATTGACTAAAGCAATGATACTCTCAATAGATAATGGTTACCTATTGGGCTGCTAACAGCAAGGTCAGTAATTCAAAGCACCAGCCAGCTCAGTGGGAGAAAGATGAAGCTTTCTCTTCTTGTAAAGATTTACAGTCTCAGGAGTGGCCTACTTTGTCCTATAAGGTTGCTAAGTGTCAGCATTGATTGGATGCAGTAGAAGTGATACCACAGGGGGATGATTGATAATGTTCTCTAACATAAAATAACAATGTGACCTCTAGGGTAAGCCAAAAATATGCATAAAACATCGATATATGAGTGGATTTGGGGCTTGCACTTCTAGCCCCAATCCAAGACAAATTAGTTCTTTGGTTATAGCCCTATGTGAAGCTCACCCTCTTAAAGAGATCACTGATAATTTGGGTGCTATAGCAAAATGTGGTGAAGAAACTAACTGGTGCCTGGCTTTAAGAAGGAATAGCTCCTAGTGTCTTACAGACTTGCCTTAAAACACACAGCCATCTAAGTGAGCTGTCAACTTTAGTCCCCATGGAAGAAGCATGCCAATCTGTATGATCCAAGGACTGTAAATACATTCTAAATTCAAAGGAGGGAATGGTATCAGAGCTTACATTTTAAACACCTTGGTTACAAAAGGCTATGGATGACAGAGGAAGCCTGAAATCCATTTGCAGGGTCCACACAGGTATTAAGCCTCTCTGATAATAGCTAAGAGATGTGAACAGCCTTGCTATCAGAAGAGAGCATTGCAAATTTGATTATGGCACACATCATTAGGTTTAAATGTGATATATTATTATTCAGTCTGCCTTGTGGCCCATTTTAAAGTTGTTTCAGTTTAAAAAAAAGTGAATGGGAAATACATGTGTGTGCTAGTCTGGGTTGAATAGAGAAACAAACCCAGACATTCATGAGTGTAAGAGAGAACTTTATATCAAGAAGTAATTATGCATGGATAAAACATCCCAGCCTAGTCCAGATCCAGTTTATAATGTCAATATATCCCATAAGTCTAATATTAGCCTATAGATTCCTCTTCTGACTCCTACAGTACATGCAATGATGCCAAATGTAGGAAATTCACTGGTCTGTGGGTGGAAAGTCCTGTGAATCCAATGTCAGGAGACGCATCTCCAGAGCTCTGGCTGCCATCAGCGTGTCTCCATGTGGCTTGCAACAGGAATGTGAAGCAGAGAGGAAAAGAGACCTACCTCTTCTGATGGCAGAATCAAGAAAGAGGAAATTCCCAGAATCCTCATGAGAAGGCCACACCCACACAGAGAGATCATCAAGCGGTGATTTAATTGACAAGCTAGACTCCACCCTTCAATCTTTTATCAAGTTGACATGAAATTGTGTAACTACCATAGACCACCCCTTGTCAACCTGACACCTTTACCCAACTTTTTATCCATACGTAATTTTTAAACAATATTTTAAACAAAAAAATAAAATCGCATCTGTAACTAACAGGACAAAAGTAAATGCATAAATGTGCCAGCCTCATTTGACCATAATATTCTGTAAGAAGCTTCAAGAGTGTGCCCAGGTAAGCAGCCCATACGGAGCTCCGGTGAGTCTGGTGTCCGAGAGGTCAAGTGGAAGTGTTCTGGTGAATGGAAAAATCCCCACGAAGACCCGAGGGCCCCTACCTATCCAGAAGGTGGCCCTGCCCGGCATCTGCTTTGTTCCAAGCCCCAGAGATCTGGGTCCATATACCAGGGATTTCCCACCGGCTGTGTGACCTTTGTGTGTCTTGGTTGCCACTCACTAGTACCCTCCACCAGCACCCCCTGGCCTGGTCACCACACCAAGACCTGGGCAGCCATCATGCAGAGCTCCCCAAGGCTGGGCCTGACCACACATAGCAACCATCCACTTTTGGCTCCCAACCAGGGGAGCTGCGCCTTTCTCCCACAGTTCCCCTCCCTCCACATGGCTAGGCAATGATTTCATCTGCAAGATCTGGTCCCTACTGGCAGCCACCCAGGGCCCAAGGGCCTAACATGCAGCAAATATGATCACCTGCAGCTGGGGAAACCTACCTAGAGCACCTGGGTCACCTCCACCCCTCCGTGCAGTTGCATCTGCCTTGTCAACAGGGCACAGCCCCCCGTCACTTCCAGAGCAGCTTTACAGGCCAGGCCAGGATTACTCATGTGAGCTTCTGAGACAGTGGCACTTCACAAGCATTGACAGCTTATCTTTCTCCCTTGGAGCAGCAGGGGATTTCCAACCGCCAACCTTGTGTTTAGCCACCCAGCGTGTAATCCACAACAGAACTGGGGCTCCTCACATCTGGACCAATAGGTGACAGCATGATAAATAGAGAAAAGATTAAAGTTGTCAAGATTTCATCTTGTTAAGATTCACAAATGATGTTGCTGGAAACTAGTCAAGAGATCAATTGCCACATCGCATTAAGCAAACAAGCTTCACGAGACTCTTACAAGTGTCAAAAAGCAAAGATGTGCTCGACCCAGGTCATGATATTTTCAATTGCCACACATGCATGTGAAAGTGGAACTTTGAGTAAGGAGAATCTAGAAGAATTGATTCATAGGAAGCGTGGGGTTGTCAAAAATATCGAAAGTTCCATGGGCTGCCAAATGAGCAGACTAATTTGTCTTGGAACAAGTATAGCAAAAATACTCACAAGCAAGGATGGTGAAACTTTGTCTCACATACTTTGGACATGTCATCAGGAGAGACCAGTCCCTGGAAAAGGACATCGTGCATGGCAAAGGAAAGGGTAGTGCAAAAGATGAAGGACCATGCCAAGATGGACGGACACCGTGACTGCACCAGTGGGCTCAAGCAGGACAATGGTGAGGCTGGCACAGGACCGAGCAGTGTTTCATTCCGTTGTAACTCCGGGGCTAACTCTATGGCACCCATCAACAGCAGCAAAGATATGTATAATAATGATCATAGTTGTCCCATTTTAAACTCCTCCAATTGGAAACAAGTGTTCATTCATTAGGATAGATACATAAATAGATAAATTTATGTAATTGAATACTGTAAAGCAGAAGTCAAATGAAAGTGGCTAATTTTTGTCTGAGCTCTGCTTGTGTAAGAACTGTCAAGAAAGATTTTTTTAAAGACTTGTAAAATACATTAACAGAAGAGAAAGTTTCAAAATTTATATCTAAAGCTCCCATTATTGTTTCATTTTTTCATTAATCCAATGAGACCCCTCTCAGAAACATACAAAGAAGAATAGAATAGGTTACTCAAATGTATGCAACCTGAAAAGACTATACTTTCTATCTGATCCTTTTTTATTTTTAAATCAATTTATTGGGGCTCATAAAATTCATCACAATACATAGATCAATTGTGTAGAGCACATCTATACATTTGTTGCCCTCATCATTCCAAAAATTCACTTGCCTCTTGCGCTCCCGGAATCAGCTCATTTTCCTTTTGCCCCCCTCCCCCTCCCTTCCTCAGCCCCCCTCCCCCATGCACCCTTGATAATTTACAAATTATTATTATATCTTATATTACACTGTCTGGTGTCTCCCTTCACCTACCCCTCTGTTGCCCATCCTATCTGATCCTTTAAAGAAAATGCCTGGTGATCCAAGTTCAATAAGATTGTGAATAAATTGCTCTAACTTCGTACATCAACATCGATAAATGACATTCAAGTAATATTGAAAGAAAAATTACAGTCATAAAGTAGAATATAAAGTATGCCCCAATTTTTAGAAGTTCAAAAGTAGGCAAAATCCATGTATTAAATGGGAAAATCACCAGAGTAGTTCCCTGGCTATGGTGGATAGTATAAGAAGGCTTCCAATGATGAGTTAATATAGCTCTTTTTTGCATTACATAGTTATGTCAACTTAGTGGAAATTCTTTGAGTGATGCATTTGTGATATTTATACTTTTATTCATATGTACAATACTAATATCTACATAAAGCTTAATAAAACTCAATTTCCACAATTAATGAAACTTCATCTTCTAGAGAATATACATTATAACATTATTTAAAATAGATACATTTTGGAAACTTAATTTTCCAACAAGCCTATGTGGTTAAATAGCTTATCCCTACAATAGACTCCTATAGACCCACAAAACAATGCACTTGTAAAAGAATATTTATTTGTAAGGAAAAATACAAATTCTATTACCTGAATAAATGTATTTTATAATGATACAAACACATACTTAGAACTAACCATGAGGAATATCCACAAGCAAATGGATAGTACCTTTTCCTGAGTATAAAATGAAATTATTTCACTTTATTAATGCTTTTGTTTGTTCATCAGTATTTTCTGATATTTTTCAAATAAAATTCTAAAGGAAAAATTGTTATTTTATAATTTGTGCTATTTTAACTGCGTTTAGACAAGTTTGACATGGGCAATATGATTCAGAAGCTGGAGGAATTGCTTTGACGGACATAGTCTGAAAGACCGTTTGAGGATATGTAGAAAAATCAGTATCTGTGCCTGCAGGACAGCTCTATAAATACAGTGTTTCTGGTTAGGGCTCTCGGTAGCAGATTCCAACCTCAAAGAGATCTAAGAGTGTACAGTAGAAAGGGGGCCATGCTGACATTATAAACCTCATAACCCCCAGGGTGAAGGATGATTTCCCTCTCTGGCTGATAAAGAGAAGCTGACATTGCTTTATTATCTCCTCAAGGTGAAAAATCAATGGCTTACCTGGAAACCATGTGTGTAAGCTTATCTTTGCTTCTCTCTGGGGCCATAATTACATGCTAGGTTTTAAGCATGCCATACATGAAAAGCTTAAATTTCATTTAGCCCATTTTTTTTGAACATTCTAAGACTGCTTTCTGTAAGAGAAAGCAGAGGAAGTGATCAGTGAGCTAAACTTACACTCATCTATTTGTAATGAGCGCATACTCTATTTTCACCTGTTGACCATTAATGAATAGCATCTCTGAGCAAGTGACTAGCATCGTGAGCAGTGATTTTAGACCAATTGATAGATAAAGAATAAATGCCACTCAAGCGGATTCAAATGAAAATAACCTTATTGTTTGAATGGCCTATGGAATTATACTATCTCATAGAGAGATTTGAGATATTTTACATTTCGTTTGACTAAAATCTTTACATGCATATACACAAAATTCAAACAATACTTTATTGGAGAGTTTCAGACTTCTCACTCAAACCTCTGAATACAAAGCAAAAACACTGCTACCCAATAGTGCAGAATCTGAGACAGTTGACATGTATGTTTTAGACCAATTCTCTAGACTTACTTTCTATATAGACTCTCATATTCCCCACATTTACAGTTGAGTCCCTCTCTCTCCACTCCCATATCAGCTCCTTCCTAGGGCTCGCATTGCTGCTCATCACAGGTTGACTCTTCTAGCTTTCAAAGAAACCAAACATGTGTCAACCTTGAGTCCTCTTTTCCCACACTCCATACTCACTCCTTTAGTAAATCCTGTTAGCTCTAATTATAACATACTTGCAGAATTCAACTAACTTGGATAGGTACCACGATCCAAGTCTCTTCATCTCTCCCCTAGAGTATCACACCTGCTCAACCCTTCTGCTTTCAGCCTTACCTCTGATGTTGCACTCAATCTAGAACACATGCGACTCTGTTCAAAGCAAGTGGCAGCATGTTATTCTGTTGCTTATTTTTCCCCACTGGCTTCCCATATTACTCTCAGAAATATGATAAAATTATTGCTATGGCATCCCTAAAGCCAGATAGGACTTTTCTATCTAGTATCCTACAGTGATTTCTTTGCAGAAGGGCACGCTCTTGTTTAAGTACAATTGCATTCAGTCATTAAAGTGTGTTAGCCAAAAACCAGGCACTGCAGTTTTAAATAACAAGCTGGTTGTTTACTTTTTTATGGACACATTTATTCATTCAATTACTAGCTACAGTTGCTTCAGCTTCAGCAGATTCTGCAAGATTGTACAATAAGCATAGCCTCAATAAATCCTCATCTAATATCTACAAATCCTTGAACATGCTATGATTTTTATCATCTATGTGATTCTGTAATTGATTATCCCCAGTGATCTGTGTAGAATACAATAACAATAATATTAAACAATTTCCTGATTCTTCCTAGAAATGGCGGGTTACAAAATAATGATAAGTAGCATCCAAAAATCATCAAAATAGTAACCTTAAAAACCAAACTCACTGCCATTGAGTCGATTCTAACCCTTAGTTAATATTCATCAAGTTTCTGAGGCTGTAAGCCTGCATAGAAGCAAATAATCTCATATTTCCTCCCTGGAGCCACTGGTAAATTTGATGCACTACTTTGCACTTAGCAGTCCCCCTGCTGGCCTGGAAGTGCCTCCAGGGTTTTTCAAATGATTTTATAGCAACTACCATTTTAAAACTTAATTGATAATTTTAAATTTCAAATGTACTATTCTCTTATTTGAATTGTCAAAATAATAGTGTTACCAATTATGGGTACAAATATCTTTATGCTGTCAAGATGCAACATTTAAAATACAATTTCAATTTCTATTTAAAATACAACATTTAAAATGTGATTAAAAATACATAATCAAAAGAAATTCAAGGTGTGCTGAGTGCCTCAATTTTAATTTTCTACATTAATTCAAGGGGACAGGGGTTAAACAGTCTTTTATGACGACCAAGCGTATGCAAGGCCACATATGTATATAATTTTAATTAGCTGATTAACTTATAACTATGATTCATTATGTGCAATAGAACAGTGGAACTAGGTAGGCTGCAAATTATTTTTCTTTCTGTGATCAACTAATTGCCAAGTGAAAAAGCATAAAACTCAAATCTATATCTGTGTCTTCAGAGCTACGCTCTTTTAAAAGCAGAGGTTTATTTCTGTTGAATTTTTAAGAGGAACTGAACATTATGACCAGCATTACAACAACAGAAGTTTCTGTGCACAATAACTCTCTAAAGTAGTCTTTGGGAACACTACTCATATATGCCTATATAGGTATATATAAGAATGTCGAATAAGCAAATGTGGTGAAGAAAGCTGATGGTGCCCGGCTATCAAAAGATATAGCGTCTGGGGTCTTAAAAGCTTGAAGGTAAACAAGCGGCC
>NW_022111324.1:29989647-30002447 GCF_000313985.2 Echinops telfairi | reverse complement strand
TCATTCTTCAACAAGGACACTGTGTTCTTCATAGCAGTGGAAATTTCTTGATCATTTCCATTATGATCTGGTGTATAGAACAAGATGATATAGGCTTGAAAGATGTCTTTTTCTGTACACAGAATAAAATAATTTTATTGGTAAAGGTTGTTTTAGGGTTAAACAGATGATTTCTACAAATTGCATTAGGATCAATATAATTCTTTTTGAAAACAACCATAATATTCATATCAAGGTTTAGTCTTTTTTTCCTTAGCGGTATTTCTTGACCAAGCAAAAACCAATAGCTTTTTCCTTCCACTTAAAAGTTTTTGTTGCCTTATAATTTTATAGCTCATCTAAAGGTTCGATCTCATTTCTTTCTCAGTTTTGCAAACCTTCTGCTCATAAAAAAAGACTTATGTGCCCAACACCTGGCATATGAGATGCCCCATTATTGGGCAGTTTTAAATAGCGTGCATCTACTTGTGATTGCTTACTTATTTCGTGTTTTTTCCCCACATCAAAGATGCTGCTCCTGTGTCTGGTTGGCATCAGTCTCTCTCCATGGTTCACAGTCCCTTCCTATAGGGTCTGAGGCTGTTTTCACATTTACAATCCCTGATAGGGACGGAGGAGACATAAGGATAGCCTGGGCTTACTTTGATTACTTATTAATCTATAGTTCACCAGTACTTCTGTTCACCAAACACTGAATAAGCACAAGCAAGCAAGGTTTATTTAGCTTATTGATAATTCACCCCTGATTCATACTCCCAGAGTCAGAATAGACACAATAGCAAGTGTTTTTAATATTTTCAGACTTGAGGTAATTACTTAATCATTTTTATCACTGTATTTTTTTCTAAAAACACTAATAAGTGTTGTTTCAATATAATCTTGAAGTTGTGAAATGCTAATATATACATATATGAATTCTTAAGAAATATCATTTCTTAGTTAACATCTTTTTACTAAATCTGTATGCCCACTCTAATCTAGAAAATTCAAACCAATTAGCTGAGCCATTAGTAAGCATGTATTCTATTATATTTATCCCTAATGTATGTGAATTGGGATATTTATACATTCATAAATAATTGGGGAAAGTTAAAGACAAAGTCAGCACTGGGCTATGTATGTCCTGAGCTAATCGATGCCTTTTCATGCAGATGTCATTTGGAAGTGGTACGAAGGGTAAGTTTTTTAGTTGATTCCCTTAGTGGCAGGCCCTGCAGCAGAGCTTTAGATACAGACAGTTTATTTGAGGATGACTCCAAGGAGCCTCAGTGGGAAACAGAAGAATAAGGAAAAAAAGTTGCAAAAGCAAGTAATCACCATGAACAAATGGAGTTGAAGCCCAGTAGAGAAAGCCAGTGCAGAATATGAACTTCAATTTCCTGCATGAGGAATGGGTGAGTTTATCTCCCAGTTTCCACCAGCCATGGAGCAAGTACTGCTCCTGGGTAGTGGAGACTATTTGGCACTTCCAGCCTTGCTCAGGGCTCAGAGAGAGTCCGTAAGCAGTCAGGGATTCTTGCAGTGAGAAACAAGGCTAACATGCAAAAAGACTGCACATTACAGTGGTTCTGCACAGTATCTGGAACAAAGGACCTGTATAAATAAGGAAACAGAACCAGTTAGAAATTAGTATTTGCTAATTTCTGCACAATGTAAAACCTACAAAGAATGTATAGGTGTCCTACTGTGAAAGAGGAAATTCATCTTAAAATGTTATTCTGGAATGGTTTTGGAGAAAAGGGGATTTGGGGGTAGTTTAAATTTTAAAATCCCCCTAAGAAGTATTTTGAAATTCCATTGCAATGGTAGAAAGGAATAGAAACAGGAAGATAAATAGAATAATATGAGTTTCCAAAGACATTTAGTGCTATCCTGATTCCTCACATAATGATGGATTTTATTGCACTATAATTCTTATTTATTAAAATTTTTGTGTTTCAACAGCTCCAATGAGATGCATCTTTTTGTTTTTATGCTGGTCCAGGGAGCATTAGAGGACACTCTACTCATATAACATATTAAGTACACCATCACTTGCACATCAAACACTAATAAATTCCTGCATCTTGTGATTTTAAAAGGAATACAAGCTCCTGAAAGACTAGAATGCATTGTAGGCTTACATTTTCAGAGGTGAAACCCTGTTTCTGTACAACTTGTGAAGAGTTCAGCATCACATTTTAGCAAGGTTCACTTGATACATTTTTTTCTCACACAACATTTGGAGAATTTTGTTAATTGACCCATACAAGGAGAACATGTAGATCTGTAATTTAAAATCTGACAATTGTGCCAGAGGAGCTGTGGTAATTTTTTTAATTATAGAATTTTTATTGTAACATTGTGATAGAGAGCTATGAGTCCACTTTTGACAATAGGTCAAAAAATGTCTTTTGTGCAGCGAAAGAGAATTTATTTATTTATTTATTTTTTTGAAAGAGAATTTATTTTAAAATAACTAACATATTAGAGAAGAATATTTTTAAGACCATTAAAAGTAGAGAATCTAAAAAGTTTAAAATGTTTTTGTTTTAAACCGAGTGAACTAAGCTCTACTTCAAGCACACATCTAACCCGAGGACTTAAAACTGAAAGTCCACAGTGGTGATGGAGCAGACGACAGCTGAACCAACTCTCCATAGGTGGACTAATATTTACTTACTACTTCAATGCCCCTGATTGCTGTATTATGATACGTATTCTCTGGAAGACCCATGTCTGACATTGGCAATGAATTATATTGTAAGTTTTGCTTAGCCATCAACTCCCATTTTTTGTGTGCAAATAGTGTCCAGTCATGGAAGGATTTATTCTGTACAAGTGAAGAATCCATGTATTGCAATACATGTTTAATCTCCCTTTTTCAGTAGTGTTTTAAAATTAGCACTCTGGGCTAATTAATGGCATTATAAACAAAAGGTCCTTATGCTCCAGGAAATGATCAGTAAGATTCTCCACTCTCTACCATAAATTAACAGGAATGACGCTAGCATGAACCAGAGGCAGATGGAAAAAAGCATAGATTCAAGAATTGATTTTTGGGCTCGCACTCTATCCTAGCCCCAATCTAAGAACAATTAGTTCTTAAGACATGGCCCTGCTAGAGACTCACCCTCTGTGAAGAAGGAAACGGCAGGAAATGCGATGCCACAGCTAGCACAGCAGGGCGCAGATTAAATGGTGCCAGCTATGTAGCCTCTGTGGTTTTAAAGGTTGTTTTCAAACACGCAGCCATCTAATGAGACGTCAACTAAGCCCACATGGAGGAAGCACACCAACACACATGATCTAAGGATTGTAAATAATTTCATCCAAAGGAGACAGATGGAAGAGTATCAGAGTTAAATTGTGAGCAATGGAAGCCCAAAATCCACTTGCAGGGTCTAAACAGAGGCTAAGCCTCCGGTTATTTCCCTTTAATCATAAACCAGGGGTGGGAATAACCTGGCTATCGAACCTGGATAGACGACTATAGTATATTGAAATGATAAATATGACTTGAATGCTTAAAATTTTGTCACTTGATCTCACTTTTGATACACTTTGTGCTTGATCTAGTGTTTAAAGTTTCTGTGTTGGTTTTTTATTTTGTTTTCACATTGTCTCTGTTGCACTTTGTCATTATTGGTAGCCTTCTTTATTCCCTGTTTTATTTTTTTCTATGTCTTTTGGTATATTAATTCTAGGACAGGTGACTTTTTGGAGGCAGTAACTAGAATAAGGTTTTCTAGGGCGGTCACCATGGAGGTGGGGAGGATAAAGAGGAGCTGATATCAAGGAGTTTCAGAAGGAATAAAGTGTTTGGATATTGATTGTGGAGTGATTGTACAACACTGCCTGGCATGACTGAACTATAAAATAATATGATGTGTGGATAATCTCCTACTAAAAAATAAAATGGCTTGGGAGTAAATAAAAAGAGAGGATAACTTAATTTGTACATGTGATTAGGTTAAAATTTAACATCTTACCATTTTATCTCCTTGTTGACTCATTTTAAATTTGTTCCAGTTTTTAATATTTTCAGTTTTCTTTTTAATTTAGGTTTTTCTGGGTTTTTTTGTTACTGCGGTTATTGTTAATACTTTTGGTATGTTTCTCTGTGTATGAAGTCCAGGATAAGTAAATCTATAGAAACAGCTGGGCAAATGGTTTCTTGGGGGTATGGCAGGGGAGGTTGGAGAGGAAACGGGGAGCTAATAACAATGAGTCTAATAAAGAGTAAAATCTTCTAAAATTGTTTGTGGCAATGATTGTACAACTCCACTTTATATGTTTGACTTATTGAATTGTATGATATTTGGATTAAGTGCTAATAAAACTGTTTGAAATGTTTTTAAAATAAAAAAAAAACAAAAGAGAAAGAAAACAGAAACATTTCAAGATCTGAGCCGAGAGCAATCAGTGGTATAATAAAACGCTGAAGTTGTTTTGTCTTTAGGATACATGTTGGTCGGACAACCTTAAACTTTGGTTCTATGTCCTCATTTGGTTACTGTAGGTGAAGAGTCATAGAGAAAACTATCCACATTATTAAATGTACATAATTTATTGTCAAAGTATACTATAACTTGAAATCCCTTCCAGTATTACAACTTGAGTACAAAGCAAGCAGAGATCTTTAACTTGGTTCTGAACAAAAACAAATTAAGCAAAGAAACAGAAAAAGTGTCCTTGATAAAGTGTACCAAATAGAGTGGATTTCAAAAAAATAAGTGGTTGAGATTGGCAAAAGCTTGATGGGTCAGGGAAACACAAGCTCTGAACATGGTTAGAGGAGTTTGCAGCTTGTAGTACCTCCATGTATCTAGCAGAAACAAATACAGATATTTCTTCAGTGACACCACCTTGCTTGCTGAAAGTTAGGGGAACTTGAAACACTTCCGATGAAATTATAAACTACAACTATCAGTATGGATTTCAACTCACTGTAAAGGAAGCTGAATTCTCATAACTGAATCATCATGATAAATGAGGAAAGGACTGGAGCTAACAAGGATTTCATTTTACTTGGATCCATAATCAACACATATGGGACAAGCAGTCAAGAAATAAACTGATGTATTGCACTTGGCAAATCTGCCTTATAAGATCTCTTAAAACTGTTGAAGAACAAGATGAGATGTCTCTTTGAAGAATAGGTCACGTGTGACCTAAGCCATGCATAAGCCTGTGAAAGCTGCACGTGACTAATGTATCCAGTAGAGGAATTGATGCATTTCAATAATTGTGCAGGGAGAGAACATTGAAAGTTTCATAGACTATGAAAACAAATATCACACATTTTGGACATATTATCAGGAAAGACTATTCTATGGAAAAGGATATCATGTTTGGCAAAATAGAAGCTCAATAAGGTAAAGGAGACATCTTGCGCCAATCTGAGGAGATGGATTGACAAAGTGATACAGCGGCTACAGCAGTGGGCTCAAACCCTAGAAATGTGAGGATGGTGATGGACCAAGCAGTGTTCTATTCGGCTGTGTATTATATTCAGACCCACAGGAACATCATATGTTAGAATGGGTCATGATGGCTTGTTGGTTAAGTTTTGGAGCTAACTGCAAGCAGTTAGCTTGCAAAGCAACAAGCCACTTAATGAAAGAAAGTGAAATCTGTCTGCTGAAAAATTGTAAAGTGCACTTCTACTCGTTCTAAAAGTTGCTATGTTTGTGACTGCCAACAGCTTCACATAATGCTCATTTAACAGGCTCCATAAGCAGTTAACAACCATGAGCTGGAGGAAGGTGAGGTCTTATAGTCCATGAAAGAATGACATCTCCAACAACGACAGAGGCAGTTCTATCTTGCCCTATAATGAAGGGTAGCTATGAGTAGGAACACACTCAATGGCCGTGAATTTGGGGTTTTGGTTACGAGAAACATCCTGTTTTATGGACATTGCTTGTTCGGCCCTTCTTCTACCAGCTATGTGTACAATCCAAGACTGAGCCTGGACCATAGAATCTAAATTATAATAAGTCTCAAAGAAAAACAAGGCATTGATGACCAACTGTGTTAAATTATTAGACTTAAAAAGGGTTAATAGCCTGCAAAACTATCTACAAAGTTCATTTAAAGAACAATATAGAATATAGCATGTTTAATATGACTACAGTGATATTTAACCTATGTATAGAAAAATTTGAGACAATATGATGAAGTATTCGCAATAAAATCATTGTATGTGCTTACTAATCTTTGTGATTTAATATGTTCTCAAAAGAATATGCATTGCTTCTGGAATGAAAAACAGATATTAAAGCATAAATACAATTTCATTGACACAATTGTTAATAGAGGAGTTCTCACCATAAAACTCAGTATTACACCTGGCACTGATCTCTCCTTACATCTCATTTTCATGTCAAGGTAGATCAATGTACACTGAGTAATCACTGGTTCAGACAAATGCAAGATGGGATTCCTGTCCTCCAAACTTTTTGAGGATAGAATTCTCTTATGATTGTTTTTGCCTTTTATAGTATTAGGTAATAAAATACATCTGCAATGCATATGGAGAAATTTGTTTGAATTATATTTTGAGAGCTGAGAAAGAAAGTATTTCTCAAGCCTGAGGAATGCATTTTTAAATACGTAGTAGTGGAATAGAGTTCCGATATTGTGATATCTTGTATGGGCTAAAGACATAACTAGAGGTCGAAGAAAGATATTCTTTGTTAATCATCATAGTACACACATCCATTTATTCTATGACCCCAATGAGGTCAGGCTTGAAAACCCATGTATGGGTTTTCACAAATAGGTTTTCAAGATTCAAAGTATCATCTTAATTAGTCACTCATTAAGAAGACAAAGAATGAGGACTATCTGTATTCTTAATTGTATAATTATTTCAATTTATTCAATCCTATTTTTAGAAATAGAACATTATGAGCAATTTTTGACATTTAATGCAAGTGTATTACCCTGCTTTCAGGTGACATAGACTGAGGGTTTTAACATAGCATTTATATAAAGGTTTTCACCTGAAGTGTTCTGTGTAATTTTGTCACCTCTACAAGGATGAATAGAAATGCCCTTGGATGTAAATGGCAGGTTATTTATAAAAATAAGAAAACAAAAAAGGTCCAAAAATACTCACAGACATTTATGAAAATTTATCTGTTCTTGCAGTGCTTTTCATGCAAGTTAATTTTAAATCCTTTTGAGATCAACCAGGCATCTCAATACATAAAGTTTACTTATGACACAAACAACAGAAATCAACCTCCATATTTAACTCATTCAAACCCAGTCGCGAGACAATTAAAGCTATCTTCATCACCTGTGTTTGATGCTTATCTTGTAGCCTCCTTGTGTTCTCCACAACTCTCAGAAACAATGTGGGCAATGTAAATTCTCCCTCGAAAAAGAGGAGAGTATAAAAGCTGGCCATTTCCTAAGGCAGAAAGAAACATAAACATGCATACTATGTAAATATTGAGGTATTTGGTGTATAAGTATTAATTAAATTCCTTTATTCTTTGAGGTTTCTTTTAACATAATCTGAATTCGAACATTTGTTAAGTAATTTTTGCTGACTGTCTCTATAGTGGTGAATTCCTTCTTATGACTTAACGTCCACTTCTGGAAGTACATTGTTAATTATTTATGGCATGAATATAGTTTGTACAACATAATGCTAATAAGCACTTTATCAAAGTGATGCTTGTTATATTTTAGGAAAGAGAAAGGTAAAAACAGGAGGTACTTATCATTACCCATTCTGTTTCAACACTAGATGTTAAAGCTGCAATTTTCTTCTTTAATGGATGTCTTTTCCTGAAAAAGTGTTTTAAGGTAATTTTAAAAGAACATGTTAGGAACAATGTTTGTCAAATTGTTGTCACAAAGTACTTACATATACATCAGCTCAGAAGCTGACAAATAACCCTGGAGTTTGCAAAGGAAAGTATGTGGACAGTTGAGTTTGTGGAGACTCAGGAGGTTCAGCTGTGCAGCATTTCCCAACTAGTAAATGGTAGAATGAACTTGAGTGTTGTACGAGACCCTCATATCTTCCTTTTGCTATTGCCCCACCATCATCTAGAAAAATGTTTTCTACTTGGTATGTGCTTAATGGGCGGCTTGAAAATTCGGGAGTTTTTTTTTTAATTTCAGCCTCTTTGCATTACGCACGATCTAAAGGTACAACTTACATCACATTACAAAGACAGTTTGTAATTTATTTCAGGAAGCAACAAAAGACTTATGAGAATAAAACTCCTTCATAGGCCTGAGGTTTGGAAAGCTGCTGCTGTGGAAACACTTTCTTTTTTGGTACACATCTCTTCTAAAATGGAAAGACTTGTTATTGGAGGGATTGATTTCTCCACGTACAACACAGGGCAACTTATTACACATTTAACTTGGTATGACTATATGTAGACTCTATTAAAGATTTATACCTGATATCAAGGTATTATAGGGGCATAGGTTTGATGAAGAGGGAATAATAGATACTGCATTCATCTTCCTACTTTAAAATATAAAAAATAGGTGTTATTTATGAATCTTGTCATCTTAATATTGATTATACACAGACACACACACAATCTGGACACAGCATAGTAGAAGGCATGGGATTCTAACCCCTGAAAGAAAGGAAACAAGTAAAAATAATTTAAAGATTTAATAGCTTTATGCCTGAAGGCAGTATTTAGGTATTGTGTCAAGAGTAGAAACGAAGTTCGTTAAAAGAATAAGCAGTTATTCTTTTGAGTTGAAGAGAGATGAGAATCCACCTGAATTTGTGGGTTGAGCCCTTGAGAAGAATGTGGACAGAGAACATAGGCTCATGAATGGCATATGCCTGACTTCACACACTGTCCGCAAAGAGAAAACAAGCATGGTTTAAACTATTCCATGTTGCAGGATTATTTTGTACAGATATTTAATTAGAGGCACAATTTAATGTCAATTATTGCCTGAGTTATTTTGTGAAAAATAAAATACTCATTCGTTAAGTAAAATTGAGATAGCACACCAGATTGGACTGTCAAGTCAAATTCACATGAATCAGACATCTTTCCCAGCATCACACTATATTAATAATTGAAATGTTCTGACCTTGCTATGTAAGAACAAATCCCAATTCAGAGGTAACATGAATTCTCAAAATGATGCATAGAAGGTATAACACCGAGGTCTACTTTGGCAAGAAATACCTGTATCATATGTTCCAATAATTACTCACTGAATCTGATATTTCTCAGTAGACCTTCACTATAAATCAATAATTTCAAAGTTTGTTTACTATGAGCAATCTATAGAGCGTGAGTATAGGCTGATAAAATCACTCTTCACTCAAAGTGCATCCTCTGCCCTCTGGTTGCTTAAGTAGGATTGTCCAAGCATCTTCTTTCATAGACAGCATTTATATTTTGTAATCTAGTTTGTTAAGACCGTTAGGATGATAAAGAAGTGACAGTGTGTTTTTAAATTAAAGAACTTTAAAATGGATAATTTCTTTCATAGGGATCCAGATTCCAACATTTCAAACTGTTGAACGACTTTGGAATCTCCCTCAGTAGTTTCCATTTTTGTCTTTGGCTTCTGTGTTGCTATTGCTAGGTGCCCTTGAGGCAGTACCTGCCACTAGGGGCCCTCCATGCAACAGAACAAAGCACTGCCGGTCCTGCACCAGCCTCACAATTGTCCTCATGTTTGACTCAGTTGCTGCAGCCACTGTGTAAAGCCATCCTGCCCAAGGCCTGCCTCTTTTTCACTGCCCCTCGACTTTGTCAAGCATGATGTCCTTCTTCAGGAACTGATCTCTCTTGAGGAGAGACCAACGGACTCAGATGAAGTCTTTCCATCCTTGCCTGAAAGAAGCATTCTGGCTATATTTTTCCAAGACATATTTCTTTGTCCTTTTGGCAGTCCAGGGTACCTTTAATATTCTTCCTCAGCACCATAATTCAAATACACTTCTTCTTCTGTCGTCCTTATCCAACGTCCAACTTTAACATGCATGAGGGATTGAAAATACCATGGCTGATATCAGGTGCACATCGGTCCTCAAAGTAACATCCTTGCTTTTCAAAACTTTATTTTTTTACAGTGTTTTTTTAAAAATAATTTTATTTGGCCCATACAACTCTTATCACCATCCATCCATCATATCAAACACATTGTACATTTGTTGCTATTATCATTTTCAAAACTGTTCTTTCTACTTGAGCCCTTGGTATCAGCTCCTAATTTTTCCCCTTCCTTCCCCATCCTCCCTCCCTCATGAACCTTTGATGATTTATAAATTATTTTTTTTCATGTGTTACACTGATTGATGTCTCCTTTCACCCACCCCTGGGAGGGGGTTATATATAAATCGTTGTAATTGGCTCCCCCTTTCTGTTCCCACCTTCTCTTTGCTCTCCTGGTATTACTACTCTCAATATCAGTCCTGAGAGGTTGTCTGTCCTGGGTTCACTGTGTTTCCAGCTCTTATCTGTACCAGTGTACATGCTCTGGTCTAGCCAGATTTATAAGGTAGAATTGGCGTCATGATAGTATGGGCAGGGGAAAGGGAGGAAGCATTAAAGAACTAGAGGAAAGTAGTATGTTTCAAGAGTGCTGTACTGCACCCTGACTGGGTTGTCTTTTCCTTGTGACCCTTCTGTAAGGGGATGTCCAATTGTCTACAGATGAGCTTTGGGTCTCCACATCACATTCCCCCTCATTCACAATGATATGATTTTTTGTTCTGGGTTTTTGATGCCTATACCTAATCCCATCAACACCTCATGATCACACAGGCTGGTGTGCTTCTTCCATGTGAACTTTGTTGCTTCTTAGCTAGATGGCTGCTTGTTTATCTTCAAGTCTTTAAGACACCACATGCTATATCTTTTGATAGCTGTGCACCATCGGCTTTCTTCACCACATTTGCTTATGCATTCATTTTTTCTTCAATGATCATGTAGGGAAGGTGAGCATCATGGAATGCCAGGTTATTAGAACAAAGAGTTCTTGCATTGAGGGAGTACTTGAGTAGAGGCCCAATGTCCATCTGCTACCTTAATACTAAACCTATAAATATATGTACATAGATCTATTTCCCCATCATCATATATAAATATATTTACATATATACATGCCTGCATTTAGACCTCTATAAATGTTCTTTGTCCTAGTTTTTTCCTCTATTTTCTTTTACTTTCCTCTTGTCCCACTATCATGTATGGCCTACATTCAGGTTTTGGTAATTTCTCTCAGTTACATTGCCCTCCCCTTATCCCAGGTGCCCCCACCCCCACCCCACCCCCGAACCATCGGTCCCATTGTTTTCACCTCTGGATTTTTTACCTCACCTGTCTTATATACAACAACAATGAAAAAAGACAAGCCTATAAATAGTTCAAGGCCTGTTTGTTGACTTTTAGGAGTGTTTTCCAGTTGAGTCTGATGGGCTGCCATATCCTGGCACCACAGTCTATTGTTGGCATTCTCTGGGGCCTTCATTGCTTTGCTCCCCTTACTGTTCTGTTGCACGCCCTTAGTGTTTTGCCCCAGTGTGGTGGGGTCAGATCAAGCACAATTTCCACACCATGTCTCCAGTGTTCTTCCCCTATAGCACACTATGGGTCAGTGAGGGATGTCGTGTCTCGTGGTGGGCTTGCCCTATGGTCCTGTCTGTGCATTTTCAAAAACTTTAAAGCGTTCTTGTGCAGCATAGTTATTCACTGCAATGCAGATGATCTCTTGATGGTAGCTTGTATGGGCATTGCTTGTGCATCCCAGCATGACCGAATCCTGGAAAACCTCCATTTTTTTCTCTTCTTATTATGAGGATATTAGGTCCACAATTCACTACAATTTTTCACAGAACTCACAAACCATATTTAACTGGTTTGTTAGGTTAGTAAAAAGGCACAACTTGGGATCAGAAACAACTTAGAAATAATAAGTACTACTCAAGAAAGCCCTGCCCTCTACTGTTGAACTCCACCCAGAATCTTCTCAGGCAAATGTTGCAGCTCTGAGCTCCGTGGATTGGCAACTCATCTCTTGCTACTCTCTGGATTCAGGCACCAATATTGATGTTGCTCTTTCTGTTCTACAGAAGTACGATTCATCGATGGAGGCACTAACGGGGTCAAACTGCTGACCTTTTGGTGAGCAGCCTAATGTTTAACCTCTATGCCACTAGGGATCCTATAAGAATGGCCCTCAACCTCTCAATAGCAATCACCTAATGGATGAAATGCACTCCAAACTCCCCACCATGGAGTCAGTTCTGACTCAAAGCGACCCTACAGACCAGGGAAGAACTGCCCCTGTGGGTTTCAGAGACAATAACTCCTTATGAAAGTCGAAAGCATCCTATAGAGAAACTATGTAAGGTTGATATGGAAAACAAGAGTGATACGGAAATGAGGTTGACGTTAGAAGCATCCCTTGTTAAAAATATAAAAATAAAATGTTTTAAATTTCTCAAGAGCAGTTATAACACCAGCACCCAGAATAATGCCAGACAACTGATTTGTGCCCAAGAGCACTTACTAGTTGAAAATCATTTCACAGATTTCGGGGCAAATGCAGCCAGCCAAATGACGATCATGAGCAGCAGTAAAAGACAAACCATTTAGAATAAGGACATTGTAGACTTTCCAGTGACCGGGGGGGTGGGGGGGGGTGTCACCTCGAGTCTCAGATGCGAAGGCTTCAGAACATGCGCCCTACCTCCTCCTCCCCCAGCCCCCAAAATGGCAAATGGTGAGTGACCATTTGAAAATTGGAATGTTGCAAGAGCAAGCGTTAAGGTCAAAAGCAGAAATCCATTTTGTAAAATCCTC
>NW_022111324.1:29925161-29989547 GCF_000313985.2 Echinops telfairi | reverse complement strand
GAGAGTGCCTGCGGTGGGGAGTCTAACGGTATGGAAAGGACCAAGGATAGACATCTCATTTTTCGGCAAATAGTCAGACCAGCATATGCATTCAGTTAAGAACTAAATTTGTTACTAGTGATGACAATGATAAATCAGTGGATTACCAAATTTAAACCTGATATATATATTTAAGATTTGAGGAAGTATATATCATAAAAATTTGCATTACAGTAAATGCTAAAGTAATGATGCACAATCTCATATATTCTGTTTGAGATTTGGGCTTGCAATCAACTGTGTTAAAGTAAAAATGAAATGAAAAAAAGGAAAGAAAAGATAGAGAGAGGAAGTCAAATCTTTATGAGTATAAATAAGTTAAATAATTTATGCCAAAATTATGATCTTTATAATAGGATGTACCATTGCTGCCATCTAGGTAATGCTGACTCCATCCATTCCACATATGTGAGAGTAGAACGCATCTCCACGGGTTTTTCAGGACTGAGTTTTTGGAAGTCAACTGCCAGTATCCCGTTCTTCCATGGCCGAGTATAATCTGTGTGTATAGCCCAAGGACCACCAAGGATATGCTAGGCATATAAAAATACACAGTTTGCTAGGACAGTAAATTAAATGATTAAAAAATATATACTTAGGGAATATTGTTATTTTGGATATATCAGCAAGGGGGACCAATCACCGATGAAAGATAATGTGCTTGGTAAAATAGAGGGTCAGTGAGAGAGAGGGATACTCCAGGTAAGATGGATTGACGTAACAGTTGTGTCAATGGGCTTTAACCTATTGTGAGCATGGTAGAGGACTGAGTAATATTTCCTTCTGTTTCATATATGATCACTATGAGTTGCAATCAATTCAATGGCATCTCACAATAGCCTTGCTAAAAGTATGTGCTGAAGATTCTAAGCACTTGATAAATTCAATGTGGGCTGTATGCCCTGACAAGGAGAAATTTCAGTAAAATCTGTATCTTCACTGAATTTCATGTTTATTTCTTTCCCCAATAAATGGATCAAATATACTTAATAAATATTCATATTTGTCCATATTTGTTTCTGAATATTGAAAAAGAAATGAAACTAACATATCTTATTCCAGTTCAAGTTCGTATATGGTTTGGTCCACAAATACATAACCTCAACATTTTCTGAGGAATTTGTTACTCTTTAAGTTAAAGCCAATCATTGTATATAAAATTTAGGAATATGCTCTATAGTGAGTTACCATATGTATTTGAGTATAAGCCAACCCGAATGTCAGCCGAGGCACCTAATTTTACCACAAAAACTGCATTAAAAATGTATTTAAAAACTTGGCTTATACTCGAGTATATACGGTAATGTGCTTATGAATTTAACCTAATACGAAAATAAGATTTTTTCAGAGGTCAAGTTAAGAAGAGGACATTCTGAGTTTGAGTGAGACCTAATCCAAATGACTGGTGTCTTTTTAAGAGGAGAATAGTAACCAAAGATCTAGAGAAGAAGATCAAGTAGAAATAGAGAAGCCAAGACGACAATGATGTAACTATAAGCCATGGACCACTAAGGATTGCCAGAACTCACTAGAGGTTAGAAAAGAGGCCTGAAATATACTTTCTCTTAGCCTCCAGCAGAAACTAACCCTGTCAAAATCTTAATTTGTACTCTGGGCTCTTTAAAGTCTTTAAAGTTACATAGTTTATGGTAAAATTTTCAGCAAACTTAGGAAACTAATATATACTGGGTAAAAAAACAACAACTGAAATTAAATTAGATAGATAAGTAGGTAGCTAGTGATAGATAGATAGATAGATAGATAGATGATAGATAGATAGATAGATAGATAGATAGATAGATAGATAGATAGATAGACAGAAATGTATCAACACTGTTGCTGAGCTGAAATTCTTCCTGAAGAGTCATAGGTGTGGGGCTTAAAGTCTTTTCAAACTGTTTTCTTAAAGCTCAGAATGTAAAATATTTACTAGTAAAGTTGTTGAATTATATAAAGTAGCATACTAGGAATGGCACTATAATAAGATTAAAGGTGAATCTGAGATATTTAAAGGGGAAAGGCTAAATATTCTTTACCAAAATGTTTTAAGTCATCAAATTCAATAGTACATACTTCCCAGTTTATATGTCTACCTTGATAGAGAATCATAAATGGATTATAGAAATTCCCTTATGTCTTTTCAAAATTCATTTATGACTGAGATAATAAGATGTCATTAGTTTTGAATCAAGGTTGAAAGGCAGACACACATATGATTGAACTCTGACTAAAAATGTACTCCCAGGTGAAACATTAAATATGACAAGGATGTTAACAGCCAATAATAAAACAAAAAATCTTGTCACATCAGTTCAATAAAATGTTTATGACATAGTTATTGGATCTGCTCAAATACTGTAAGAAAAGAAATACGGTTATAGTTTCAAGTAGATGTTGACATTGAGTCCTCCTTATCGAAAAATGAAGAGAACATCTGTAAAGTCATCTTACTAACATGCAAAACTATTACTTTATGCTAAAAAATTAACTACATCTCTCATAAGAAACTTCCTATAGAAGCCAGATAAAATTGAGAGCAGCTTTATATCAAAGGAAAATTTATTTTTGCATGCTTTCTGGTATAGATTATGTGTTCAAAATTATTAACCGCACTCAAAACAAACAAAAATGACCCTGATAAAAAAGCTCATAGTTCCTTAATAAAACAAGCAAAATCAATGAAAAAATATAGTAAGTTGAGATTTTTTTCTAACTACTTGTGTTAGTCTGGGTATATTAGAGAAACAAATCCACAGAAACTCATGTATAAGACAGAGTTTTATATAAAGGTTAAGTGCACATCAAGAACACATCCTAACCCAGTGCTGTCCAAGCCCACAAGTCCAACATTAACTCATATGCCCAACAGCAAACCACAAAGTCCTCCTCCATCTCATAAAACACACACACATGACACCGACTGCAGGAGGAAAGCTGAATCAGTGAACATGTAAACATCTCAGCACTGGCAGGGCTTTCCACATGGCTGCTCCAGCACCCAGGGCTGCATCGGGGTAGGTCCATGCTGCTCCTCTGTGGGGATGTTTTGCAGAAAGTGAGCCTTGCAAGCTGAAGCAGGGAACTGGCTAAGGCAGCTGCACCCTGGTCAGACCATCACAAAGCAAGAGACCTGCGAACTGGAAAGGTGAGACTCACCCAGCCATTTATCTCTCCGCCCTTCAACTAACCCCACATGTGTTTATCGGCCAGGTTGGCACAATAAACTTTAACTAACTCAGTACTTTAACACACTTTAGTCTGTCTCTTTTGTTTAATTTTTATTTTGATGATACAAATAATGTCTAGGAAGAACATTTGCATAATAATGCAAATAATTAGCATATATGAAGTATATTCCCATCACTACAACCAGTCAACTTCTTAATGACCTAATTTTGATGGGACATGTTGTTACTGTTGTTAGGTGCCATCACGTTCGTTCTGACTCACAGTGAACAAACTGCTGTCTGGTTCTTTGCCATCTTCACATTTGTTATGCTGAAACCCATTGTTGCACCCCGTGTTAATGTCTTCAGTCCAGGGTCGTCTTCTTTTTCACTGTGCCTCCACTTTACAAAGCATGATGTCTTTCCCAGGGACTGGTCTCCTCTGATAACATGTCCAAAGTATGTGAGACAAATTTACTCCTAAGTCGGATTCTGGCTATACTTCTTCAAAGACAGACTTGTATGTTTGTCTGGCAATCCAACATATTTTCAGCATTCTTTGCCAGCACCATAATGCAAATACACTGAGTATTCTTTGACCTTAATATGTATGCATTATGAGCTTAGAGTATCATATTAAGAACATTTTCCTGTGTTGGAATTCTACTTCAGTAGTTTGCATTGGCAATGCACAATTCCATGCTATGTATTTCCAAACATAATTTTGTCTGCCTCCTGCTTAAACTGAACAAAATATTTTTCTGCATCTTTTAAACCAGGTTGGAGAGAGTGTACAAACTATTGTATAGTCAATCCAAATATCATAAATAATTTTTCCCTGAATTTACATGAAAATTTACAATTATCTATAATTCATATTGAGCTGTACAAAAATTCATATTGAGCATACAAAATAATTTCAGCTTTAAGAATATATTAGAAAGGAGTATCATATGTATAAGTACCAGCAAAGTGGAAAACTAAATAACTATCCTAAACTGGATAATATGAATGAAAACATTTAGGGCTTTTTCCTCATGGAAAGGTTTTACATTTTTTAAAGCCAGATGATGAGCAGAAGTGCTATTAATGACTGGTTTAAGGAGGGATTATTTTGAGGTTTAAAAATGTATGCTCAGGATACATATTGTTGTTGTTAAGTGCCCTCATCTCGATATCAATCCTATGTACAGCTGAAAGAAACACTGGCTGATCTGGTACCATCCTCACAAGTGTTTTGCCCGAGCTCAGTGTTGCAGCCAAGGTACCAGTCATCGTAGGTCTTCCCTCAAGTCTTCCTCTTTCCCACTTACCCTACTTCTCTAAGCACGATTTCCTCCCAATGAACTAGTCCCTCCTGACAGGGACAAAGTCTTGCTATCCTTGCTTCAGAGCGGTGTTCTAGCTGTACTTCTTTCAAGGCCGATCTCCTTGTTCTTCTGACAATCGATGATGAACTCAATATTCTTTGACCAACACAATTCATATGTATTGATTTTTCCTTGATCTTCCTTATTACAGCCCAGCTTTCAGATGGTTAAGAGGTAATTGAAAAAAAAACATGGTTTGGGGCAGACACACCACCTTCATCCTTGTGTTAAACTGGGTTCTCTAGAGGAGCAAAACAAATGATACATATTAAAAGATTCATATCAAGAAAGTGATGAACATGTTGTAGAAGTGCTTAAATCCGGTCTGATTTTAGTCTATAAGTCAGATGTGAAGCCAAAGTTGTCTTTTCTGAATTGAGTAGCTGCCAGGCCCACAGAACCAGGAAGCAAGAGGACCACAGGCTGGTGGAGGCAGAAATAGTTGAATCCAAGGATAGCAGGCAACATGGCAAGCTACTGATAAGGTTGGCAGGTCGATGAGTCAGATGTAGGATATGAGCCAGAAAGAAGAAATGAGTTAAATTCCTCACCAACAAAACCAACTTCATTGCTATTGTGTCAATTCTGACTTTTAGTGACCATATAGGACAGATTAGAAATGCCCCAGTGGGTTTCTAGATTGTAACTCTCTACTTGAACAGAAACCCTCCTCCATCTCCTTTTGAACAGCTGGTGGTGTTGAACTGCAGCCCAACATGTCACCACCACACTACGAGGGCTCTGGCAGGTCCCACTTATCATACTAAAGTAGGCTACACTCCTGGTGAAACTATCTGTCAATTGTGTCAAGATTAAAGGGGTAGCACTCCACTTCATTCTTCCAACACATCTTCACTACTCACAGAAGATCCCATGGAATTGATTACGTGATGTGAGATCACATCATGGGAGAATCTTGGCCCAGCCAAGTTGACATAAAAATTCATCACTGAGCTCAAAGTGAAATTTTTCTTTTAAATAAATACAAGTGGTTTTCTTTTTTAATTTATCAGTCCAGGGAAACATATGATTTGGTTTCTCTACTGCTACTTCCAAAGGCACTGAGTTTGGCTCCAAGTGAAATGATATCCATAACAAAGTCTTCGTTTCCTGTGTTTTTCATGACAGGGTTTATTGGTACACATCTGAGAATTTCAGCTTTCTTTACCTTGAAGTGTAATCCATACTGAAAGCTGTAGTCTTTGAGCTTTATTAGTAAGTGCTTCAAGTCCTCTGTGCTTTCAGGGAGCAAGATTATGTCATCTGCATGTTGCTGTGTGTCTCTTCACTCTTGATGCACGTTATTTTTCATAGAGTTCAGCTTCTCAGATTTTTTTATTATCACACATATTGCCATATATGCTCAAGTAAAGCCGGGTTTTTCAGCACATTTTTTAATGCAGTTTATGTGGTAAAATTGGGTGCCTCCGCTGATATTTGGGTCAGCTTATACTTGAGGATATACGGTAAATATGTTGAAAGGACACAACTCTGATTTTAAACCACTCAGTATCCCCTTGTTCTGTCTGAAAGACTATTGACCTATGCACAGTTTCTGAATAAGCACAATTTCAAAAATGCAACCCAAATTCACTGTCATTAAGTTAATTCTGACTCAGAACTCTACAGGAGAGAGTTGAACTCCCCCTGCAGGTTTCCGAGATTTTAACCATCTGGGAGCATAAAACCTCATCTTTCTCCCTGGAATACCCAGTGGGTTTGAACTACCACCAGGTCTCCTGAGCACAATTTGTTGTAGTGGAATTGCCATTTTCTGTATGTTATCCTTAAAATATATGATTCATACACTCTAATGCCTTTGCATAGTCAATGAAACATTTGGAAATATCTTTCTGGTATTCTCTGCTTTCATTCTGACATCAACAATAATATCCCTTGTTCCACGAACTCTTCTTAATTCAGCTTGAATTTCTGACAGTTTCTTGTCAATACACTGTTATAGGTATTTTTGAAACATCTGCTACTAAATTTTATTTATATATGATGTCAATAATATTGATTGGTAATTTTCTCATTCTGCGGGGTCACTTTTCTTTGTATTGAGCACAAATGTGGATCTTCTCTAGTTACTTTGCCAGAGATTTATCTTCCAAATTTCTTGGCATAGACTAGTGAGTGCTTCTGACACTGCATCCGTTGGTCGAAACATTTAAACTGGTGTTCTGTTAATTCCCGGAGTCTTGTTTTTCACTTAGTCCTTGACTGCAAAGTGTACTTTTTCGTCTACACTTTTGGTTCCTAATCCTTTCCAAATGGTTGCATGTTGACCAGTTGCCTTTAGTAGAGAATTCTGTGTTTTTCAAGCATGAAACTCTATTTGCCTGCCGTGTGTTCTCAACTACTGCAACTAAAGGCTTGCGTGTTTTCTTTCATCTTGAGAAATGCCAAGTGTTTTCTTTTCGGTCTCCTAACTCCAGCTCTGCACAGTTCATTATCATACTGTCTTTTGTCTTCTCGAGCCACCATTTGCAATCTTCTGTGCAGTCATTTTACTTCATTACTTTTGCTTGAGCTTCTTTAAGATCAAGAGCAAGTTTCAGCGTTCTTCTAATGCTCAGTTTTGTCTTTTTCATCTTTCTTTTTTTAAAAAAAGCATTACCTTTTCTTTTTGTTTCTTCTCTATGAAGTCCTTAATGGTCTCCCAGAACTTGTCTGGTTTATCACCAAAAATGGAATTTCCCACAAACTCTTTGAATCCCACTTCTATTTTCCTACTAATAATTTTTCTTCTCTTGCCCAACTTTTGCATTCCAGTCACAAATGATCATCAATGTACCTTAATTGCTTGTTTGATCAATCTCAGATATCAGACATTGGTAAAATTATTAAAGTTATTTATCTATGGTATTAATGCTAGGGGGCAAATTTAAATAATAGTAATATTAAGTGATTTTTTGGTTGGTTTTTTAGGTGTATGGATAGTATCCTCTCACTTGCAGTGTTTTACTCCAGGATAGCTTTTCAAATGTTCTTTTTGATGATGAAGTGACGCCATTCATCTGTACTTTGACATATCAAGGAGAGCTGTTTATTGTCCAATTCAAAAGTGGCCCAATACTGATCCAGTTTAGTTCATCTATTCATAGGTTAATATTTATGCCTTTCATTTTTGATTACTTCCCAATTTTATAGTCATACCTCATATATTCCACATTCTGATTATTAGTGTTTGCTTATAGCAATTCCTCCTCATTTTCAGTCATGACAGATCAGCAAGTGATAATCCCAGGACTTGCGCTAAACTGACTCTGCTTTGAGGAAGCAGATCTTCCCCAGTCACATCCTCAGCCTCTTTCAGCTTGAAGGCATCAACCTCGGGCACACTGTTCTACAGGGTCCCACTGTCTGTTCTAACTTTTCACGAATCACTGTCCTCCTTTCTGGTGTGTTTTACTCTGAAACTCCCCTGACACCTGTCCACCATGGGTAACTGCTGGTATTGCAAATACTAGTGGGGTGCCTTCCATTATCATAGCAGCAGGTAATCAATCCATTGCAGTTTAACAAAGGACAGACAAGAGGATCAATTTGCTGTAACACTTGATATTCTAACTAGATACTCTAACCTCTTGTGCATCTATGATCTCAATTCTAGAAAAATGATGATATCTGATTAAAAGTATCAATCCATGTGAAGAAGTTTAATAACATGCTAAGCAGCTAGTAAGTGTTGAAAATATTGTTGATCATTATTGCTAAATGTGCCATTCTTATTGTAATAATAGAATCACATAATATTCCAGGTATAATTTATAGCCATTTATGGCCTTTAGAACACTATAAAATGTAGTTCAAGTGAGAGGAATTTTTAATATTCTGGTTCATTGTTCATCATTCGGTAGTGGGTTTCCTTTCAGATGATTCTGGTTCATAGAAATCCTATGCGTGCAGAGCAGAACTTCTCCATCACAGGCTCAAGTCTGTGAGTTTTCAGAAGCACATCCCCGGTCCTCTTTTTTCTTATTTTTCTTTAAATTTTATTTTGTAATTGTGGTTCCCAATGTTTAAAGCAAAAACACATGCCAATTCATCAGTTTCTACCTGTGCCCTTTGGAGACATTGATTACATTTTTTTTACAATCATGCTCACCCTTCTTTCTCTGAGTTGTTATTGCATCATAAATATAAATCACTGCCTCTCTAAGGTTTCGGTCTGATATTTCAACTTTCTCTTGTAAATTTGATCACTTATAGAAGGTTCTTAAAATAGCATAATGTTTGAGGTAGACTGTTATATTGCTTAAAATAAACTAGTTTGGTTCTAAGAAGACTTCGTGAGATATTTTTGGTTCCAGTTAAAGATTATTTCAGCACAACATTTTCAGGGGGTTATCGCCCCTCTCCATGGCCCCCAAAACATAGAGTTTGTGAAAATGTAAAGGTCTGTCTGTCTGTCGTGGAGAGCAAAGGTTTTGAGAACGATGAGGGCACTGAATGTACAAATGTGCTTTATGCTGCTGATGTATGTTTGGATTAGGATTTGAGTTATGTGAGCCCCTAATAAAAGGACTCAAACAAACAAACTGTCTGGCACTTTTCTCATTTGACTATTATTCTCCCATGGACTCGGATACAAATGTTCAGTGGGGGTAGCCAGACACCGCCTAGCTCTTCTGGTCTCATGGCAAATGAGACAGCTTGTGGAGGCTTTGTGCCACATACTCGATTTCCTCTCCTATTTTGACTATCCTTATTCCTCTTTTGCTGTAAGTGAATAGAAAACAATTGCTCTCCTTTAGATAGCCACTTGCAGCCTGCTAAGATCCAGACACTACACAATGCACTAGGGAGTAGGAAAAAGTATATACATTATTAGGCCAAATAACTGGCAGGTCCCATGTAACCATGACCCCAAATCTTCAAGCCAAGAAACCAAGTTCAGTGGAATGTTTGATTGTGAGAAAGTGTTGATATGTCAATCAGTACTTTGAATGTATCATCTGAATCATGTACCATTGAAATCAATTTTCCTGTTATTTCCACGGTCACCATTCATTGTCTTATACCTGAAGTAGTTTGCAGAAAGACTGCTTCAGAAATAAAGGAATGCATATTGTCTTTTGGCCAAAGTCATATGAGGACTGTATCTTGTTTGTGCCAAATGCAGAGCATCTTTACAACTTTGCATGCTCCCAGCCATATTTCTTAGACTTTTCAACACTAACCTATTATTACAGCTCTCTCTGTTACAGCCTGTAAGTCATCTTGATTCTTTTGAGCCCTCCTATAAATCTGTCCGAACACAGGATCGGTCAAGTTGATGCCCATGCAAAAGAACTTGAAGTGATTCATGGCCGAAGCTGTGGCTCCTCCCAGTAGAAGTAGGCATCTAAGCCTGTCTCCTAATGTTAGTGTTGGGTGCCATCAATTCAGTTTGACTCCTAGTAACTGTATGTACAACATAGCAAAACATTGCCAGTCCTGCACCATAATTGCAATTGTTATTATGTTTGATCCCTTTGTCACAGTCACTGTATCTTGACATCTCATCAAGGGTTTTCCTGTCTTGCTACCCTTACCAAGAATGATAGCATTCTCCAGGGATGCTTTGTCTTCTGAGGTGTCTCTAAAAAATGCCATAGTCTTGATTCCAGCTCATATGACCTTCTATAGAGCTCCCAAAGATTTGTAAATATTTGATGAAATAGACAACTTCAACTTTCTCTCCCAGAGTGGTGGGTGGATTTGAACTGGCTTACCTGAAAGCCCTAGTAGGGCTACTTGACATGCCTCTCAGTGAGTTCAAACTAGCAACTATCAGCTAATAGTCAATCCCTTAACCATTTATTCCAATGCAGATGTATTTTCTGAAATGAATACTAGCATGTTGGATAACTGCTGTATTTTCATATACCAGTTCTCAAATATATTAGGGTGATTAATTTTTGCCCTGATCTCAAGCAGCAGGAAAAAATAATAGTCATGCTAAAACAGAAAATATGCAAACCTGAAATAACAACAAAATAACATCCACTCAAGCACTCATCACAGTAAAATTACAATGAATTCTAACCAATGCTGTGTCATTTCCAATTAAGAAAAATATAACTGTTACCAGTTCTACTCTCTGACATGAAGTTTTCACCTGTGAGATGTGAGATGTAAAACTTCACCTTAATATCTCAATTTAGCAAGCAGATGACAGCTGTGAGGAAATACAATTTTTTTAGAAAGAATAAGTGAGATGTTTCTAAGGGAAATGTTTATGATCTTAATATATGGAAATGTTTATGCTGAACCAGTTTTCCTTGCAAGAGTTCATTCAGGTGGATTTCCTGTAGTATTCGTGATTTAGTTGTGAATTCATTCTATCTTCTGAAGCCCCGAAATCCAAATGGATGAGTTATTCAATTATGTGAAAATAAGTTTCCCGGAATGGATTCTCACTCAGGTGAGCCATGTGTGTCAGAACAGACCTTTGCTGAATAAACTTCATATTTGACGTTTCCAGAAAGAGATCACCAGGCCATTCTTCTGTGGGATCTGTGGGTGGACTCAAATGCCCAGACTTCTACCAGCCAATTGTGTGAATCAAATGATTAGCATCATATGGGGCCTTGTGGTTATGTAAAGCGTTATTGACTCTTGCTTTCAGAGAAATCCCTGATGATTTACCAAAAACAAAAGTGTGAAAGAGATGAATTTTCACTGCCTGCCTAAAAGTACTTATCAGTCATGTCTCTATTGCGTGCATATTTTATGTCAGAACAGGTAATTTAGCTTTTCACCCTCTTCTTCCTGTAAAATATCCAACTGGTTAGTTTAAATGATTAAATTAAGAGCAACTTACCTTCTTACCCTCCTGAAATGAATTTTACATTTTAAAAGAAAGTCCAGGGCAGGGATTCTCACATTTGATTGCCTGGTGGAATTACTGAGAACTGGAAGAGTTAGTGATAACTGAGCTTCATTCGCAGACACTATGGATTAATTGGCCTAAAGGGCACACTGGGCATGGGGATTTTTAAACATTGTCTCAGTGATTTTAATGTGTACTGGCCTAGGAGAATGATTCTCAAGTATATGGTTATTTGTTTTTGCTGTTGCTATTAATTGGTGTTTCTTTTGATAAATCAATAAATAGTATCCCCCTGGAGATGTGAAATGCCTCATTTTAGGAGTAAATGGTCCAAGGAATTGACAATGCTTTGCAAAACCAAAACACTGCCAGTGGTAGTGTTGGGGTCTTGCTGGAGAAAATCTTTCCTCTGGTGCCTTCAGATAATTACTAAGAGACACTATTTTAGTCAAAAATGGCATTAAGTTTGTTTTTAAGAAAAAAGACAGGTGGTGCTCCAGCACGCCTTTCTCCAAGGAGGCCTTATAAAATGCAGTCTTTAATTGGAACCTACTCCTGCTACCTGGAAGATCTAACCCTGCTCTTCGTTCACTCGGAAACCCAAACCCATTACCATTAAGCTGACTCTGACTCATAGCAATGCTATAGGACAGAACACACGACCATGGGTCATTTCTCCCATAGAATGGCTGGTGCGTTCAAAGGGCTAACCTTTCCATCAGCAGCTGAATCCTTTAACTATGTACTGCCAGGACTCCTTTTCCTCCAGAGCCATCCTGTCTCTTTTAACTAACATGTACGAGTGGGTCCTTTAGCCATTTCCCATTGCTATTGTTATGGATTGCTATGGATTCAATTGTCCTCCCCACCAAAGATACTCCTGTCCCTGTTCTCATGACACTATGTGGAAATAGATGCTTTGAAGATGGCAACAGGTTGACTAATACAAGGTCATACTTAAGTAGTGTAGGTTTTAGTCTGTTTTAAAATGTATGGATTAGGAGTTAATACATATATAATTTCATTCCATATTTCAATCATGTCAAGCAGTATTGTAAATACTGGAAAGAACTGAAACTGTAACCTGGAGGGACCAAAAAAGAGAGGCATGTGGTGCTGTTTCTCTCTCACCATCTTCAGGAGTCAACAGAGATGTTTGCTGTGAGACAATGCATCTCTGATCTTATTAGTCATTCAACTTGTGGTCTTTTGTTATAGAAGTGCTATCAAAGTAATAAAGCTATATATCTTAGAATACGGAGATAGTAGCTAAATAAATAAAAATAGATAGATGATAGATCCTTACCCTCAGGAATTTACAACCGAACTGTGTAAAGATGATGAATGTTAATGAAACAATTAAGTAAGAACATATGGATATGAATAAATGTGTCAAAATGAATAATTCAGAAAGCATATTTCTTAAGAATATATGTAGTTGGTTAAAAAATCCAGAGACACATAGTCCAGGCATAGAGAAATATGATGTACAAAACATAACTCTAGAATAGTTACTATGGACCATCCACTGCCTATTTTTGAACAGCACAGGATATAAGAATGCTCTTTATAGTTGTTAGTTGTTGAAAAGGAAAAAACGAAAAGAGAGATATTTTGAAATGCACAGGAACGATATAAAGTTCAAATGTAGTGTATACAGGGTTTTATTAGCATTGAGAATCAGCCACTTGTTCACATGTTGTCTATGGTTACTTTCACATGACAATAGTGTGTAGTTAATACCCGCAAACCCTGAAATATTTACTGTTCCTACAAGTAAAGTTTGTTCACTCGTATTGTACAATAATAGAATACAAATACCTGAATAGATAATGAGCAAAGATGATTGTGATGCTAAAGTAATAGGGAGAACAAAGCTTGGAGCGGAGAAGGAAACTTGCTAGAATGAAGCTAGTTTTCTTTAAAGCAAACTAATGTACTACAATTAATATACAGGAAAGTATGTTTAGCTTATATTCTGTTGTTACATAAAATAATAAATTAACTAATTGTTGATGTATTGTGAGAAACAAATGAAAGAGGGACATAAATAGATGATTTTATAGATACATAATAAGATAGATAATAGATATTTAGATAGTTTGATAGACTGATATTTAGGTATTTAGTTAGGTAGGTGGGAGGATGGATGGGTGGATGGATAGATGAATAAATTATAGATGATAGAGATATATTGCACGTATGAAGAAAAATATCAGTAGACAGTTTCTGGATATATGGCATGAACAATGCAAAGAGTTAAAAATGACTGACCATTTGAACTTGAGATAAAGAGATAATGTTAGCTCAATTAACATGGCTTTTTGAGCCCCTATAAAGAGATTTAACTCAATCTATTAAGGTCAGACCCTGCATTTATTTGTCTGCTGCTATGATTTCACAAGCACACAACATGATGAGAGGTTATTTTTCAGTGAATCCCAGACTTTAAATCATTTCCTGCCCTTATTGCATTTGATAACCACACTTCATCTAATATACAACAGCTGCTTAGAAACCTGCTGTTCTTTTGTTCAAAGTAAAATCAGTACAGTCCACTGATGCTGTACAGCTCTTCAATGCAAGTAAACTGGCTATGTACAGGGCTTTGTTGGTGTGACATTTCATAGTTGATCTCTTGATTTTTAGGAAGCGCTCGCAGGTAGGTAGCATTGATACCAGAAACTGAGACATGATCTCCACAGCGGGACAACTGACATAACTTAGGGACCTTCAGTGCTTCGTAGGTCTTTTAATTTGCTTGAAGCTGCATATCACAGTGACACAATACTCTCTCCTTCTGCTAAAGGACATACCGAACACACTTTGATTTATTTCTCACTCCCTTTCTGACTATGGCTAATAAGGAATGACTCTAATTGAGCATAGCTCTTTGATCTTTTGTAGCATATTGCTTTGAAAAGGTTTATTACAGCTGTTTAAAAGTAGCTATAAAGATACGGATCCTAAAACAAGTTTCTTATTTGGTTTAACATTAGTGCAGGAGTTGTTCAATAACAGTTAATATTTGATGTCCATATAAAGCTAATCTAGGAGCACATATTTCACACGATATAGGCAATTTCAATAGAGATAGTTTATTAATAAAGAGGTTTTGGATACCTCCATTGTAATTGGAGTAAACAGTAAATCAGACACCCTTGTTGCAAATATTGTTAGTGAATATTCACACAAAGTGCCTGAACACAGAGATCATTCTGATTTTACTCAAATAGTTTGAAATTGGATGACTCCAGTTTGTTACTTGACTTGTGTTGTCCTCATGTACAAAACAATGAAGTCCTGGTCCAGTGTCATACTTCCAATTGCCAGTATGTTCCGGTCTACTGTGACTAGTGTGCCAATCTATCTCCCACACTCTCACTGACCCTCTGGTTCACTAAACATGATGTCCTCCAATTGATTTGCTTCTGATAACATGTCCAGAGAAAGTAAGTTAGACATGTTCTGTTTTAATCCAACGGCTCATATATTGGTTAAATATTAGAATTAGAGCACCAAGCTTTTCTTCTTTGTCTATCATAGTCTAAAAGCTCTGTTGAAACTTGTCTTCCTTGGGTGACCCTGCTGGTATTTGAATTACTGGTTGTAAAGCTTCCAGCTTTAGAGCAATACACAAACAACATCAGTATGAAAACTGACAAATAAGCAGTGGCAAAAATGGGGTAGGATTATGTAAAATAGCACAGTGGTTTTTTTGTTTTTTATACTTTTATTGGGGCTCTTACATCTCTTATCAAAATCCATACACTCCTCCAATGTGTCAAGCACATTTGCACATATGCTGCCATCATCATTTTCAAAACATTCTCTTCCCACTTGAGCCCCTGATATCAGCTCCCCACTTCTTCCTCCTTCACAAACCCTTGAGAAGTTATAGATTATTTTTCCACATATTACATTGTCCTCCATCGCCCCTCACCCACTTTTCTGTCATTCATTCCCCTGGGAGAGGGTTCTAGTTGATCATTGTGATCGATTCCCCCTTTCTTCCCCCACCCTCCCATATTCCTCCTGGTATTTCTACTCTCCTTGTTGGCCCTGAGGGGTTTATCTATCCTGGATTCCCTGTGTGGCGGGTTCTTATGTGTAGTAGTGAACAGAACAGTGTTTTCATGGGCAAGTCGAACCTGTGGTTAAGGTATTCAGAATGGAAGCAGGCAGGCAGTAGGCATTTTGAAGATAATTGTTTTTCTTGTCTTATAACTGTCATTGGATAGGTTTTTATAAAGAAATGGGATAAAGTTCTTCAGAAAATGACAGAAAATAAATAATATTGGTAAGGGACTGTAGCACTAAATGTCTTCAATAGAAATTGAAAAGTAGACATTGGGGGAGATTGGGAACATACAAGGATCATTGAAATGGATGAGAACATAATAGGGTAAAAATTAATAAAAGGAAGAAAGCTAAAGAACTAGGACACATGGTAATCCATATACCTTTTCCTTGGGAACTGTCATTTACTCTCACGACCCTACCGACCATCTCTATCCAGAAATGAAAATAAATGACACAAATGCTGCTTTGCCCACATTCTCCACAGAGTGACCATTGCTAATCAATCGTGCGGTCCTTCCTATTGGTTGTTGTCATGGCTTCATTATCTTCCTCCACAAATCACTCCCCATAATCATCCCAAATAGCTGTGCTGCACAAGATGAATGTTGGGTTTTCTTAATCTATTTTTCATATTTATATCCACCTCTCTTTAAAGACATAGAGACAGAACTAAACCAAACCAAATGCACACTGAGATTATTCTGACTCATAGTGACCCTATATAGAGTTTCTGAGAATGCAAATCTTTACGGAAGCAAACAATGTCAACTTTCTCCCACGGAGTGGCTGGTGGGTTTGAACCACTGCCACAGTATTTAGGAACCCCATACCTAATCCAGAATGTGACCAGAGCTCACAGAGAGAAGAGAGGTAGAGAGGGAGAGACAGAATATCTAGTTCCACAAATATTTAACTATATCAGCTTGAACTTTTTCAAAGAATGTAAGCAAAGTGTACATCCTTTATTTTCTTTCTTCGTTAAATTTTTTCACCTAGCCTAACAAATAAATATCTATAAAGACATTCTTGGTTCATTTTTTCTTTTTTAACCTCAAGGCAGTAATGAACCAAGCTCTATTAATTCTCTTTTACTGGCTTTTCTTTGCTCTGCCTTAAGATATTTAGAAGAGGTGCTGATCTCGCACCCTTTCAGCAAGCTTCTATCTCAGTCCTCCTATTTTTTCTGAGTGTGATGGGACCTTTATAACTCTACCTATTCTTATTTCTAATTAAAATCTCTAATTGTATACAGTATTCCTTTAAAAACAGCATGGTTGTTTAATTAGATATTGAATAAACAAGTTATTCTTGATTAAGAATATACACTAATATGCAAGTGACACTTCAATTACTTCTAAACAGTGAATGCCTTGAGTGATTCTTAATGGTCTTTATATAACAAGGGTTGAAGAAAATACCTGGTATGAAATGAATGCTCATTGAAAGTAAGCACGTAAACTTAGGTAATCATGTGGATGGATATGTGAGAGGCCTCCTAGAACTAGGAGCACAATGCCTGTGAATGGCATAGGAAGAATAACTGGACTCTATGTTTACAAAGATGCAGCAGGAACTGCTTAAAGAAATCATTAAGTAAGTCTATGATAATTCCAGAAACTTGGAACTTCAGGGATTCTGTAGGTAGGCAACTCCCATGAGGAAAATAATAACAGATGGTCTCGTTCTCACTAGTCCTGCATTATTCAGGAAATTGGTATATTTCCCTCTGCTACCCACATTTTACCTGCCCAAATCAACCCAATATTGAGACATAATCTTTTTAAGGTTTCATTTTGTAAATTTTGTCAGTTTATCTAAAAACACACAAACAAACAAAATCAAATCATCCAATACCGAGGTTAAGGCCATGTACAGCTTTTTCCTGCTTTCTGAAAGTAATGTTCCTATGAAACCCTTTGTAGATTTAACTTATGTAAAAGCAAGAACTGATTTGTACAGGAAAGAATATTGAGTGCTCTGAGACGTAAAGAATAATCTACCAAATCCTACCAAAGACACACAGAACCAAAATAACACTTTCCTCTAGTGTTCACAGACCAACCAAAGCTAGGGACGCTTGATGCTGGAGACACTGAGTAAAGGTGCCTGGGGATGCTGCTCTAGCTGCTCAGTGTGTATGCTACCTCATTAACATCTCGGCAAAACAAATACCAAACACAGGTTCTAAATAAAAGCAAAAACTGTTAATACTTTTCTTTTCTGTTAGCAAAGGCAGATACTAATTGATGCAGGTCTCTCATTAAAAATGAAGCCAGCATTCAAATACAAGAGAAAAACTGTGTTCAATTATCTTGCATTCTATCAGCATTATTGGGCAATTATTAAGGACCAGCAATTATGATGGATGCTTAGGTTCAAACCAGGGTTTCTAAAGATTTGTTTCTTTGAATTCCGGCTGAGAATTTGCATTTCCATTCTAGATATATTAAATCTGAATCTAACTTTCCGAGATGCGGCTCTTATACATATAAGGGGGTGTTAAATAGTTCCTGCCGTGCCGGGGAGAGGGATCATTATCTATAAATTCCACTTTTTCATGAACTTTTGAAAGTTTCAAAAGTTCTATCTAAAGTTTCAAAAGCTTCTATCTAAAAGTCACCATGGAATCTGAGAATTACCTGAAAGGGTCTTGTTGAAGTGTAGATCCGATTCAGTGTATGTGGGTGTTCTCAATGGACTCCCGCTGCTAATTTGCATTCACAGGTGAGAATTGCATTCCCTGGTTAGAGTGCTGAAGATGGTGCCACCCTTGCTCTCAGGACTCTTCCATTTAAGTGGAAGTGGCAGGAATACAGAGGCCTGGAGAGATTACTTAACCGTGGACTGCTAAAAGGACAAACAAATCTGTCTTGGAAGAAGGACCGCCAGAGGGTACCTTCAAGGCAAGAATGGTCAGACTTCTTACATACTTGGGCATGTCAAGAGAGACAGACACTGGAGAGGGACCTCATGCTTGGTAAAGTGGAAGGCATGTGACAGAGGGGAAGGCAATCAATGAGATGGATTCACACAGTGGCTGCAACAGGGGGCTTGGTCAGAGGAATAATTGTGAGGGGGGCACGGGGCCTTGCCCTGCTTTGTTCTGTTTTTCTTTGGGTCATTATGAGTCCAAACTAACTACATGGCCCCTAACAAGAGTGATGCACCTGCTTTTTCTTATCCTTTCTTTTTTTTTAAGGCTCAATAATTCTCTCTTTTATTATAGTAACAATTTCATTATTTTGAAAAATGTATTAATTTTTATAAATATAAGGTATCTTTTCAACAAAGCCACTATTCCATTATTTTCTTATTTGAATCTGTTCTCTATACCAGTCTTAAGAAAATATCAATATGAAAATAGGTTTAAGGAAATTATTGCATAATATTATTAGTATCACATATAAATAAATAGCATTCCAAACTGATAGCACCAGTGCACGAACTGGGAACTGCCAGAAATTCAAGTTGTGTTCTGAAGAGGGTGTTAAATGAGAAGTATCACTCCTACATCAGAGGATTTGGGCTGAAGACAGAGAACACCAGAAATCTGTTCATCTGTGGTTTCTTCACTATGGGAGCATCTATAACCTGTGTGAAGCAGAGCAAATCCCGGTCACAGGATGGAGAATGGGAAAACCAGACACTGACTTGTGTTCACGAAGAACCTGAATATGGACCAAGAGGCATTGCTTCACACAGAAGAAGAAGACGCCGTTGTGTTGTTGTCGTTAGGCGCCATTGAGTCTGTTGCAGCCCATAGCAATGCTGCGCACAACAGCTAAACTCTGCGCAGTCCTGTGTCAGCCTCACAATTGTTCCTGTGCTTCTGCCCAGGGCTGCAGCCATTGTGTCGGTCCTTCTTCTTGAGGGCCCTTCTCAGGATCACTGCTCCTCTCCTTTCCCAAGCATGATGCCCTTCTCCCAGGAGGGCCTGGTCTCTCTTGACAATAATAGTTCCAGAGTACATAAGACGAAACATTGCCGTCCTATTCTCTGAGGAGCATGCTGGATGTACTTCTTCCAGGGCAGATTTGTTTATTGTTTTAGCCAGCCATGGCCATGGGATTTTCACTATTCTTCACCAGGACCACAATCTGGTCTTCCTTATTCAACGTCCTGGTGTCACATGCATATGAGGTGATTGCAAATACTGCCTAGTTTTAAATCAGGAAAAGTGTGCTAAGATTGTATCACCACCATACTTATCCAATCTTTATGCTGAACAAAACGTCCTAAGAACTGCATTCTATGAAGCAAAACAAGGCATCAGGATTAAAAGGAGACATTAACCCCTTGAAATCTGCAGAATACCCACTCTTGTCCTCAAGCATTTAGAAACGAAGATCGAACACTACCACCTTCGATATGGATTACAACTCCACACAGAGAACACCCAACTGCACACAATTCGATGACAGTCTGCATCGTGAGAGCTGGAGAAAACACTGAATCTGACGAGGAGTCCTATGTTACTTGGATCTACAACCAATGCCCGCAGAAGCAGCAGTTAACACATCAAATTAGGTATTGCTCTACGCTAGAGAACAAAAAAGAATGGAGACCTTTGAATTGTGGTGTTTGAGTAAAATTGTAAATGAAAGAATGAACAAGTCTGCCTTAGAAGAAATATAGCCAAAATCATCTTCGGAAGCAAGGATGGTAAGACTTTTTCTCATGTGCTTTAGACATGTTATCAGAGGAGACCAGTCCCTGCAGAAGACCATTCTGCTTGAAAAAACATACAAGGACCCAGTAAAAGGGGAAGAACCTGAAGGAAACGAACTGAAACGGGATGCAACAAAGCGCTCAAGGCGACCAAGAGTGGTAAAGACGGAGCTGGACCTGACAGTGTGTCACTGTGCCGCACACAGGGTCTGCTTCAGTCGGGGCTGACTCAATGCCACGTAAGAGCAACAACAGAGAAACTGGATCTGTACGAGCAATTCAGATTTACATGAATATGTTTTAATAATCAACGAACATAATACTAGAGCATGCTAGATTTTCCAAAGATCCCGTGAGATCAGTGCTGTGACATACATGCCAAGTCTAAGTATGCTTCACTGACTCATACCCTTCAAATATGTGCACTAAGTGTGCCGTGTTTGTTTCTCAATTAGAAAGATAAGTACCATATTTGAGAATAACTCCAAATAAAGTCAACCAGCACTAAAGTTATTAGCAATGGAGTTAAATCATGTTAAACGAACAACAATTACATGAACCCACTACTCTCATTCTAGTCAGTTCCAAAGTAAATCCCTTTCAAAGGGTTTAGGTTTTATGCAAGCATGGTGCTACACCTTTCTCCTATGATGAGGCTAGAGGGTTCGAACCCATGAGCTTTTGATTTAGCAGTCAAGAGCTTAACCACTGTACTACAGAACTTTTGAAAATCTTCTCTTTTTATTGTCTCCTGTTCACTATTTCTTTTACAAATACCTCTTATATTTAATGCATTCTATTCTCCTGTGACCAAAGTATAGGAGGGGAAGAAGGAACAGTTCATGAATATGATGCTTGAACACAACATACTGTGTGTATTTTTTTAAAACCTTGTTACTGGACATGTAATTCCAGGCACCCCTCAGTTAACATCCACCAAGGGAATAACATCCATTCACATGTCCCTATGAGCCTGTGACTCTATAAATACACATCTAAGCACCTATTTGTTCAACAGGCAATACAATCCCTCAAGGTTTTAGTTACACAAATAAGTTACAATCTCTAAGTAACAGGTAAGGTGTCATACCTCACACATATCTCCCCCAGATGCTCAGCATGAAATTGACATTTTCAAGTTTCTTCAGCAGAATATAAAGATTGTATATAAATGGAAAATTTCCATTTCATAAGTGACATTCTAAATACTGTGACTGTATTATATCCTAGATGAGAACGTCTCTCTATTGTACTAACTTAAATAATACAGGCGAACTTATATATATTTATATATATAATTTAGTATGTACATTAAACTAATATATAATTTAGTATGTACATTAAACATGATTCTACTTTGATTAAATATGAATATAACTAAAATTTATATATATAAATATATGTATATTTACTTCCTTTATTCCCACCATCAGAGCAAGACACCAAACAAATTTAATTAATTCAACGAATTCATCTCAGTTGCATACAGAGCAAAAGCAGAAAAGACAAGTTTTGATAATGTTCTTTTAGAAATTCATAAATTTTCTTTTATAAAATTTAGCAGTTTTCCCTCATTTTATATAAACTTAATAGAAAGCAAATTTAAGTTACCAATTTATAAATGAATTAAAAAATGAAACTTTGCCTTTCAGTCCAACTCAGAGAGACCTGACACATTGGGGCAGAGCTGCCCAAAGGCCTCCACCATGGATTGTTCCAGAAGTAGACTGCCCCAGCCTTCTCTGGCCCAGTGCTCAGTGTATTTGAATAAACAACTTTAGGGTTACCAGTGCAGCATTTAACCCCTGCACCACCAGGATGCTTTAGAACTAAGAATAGCCTGTTTTCAATTCTGTGCTATAACTAACCTGCCCAGGAGTGTTTGTCTGCCCCTAAAAAATCACTCGTTCTCCAGGAAGACCTGATACCCAGAAAATTGTCTGTACCCAGGACCTTTACCCTCTGGTTGAAGCTCATGAGTGACTGAAGAGTATACTTTTGACCATCGTTTATTTCTTGAAATGTTTTTAATATTTAAAAAGGGAGAGAAACGATCAAGAACAGGAGAGTTGCAGGTTTACAACAGTATGATAATAGAGATTGCGGTGTTTACCCAAACAAACTCGCGGCCATTGAGTCAAAACAATTAAAAAGTCTTGTTTTTTATTACATGGATAAAATTGTCCCTTTTAAAATCACCATTTATAGATAGGCTTCAAAAGTTTATGGAAAAGATCATGGAGATCAAATAATAGGTGTTACTTTTTATCCTAACTACACCTGCCATAATCAGCTTACAGTGCTCTCTGTCATCCCATTTTAGCGATCCATCTTACACTCTAAGTAATAATGTGAACCTTTCTTTATCTCAGTGTAGCTATATTCCTGAATTTTGATCCATGAGCTCTGAGCAGATACACTTTTTCCTTGCCCATGCCTCTGAAAATGAATGAATATTGTCTGCCCTTGTTTGTTTTTTCATTTCCTCTTAGCTGGAAATCAATAATTTAGTCAAATATTTTCATTAGCCAAAAAACAAGTTTTTCATGTCAAAGATGGAAAAATGCTCTAATTGCTCTGATTTAACTACATCTGTGTTCCTTAACATATATTAAAATGCCGTATTTTAGGATTTCTCTCTGGGCGTTTAACAAATGATTGGAGTATAGACAATTCAGAAATATTTACAGTAAGTGGTTGGCTTCTCTCAAAAAACAACTAAAATATGTGACACTGGTTAGCAGAAGGCGAAGAGAAACACCTCATTGCATAATGGAAGTTGGATGTAGCAAAGCTTTTTATAAAACATTATCCTGCTGTAACTTAGGAAAAATCACTGCGAACAAAGCAAGCACAAAAGACAAAAATCTAGTTTTTTAGATTTTAAAACAAGGTCATATTAAGATGATACAGAGGTGGCTAAATTGAGCGCTATGCTAGGTTAGGAGCAATCTGAGGGACCCTCTGTACAACAGAATGAAACACTGTGGTCCTGCCCCATTCCCCCACCTGGTGCTATGTTTGAGACTACTGTTTTGGCCATTGTATTGACCCATTTCATTGAGGGTCTTCCTCATTCTTGCTGCCCTTTTAATTTACTAAACATCTTGTCCTTCCACAGGTACGGGTGTCACCTTACAATGTGCCCAAAGTTCATGAGACAAAGCCTGACCATCCTACTTGTAAGGAACATTCCAACTATATTTTCTCCAAAACATATTTACTGTTCTTCTGGAAGTGCATGGTATCTTCAATGTTAATCAACAACATTACAATCTAAATGTATCCATTCTTTTGAGGTCTTCCCTATTCATTGTCAACCATTCATATGCATATGAGATTGGTACACCTTAGGACAGAGTGACATCTTCCAGCTTTACATTTTACATATGTTTTCTGCAGCAGATTTACTTAGTGCAATAAGTTATTTTATTTTTTTTTTTACTGCTGCTGTCTTGAGTTTTGACTGTGTAGCCAAACAAAGTTAAATTCTTGACCAAAATTGCAATCTTTTTTTTCCATTTATAATGATGTTCACTCCTGGGCAAATTGTGAGTATTTGCATTTTCCTAACATAGATTGGTAATTATACTGAAGGCTGTCCTAGTGGCTTTCATCAAGCAAGATTGTATCATCTGCATATCAAAGTTATTAATGAGTCTTCCTCCAGCTCTGGTGCCACACTCTTCCACATATAGTCCAGTTCCTTGGATTACTTTCTCAGGATACAGATTGAATAAGCATGGTGGAAAGATAGACCCTGTTACACAGCATTACTGATTTCAAACCATGCAATACCCTCCTTCTCTGTTCAAACGACTCCCTTAGCTAAATCTCTCCCTCAACTTGCCAGCTATACTACCTGTGGGGCACTCAACCCATGGACCGTGTCACTGTAGTTTGAAATTCCTTTGAGACCTGCTTCACCACACTGCTGGTGTATCCATCACTTGAGCTGGGGACTGTTGAACCCTGTCATCTGGCTGACTGTTGGTGACCTGCCCTGCTGTTTGCTGCCTGTGGCTGGGCTGCCTTTATTGTGCTACAGAAGATTCAGCTGTCTGCTTCCTTGACTCGCACCCAGCAGCCCTCATGAGTTGAAGGACTCCCAGTATATTAACTGTCTCACAGAAGTTAGTTAAACTGAGCCCTCTGCACTGCTCTGTTGACTAATTAGCTGTTGATTTTTAGTGTTCTATCTATCTATCTATCTATCTATCTATCTATCTATCTATCTATCTATCTCTATAATCATAAATGTCTTGGTTTTGTTTCTTTAGAGAACCCTGTCTATCCCAGCTACTAATCACAGGGTCAGCAGTTCAAAACCACCAACTGCTTCTCAGGTGAAAAATGAGATGCTCTACTCCAGTAAAGAGTGACAGTCTAGGAAACCCACAGGGGCAATTCTACTCTGCCTATAGAGTTGCTGTTAGTCAGAATCAATTTGATGGCAGAGAAAGTTGAGAAGTGATGATCATATTTCCTGGCTATGCCTCAAAAATAAATTTAGATATACCCTCTGGCTTCTTTTCTTTCTCGCTGACGGAGAAATTGCATGTATGAGAACAGCTACCAAAGACTCAAATATTGAAGTCTTATATTGAGCATGGCCCAGAGCTCTGTAAGCATTGGAGCACTTGCCATTAACCGAAATAGCAGCAAAAAAGTATCATTTAAGTCACTTTCTCTTACTTACAGGAGATTAACCTGTGATTTAATTATTTGGTCTACAACTGTTTATTTCCACCCAGTTCCCAAGTTGGCAGACACAAAGTGTGTGTGTCTGTATACATATGTAAATGACAAGACAATAAGAAATTCTTTCTCGTTAGCATACAAGTGGCGGGGGGTCATAATATTTAAGCTTTTTGGTGCTGTTCCTGACTCATATAAGCTCATACAAGAGAGTTGTATATTAATTATTTTTACTTTGCAGTCCTCCTAGCTATTGATAACGGCATCTTGTGTCTTCATTCTGTTGTCCAATTGCTCTGAGATAGTGGCAACCTTGTCATGACTCTGAACATCCTCTGGGCAGTGTGAAGGTTCCTGCAGAGATCCCCAGTTGGTAGATTACAGAGTCTTTGATCCAATAACCGGGAGTTTATTGGGAAGAGCAAAATGTTAGCTGTCTTCAGCAGGTTGTTATGTTTGCTCTATTTTCCTAATGTTAATTGACCCTCAAAATATATGAGGAGGCTTCAAAGAGCTCATGGAAAAAATAATTATATTTTAATTCCTCTTCCACAAACTTTTTGTAGTGCATGCAGCATGTATCTGTGTGCCTGTCTTGATTTTCTAATTGGGTATGATGTTTTTATTTTCTTATGTGTAAGGTATTTCTTGAGAAACAGAAAATAATGTATATACTGTTTTTCTCAAGTAAGAAAGTCTTTGCCTATCTTGTTTTCGTCTCCATCTCCAAAACAGAGAATAGACACTGGCACAGAGTCAGTGCTCAATAAGTATTTGCTTACTAAGTGAATGAATGGATCAGCCAATAACTTAAATGATTTAGAGAACTTTATCTAGCTTTGATATAAACAGTTTTCTTTTTATATTTTTCTCTTGGTTGCCACCACATGGACTGTAAACAAAATGAAGTGAGTGACACATATGTACATATTCATATTTCCAAGAGAATTGGTGCATGCATTGCATAGTGATTTTACTACTGAAAATAATAAACCAAAATCAAACCAAACTCACTGCCACTGAATCATTACAGATTCATAGTGACGCACTGTGGGTTTCTGAGGCTGCAACGGGAGTAGAAAGTCCAGTCTTTCTCACACTGAGATGCTGGTGGTTTCGACGTGCTGACCGTGCGGATCGCTGCCCTGCAAGGCAGGGGCTATTTCTGAATATCAGAAGATCTCTGCTTCTGGCCAAATTCAATGCATCATCGCCTTTACTAATTTATCTTTTTTAATAAACCTTTTGGGAGATTAAGAATACTAAGAAAAATATCCTCAACTTTGTAAAAGCAATAAATAGCCATAACAAAATACTCAGACTTTATAGATCCAGTTATTTTTTGGCTTGTGTTTTAAAATTTTTATTTTCTTCTTCACTAGTAAAAATTTCTGAGTATAACCTTAAAAAATTCCGAATAATGGTTCACATTGAATGACAGCCAGTATAATTCAATATTAAGAATTTTTTAAACAAATGTTGCTCTCCATCTATCCTATAAGTCATTTCCACAGACAACACTAAGAGTGAATAAATAGCCCTTCCAGGAATTCTCTGTCTGTTAACAGATGTCGACTTCATCTGATGGATAAAGGGAAGTATAGTTAAAGCTAATGGATCTTCAAAGAATCTCTCTTTCACTGCTACCTAGATCCAACCTCTTCTTCAGCACCGAGGGCAATGCTTGTTACCAACGAAAGAAAAAGAAATGAGTAGATACCGTTCCTGAGTGTTTACTTCCTTAATTAAAGTGGTTGTACGTGTCCGGATTGGGCCATCCACTCACAGGATGATATGATAATGCAGCCTTCCACTACGTACTGAATTCTAAAACTGCTCAGTGCTGCTTACATGAAAAATAGCTCTTTGTTTGCTGTTTCACTATACATTTTAGCATTTCTTCATGGACTCTCTTTAATGTTAAAGCACTTAAGTAGAAAGTTAAATGAAAACAAACCCCACATTCAGCACTATTAAAGATGAGACATGTACATCTTTGGATTGGATTGAAACTTTTCAGACTAACGACTTCCGAGTCCCCCACTTTTCGGTGTGGAGGGTCTCCTTCTGTGTGATTTAGTGCTAGAGCAGCCTTTCCAGCGTCGACATGATAGAGCCTTTTGGTACAATATTGGATAAATGTTTGTTTGTTCCTGTGCAGCTCTCTCCACAGGTTTCCCGTCAACACTGACCTCAGGACAAATCACTACATTCACGGGAGTGTGTTGAGGGCACGAAGGCACGCTTCTTCTTCACCCTGCTTTCATTTTCCCTTTAGCCTCAGGCCTTGCTTGTGTGTTGTTGATCGGTCAAAATATGCTCCAGAAATGATCAGACGCACCTTCACATGAAAGAACATTGGGAAAACGTCAGTTTTAAATTAGAGATATTTCAAGTTGCTCTGAATGGAAACACATCAAGGTCAAGATCCCTCAGGTAGAATTTCAGTTCTCAGCAAATTATGTCACTATCTTTCTAGGCCCACTACCTTGTAACCAGCAGTGGAATTTAAATCATTGACCAACAGGTTTGCAGCCCTAATGACCACTTCAACTATAAAAAACATATGCCAAAAGGTAGCTTATTATTTCCACCTATCTGAACACTGCTATTGCACAAATGAATGTTCACAATAAGTAAATGTAAGCCTACAATTTCCACGTTCGGCCACAGTGAGAATTAGCTGAATACCACCAACGCTTACAACTTTTTTTACTCCTCTCCTTACAGATGGGAGAGTCAAGTATTCGGGTTTGTTTGCAGGGGTTTTGAAGAGGTATTGTGTGTGTGTGTGTGTGTCTCTATGCCTATTTATGGATGTTTGTTTGAAGGTGCCCCTTTTTGTAAGGTGTGAGATAGATGGGTGAATGTGCGTGTTCCTGCTTTCGGATGGTAATGGATGTGCATGTATTTCTGGTTACCATGAACACGAGAAGAAGACTTCCTTGATACTTACAATTACACCATATAGAACCACCACTAAAGAGTATTGGTGGTGCAAGCACTTGGCTACTAACAAAAGTGAAGGTTTGGATACATCAGCCATTACCTGGGAGACGGAGCTTGCTGTCTGCCGCTGTAATGATTGCAGGCTCAGGACCCGTCGGAAGTAGTCCTGCTCTGTCCTACAGGGTGACTCGCCCTCCGAATGGACTCAACAGCCACGGGAAAGGAGAGTCACCACCTGGGACTGTGACTCTGCCTCTGCCTTTATGGAAAACCCAAGAATAAGAGAGGAAGTGTTTGAGTCAAATCTCACATGAGGAAAGACAATGAAAGATCCTGAGCAAATGCTTACATGGTTCCTGAGAGCATACTGTTCAAATCTCCCTTCAGTTCCTTTACCCACTTCGACTTTATAATCCCCTTCATTTGTCTGCCAGTTTATAGTTTCCCCAAACCAACAACAGTACATAACAACTTTACTACCCAATATTTTCCCTGTAATTTAAACCCATAGCTTTTAATAACACACTGATGGGAATGCTTGATTGTTCCACACATTACAGGGCATAGATTCACTCCCACTTTTCGAAAGTCAAATTTAAATTGTCCAGTTGGTCTGCTCAAGAGTGAGTCTATGTGAGCAGCACTTTCCTTCTGATCTGGGCCTCCTTCAGGAAGGGATGCCCTAGCAAACATGTCACCAAGTGATTCTACTTGGTGGATGTGCTGAAGAGGTTTTATCAGCACATGCAGTAGCGGAAATGCTGATCCAACTGTCAGAGAGGAGGGAAATGTAGCAGAAACCATCCAAAGTTAAGTGAGCGACTGTCAGCTCTGTCGGCTCAGCATTCACCCCAGAAAATGAGAAGCGGCTCAACCTGCAGACATGCTTATGATTTTCTTATTAGATGTCACAGGCAACCCAATCCCTCCCAGAATATAGAAACAATATTAAGAAATGGATATTAAAATTTAACCAGAAACAGCTGAGACAAAAAAGCTGCAGGTGGCAGAACAGAAAGGCCCAGTAGAAAGAGCTTTGGAATGGCACAGGCCTTGTTTGGAATCATTCACCATCTCCTTACAGGACAAGTGACCGTAAGCAAATTGTCTAACTTTGATGAGGCTCTATTGTGTATCTGGAAATATGGGGAGGACGGTACTTTCAATGGCTATTGTGAAGGAAACTGTAGAAAATGTTGACAAAGAACATACCTAAGCACTAATACATTAAAAATCTCCAAGGAGTGGTTAAAATTATTTCACCACCATCACAAATGTGTTTAACACAACTTACTAACATTACACATTCTCCATTCCCTTCTCTACCAAGCCCTGGTTTGTCTGTTTGTGTTGCCTGTTGTTTATCTCATCCTTAAATTTGTTCTCATGTTTGTGAGCCCGGTTTTCACTGAGGGTGGTCATCAACATGCATCCCCTGCTCACTTGTTGACTCTCTCATTACCCAACTGTGAATTTACAGCAATCGCAACAATATCTATGATCCGAGGACTTTCCAAATGAACTAAGATGTTTGACATAATGAACACCACAGCCCGAGAAAAGAAGAGTGTGAGGGTGAAGGTTGGGCGTTAGTGTGGGTGAGCTACGATTCCCAGATTCTCGGTGGTTTGGCAGCGGTGTAATCATGTAATTGGTCAATGATGGAACGCTGAGGTCATCTTCCAGTTTGTGAGCTGATAGGGTCCTCTTTCATTTTAAGCATTTACTGGATGCTTAAAATTTGCCATTCTTCAAAGTACTTTAAATGAACTGTTTTAATGTTCAGAATAACCTGTAAGAACTGTACTATTATTATCTCAATTTTGCTGAATAAATATTACTTAGGTCATCCATCGTCACAGAGATGGTAAATGCCAGAGTTGGGTGTACAAATATGAACATCAGAGTACAAATTGCAGCAGTTGAACACCAGGAAGCAAAGCTGAAAGTAGATGATCTTAGTAAAGTGACAGGACGCCACCCAGTGATAATGTCTTGGAATAGCAGTGCATAATCTGGAAATCTAAGAATTCAAGGAAGAATTATTCTTTCTGCTAAGAATCCAAGGAGGTGGTGCTTCAGAGATGGTAAGCATTATGTGATTTTTGAGAAAATTAACCCATTAGTGATGATGGTAAAACTTAGAAGAATATCTATGTTTGTTTTATTTGTGTACTTGGAATCTATTCCTAGCCCACATTGGGTTTTAAACATAAAAATGGCCTATCTGAACACCAACAAGACATCTGAAAGAGCTGACAGATGCTCCCTGTACCTGGCAGGAATGAGCAGTCCGTCCCCTACGTTGTCTCATGTATTTGTGAGTTCATGGCTCTAGAGAAATTATTGAGTAAAAGTAGATTTCATTTTCTGATTGAAAAATGGTCAAAACTGCTTGGCAATGAACTATAGAAAAAATTATATAGAATATATTGGTAGATAGATTGGTGATTTGAGAGAGTCCTCATTAAACAATTCAAACCTATAAGCTGTTCCAGGGGAGAAAGATGGGGCAATCTTGTTTTCAGTTAAGTTTATGGCCTTGCTTACTCTGTTCCACTAGGTCATAATTGGTCATTTATTCCACAAGGTTATATGTCATAACTGGCTCCACAATAGTGGGTGGGATTAATAATGAATAGAATCATGAGTGGGTAAATGCAAATGAAGCCTTTATGGCATTGGTGAAAATTGATAAAATATTAGAATCTGAGATCCTCCACAATCAGGAAAGCTTTTAATGGCTTTATACATTTGAGGCAGCTATTTTTGGCTCCAGTCCAACCTCGAAGTTTCTTTTTCAGCCCCAAAGCAAGAGCCTCATAGTCTTTGGTGTGATACTCCCCAACACCATACACTGAGAGCAGGATTGTGAGAGAAAATTAACAAGAGAAAAATAAAAGCCAAAACAAGAGGACTGCTTCCTAGATATTTTAAAACTATGATAGTGGGTATTTAGGAATATGCAGCTCTCCTTGGAATTCCTTTGAAAATAGATACTCAAACCCAACCCACTGCCCTGGGGTCAATTCTCCCTCAGAAGGACCGGGTTTCCAAGGCTGTAAACTTGCATGGCAGCACACAGCCTAATCTTCCGGCTGCAGAGTGGCTGCGAAACCATTGACAGAGCGACTGGCAGTCCAACCCGCACCCGGGAGCACCACCAGGACTTCTTGAGAATGGGGTACAAATGTGCTCGACACCATTGATGTATGTATGGATTGTGATAAGAGGTGCATGAGCTCCTAAGAAAACAATACAATAAAAAAAAGAAAACAGAGGAAATGACTTCATTTGTTAGCAATGGGGACCTTAACACAAACATCCATTGTAGTATATTTAGCAGAGCCTGATGGCGTAGTGGTTATGCATTGGGCAGCTCGCTGCAAAGTCAGCACTTTGGATCCACTAGCCATTCTGAAGGAGAAGGACAAGGTTTAAAGGTTTATATAAATAGTTACAGTCTTGTAAACCCACACAGGCAGTTCTATCCTGTTCTATAGGGTCTCTAGGGGTGAGTATCGATGTGATGGCAGTGGGTCTTTTTGTTTTGTTTTTTAGTGGGCAAAGAACAAAGACCTCATTGGACCCTCCTGAGAAGGATAAACCCTGAAAATTCCATCTGAATAGCAAATGACAATTTAATTAACCAGCAAACCCCAAACCAGACTCGCTGCCATGTAGTCATTGCTGACTTAGTGTGGCCCCAGCAGAACAAGGAGAACTGCCTCCATGGGTTTCCAAGACTGCAACTCTTGATGGGAATAAAGGGCAAGTTTTCTCCTGGGAAGTAGCTGGTGGGTTCCAACTACTGACCTTGTGGTTAGCACCCCAGTGCATAACCACTATACCACCAGGGGTCCTTTTATTTAGCCATAGGGGTGACTTATTCACACATTGTAAGCCAGACTACACCTAGTCATGTTTCCTCAGCATCACAGATGCAGTTTCACCTCAGGCAACAAAGCAGTATTCATGTTAAATACAGCAGATGTCCTTCCAAAGTCTAACACTAACTAAAAATTAAACCCATGGCCATCAACTTCATTTCAACTCATAGCAACCATATATGAGAAAGTTGGACTTCCCCCATAGGGTTTGTGACGCTCCATCCTCACTGAGGTTTCCTACCACTTCTCCCTTCAGAGTAACAGCAGGCTAATACTTAACCCACTAGACCACCCGGACCCCAAGTGCATAGCCAGGATCAGTTTAGCTTTCTGCTGCCCAGTCTTTACCTAGGAACCCTATTTAGAAAGAACCTGTCTCCATCTAGGTGAATCTCCGTGTGTGGTTATAGTCAAGGTCTGCCAGTCCAGAGGAAGCGAGCAATACCTCCGAGGAGATGTTGCTTACTCCTTCAGTCTCTGATGCCTGTAGCAGGGTGGTAAGGGATACATTGAACACTTTACCATGTGTATGGCACATTGATTATCCCAAATGTTCTCATTTTATGATGATAAAAGAAAAAAGTCCTATTCATAATTAATATAAAGTGGATATATGGGTACACAGGTATCTATCACAGCCATTGAGTCAATACTGAATCACAGGGACCCTGCAGAACAGGTTTGACCTTCCCCCGCAGGTTTCCAAGACTGTAACTCTTTACTGGAGTAGAAAGGTTCATCTTGCTCTCTCTGAGTGGCTGGTAAATTTGAACGGGTCTCCTAGTGGTTATCCATCTAACTTAGAACTACCGTGCCAAGAGGTCTCCACATAGGTATGCAGATAGACAGATACGATAGACAGATACTTGAGAGACACCAAAGAAGATTATGTTAGAGTAATTCTAAACCTTCTTATAAATGTTGTTAGTCCAAGCACGGAAACAAGCAAACAGTTCTCAGACCTCATTTATTCAAAGAAAAGAAAATTCCTAGCATTTGAGACCAGAGGCAGCAAAGAGGACTCTAACAACCTAACAAAGCACAAACGCCACGGACGCTGCCTTTGAGCCTATCTCTGAGAAACAGGCCCGGGAATTTGCAGCCTTCCCCCATGCACGCCTGCCTCATTATAATCCACTCTCCCCACCGTGGCAGCCAGAATGTAAAGCTGTGCAAAATCCTTCCAAACAATTCCATCACTCTCTGCATAAGACCTATCCTTAACATAGACTATAATTAGAGTGACCCGGCATCCTAATTTCCACTTGTTGTTCTAGTACAATCATTGGTAGTGCTTCCCTTTAACTCTCAAAGTCACCTGTTTTGACAGTAAATTACATGGTTACCGCACCAATTTCTGGCTTTTTCTCCTTCCCCATCCTTCTTTATTCTGCACGTTCCAACTAGAAGGGACTTGTTGGTAGTATTTCTGTTTGTTTTGTTTCCTAATGTGAGGCCTCTTCATAGGCTCTCTTCACTGTGCTTTGCTCCCCGTCTGCAGTCGACTGTCCCAGTAGCCTCTACTCACCACTCATGCTTGAGTTAAAGCGCAGTGCCCCCTTTGAACAGCCAGCTCTTTCTCCTCAGACTGTTTTGTCATCCCATTGATGCTTATTGCACTATGGACATTTCCGTTTATCACAGGAGTGATTTAACATGGAATAGCAAGATGATTTGATTAATTGTGGTTTTTGTTATTTATTGCACATTCATAAAGTTAGATTGACTCTTTGGGGGATGGTAGCCAATGGTGCTCATTACCTAAATTAGTTACTTTTTTGTTTTGTTTTCCATAATGTTTGATTTGTTTAGTATTTTCTTTTTTAGTAACTAACATATATTTATAAGACTTTTTGAAAGCTTATGCTACTCATTATGAGCACTCCCTACAGATATCTTGCCCACTGGTGTTTGTTTATTAGAGACCACAGTTTCTGCATACTACACCACTGTCATGAACTATCACTGTTGAACCCCACAAGGATTCAGACACAATGTCATCCCATCTTCATGTTGATGACTCTCCATGTACTTTGGTCATTGGTTTCATCATGGAATTTTTGTTGTTGTTGCTATCTTTGTGTCCTTTTTTGATAGTTAGGGGGAACTAGGAAATTCAAAACCTATCCTGCCGTCCTCACCGCGTTCTTAGAATATCCGACATTGTTGTGAATTACGGTATGAGTTTCCAGGGTTTCTTTCCACCTCTACTACTTACATAGATTTCCACAAATGAGAAAGAGAATTTTAAAAATAATCATAATAGCCAATATATATTGAGGGTTTACCACGTGTCAGGTAGAGTTCTAAGTACTTCCCATGTATTAACCCAGGTCTGTATCAAGAGGGCACTGAAATGCAAATTGAAGCAGAGTATTCTAAAGCAATTAGTGTTGCACAAAGAAAAGTCATTATGAGAGCACACATATTGCGCCTGTGGGAAAGAATGCCAGACCCTGGCTTCAGAGGAAGAGAATAAGGAAAGTGAATATTTTAAGTTGTTCTGCACTGCAGTTTCATTAATGTGTGTCCTCTAACATTACTGTTCTTTAAGAGACACTTTGGACATGCGTGTTGGCTGATGACAGTAAACAGAGACTTCTCTTCTGCTACTGTCTGTAAAGCAAAGGTCCCATGACCGAGTGTCTCCCTGGAAGAATCAGAGGCATCACAGAAAGGATATGGATTCCCACTCACCTTTGATGTGGACCCAGGAGTGGGTCAGCATCCTCCCTAGGAGAAAAAGAAAATGACCGCTTTTATGAAATATCCTCAATTTTAATAAAAAGAAGAGGTGAGCTAAATCTACTTAAAAAAAAAATCCTGACCGTGATTTAAGCAAAATATATGTGATCAAAAGTCTCTATACTTAAACACAATGGTGATAAAGTTAACAATCGTACTTGCAACAAATGTTTAATGGATATGATATTTATGCAATAAAGATAACCAGTTGACTTAGTTATCTAATGCTGCTTTAACTGAAAAGCCACGAGTGGAGGACTTTAAGGAGCAGAATATCATTCTCTCACTCTGTAGGGGTCCACAAGTTCAAATGGAGGATGCCAGCCCTAGGAAAAGGCTGTGAGGAAAGCCTCAGTCTCCTTTCAACATCTGTTGGACAGGCATTTCTGGGAGATCTCCAAGTATCTTGACATCTATCTGCCCCTTTGATTGGAGGAACCCTGAAATCCTAGGTATGATCCACCCCCTGGATCTTTTTTCTCAGTTACAATGACATTCCTGTCCTTTCTGCTTCTTTCTCTCTTCTTTTATCAGTGGTGTGCCTGGAGCAAAGGCATTGCCTCAGTATGGGTGTGAATATGTAAGGGTATGATTTGTTAGTGGTGTGACTTGAAAAACACCCTCTAGTGGGGCCTTAACTCTAGATACATCTTAATCTTGCCTCATTAGCATACAACCTAGAATTTACAATGCATCACAAAATAGAGGATAATTATATCAGATTGCAAAATGGAAGAATGGCTGAACAGGTGTCACCATGGCTTAGCCACAGTGTGACAAATTTTGTGGGACCATAACTCTGTGCATGACATTGTTTCATCATATTGGTGGGTTGTTGTAGTTGTTTTAAGTATTGCCTAAATACTAGTGAGCACCCAACTTTTACCTACTCAACCATGTCTTTCTTCCATGCGGAAGCTTCTGAAACTATTCCCTTCTAGTGTCTAAACAGGTAAATTCTACTAAAAAAGATAATTAGATTTAAAAGATGAAATCAGCATTAAATATTGATGTCAGAGTTAACAAACATTTATTCTGAAGTTACTATCTCTCTAATTAATATATTTTCAATCACCTCATACATATGTGTAAGCTAGACATGTGTAAGGAAATTAAAAAAAATTGCTATCTGAATTTTATTGTCAGCAAAGAATTTTGAAGTCAGGTTGGACTGCTGGAAGAACAAAGACAGTTCTCTTGGAAGATGTACACCCAAAATGTCCTTGGAAGCAAGGACAGTGAGGTCTCACCTCATGCACTTTGGACATATCATCTGGAAAGACCAATCCCTGGAGAAAGACACCATGCTTGCTGAAGTCAGTGAGACACGGGGAGATCCTCAACCAAAATGCTGGCGGGGTGGTTCGAAGAGCGGGTTTCAACATGGCCATGATGATGAGGATGACAAAAGACTGTATTTTGTTCTCTTATACCCAGGGTTGCCCTGAGTCAGAATTGACCCAATGAAACCTAGAAATAACAACAATTGATGATATACATACTGAGAAAAATGGTGGTCTCTTTGATAGGCTTGAATTTAATACATCTAGTAAAAATTAAATTCCTTATTTTTTAATTTGAAAAGTCACCACTAATTTCTCTTGGATTTTTGCTATTGAGTAATATTTTTTCTGAAATTAAAATAGAATGCATTATGTGGGCAATATGTAACAACCTGGATTTTAAGGAATCATCAATTTACATACCCATAAAATGAGCCAATCATCACTTCTCTTCCTGATAGCTAGCTGATACCACTGGGTTATGAAATCACCCTCTCGGAGTCATCCCAGAAGCCTCCCTGTCTGGCAAAATGAGCCCAAGCCCGAGCCCTTCTCCTTTGAGGTTCTAAGTCAGTCTGGTATTAAAACCAAAACTAGCAATGGAAAGAGGTGTCCTTTGAAGATTCCGGACAAAAGCATTATGGCTGGGTTTACATACCAGAAAAAAATCCATGAAATAAAACTCAGAAAATAAGAGAGAAATAATAGAACATAAAATATTGGTAGACAAAGGCCAGCTAATGATGGCTTTTTTTCATTGCAAGTAGGATGGAATATATATATATATATATATAATTGTGGTCCATATACTTGTAGCAAATATTTCCAAATGTGAAGTTCAGTGACCTTAACTCGTATTCATCATGTTGCTCAACCACAGCCCTTATCCATTCCTAAACAATATTAAAGCTATAGTAGTACAGCAGAAACACTTAAGCAGGTAATGTGGTCCCTTCTAAAAGGTCAGACTTATTTCTGTTTGGGGATGAACTGATGTCCAGGCAAAATGGAGAGAAAAGAGCCATTTGGAGTTGATTACTATTGCTAAGGTGAGTCTTGATGGTGACGTGGACCAACAACATGTTATTGTGAGGAATGGTGAAACATCATAATTACAGAGTGCACGACCCCCCATAACATTTTGCACGTATGTTTTAATTTTCTCTTGTTATAAAAATTTTCTACAAGCCTAGTGACTTAAGGATTCTCTTAAGGAGCACAGGTAGTTAACGCTTTGGGCTGCTCACAGAGAGATTAGAGGTTTGATAACATGCAGAGGCACCTTGGAAGAAAGGTCTGGTGATGTACAACTGGCAAAACCAGCTGCTGAAACACCAGGGAGCACAGTTCCCGTCTGACACACAGGTGTCTGGTGAGTGGTTAAAACGGTGCACACAAATCATCCTATGGATGGGTTGGTCAGAAGTCTGCTATGGGTTGCCATTTTTTTGTAGCAGCTCTGGAAATAATCCATTGTCTTTCTTCTTCTTCCTCCATCTTCAAAGGCAGCAACACTATGTCAAGTCCTTCTAGTTATCCTGGTTTCCTCTTCTGTTTCCCTCCCTTGTGATTGTATTGATCCCATCAAATAATCTAGGATAATCTCCCAATTTTAAGGGAACTAATTACCAACATTGATTTCATTTACATCATTAATTCCTCTACGTGACATTAATAGGTTCTAGAGATTAAGATGTCCACCTTTGAGATGGGGCGACCAGTAAGTAGCCTTGTGATAAGTGGAAAAACATTGAAGTTCTCAAGGATTTCATCGTGCTTTCAATGTTCATGGAAGCAGGAGTTAAGAGATCCTAATGACGCTTTGCATTAGGCAAATATGAAGCAAAATACCCCTTTAAAGTTTTGAAAAGCAAGGATGTTACTTTGAGGACTAAGGATATATCTGACCTAAGCCATGATGTTTACAATTGCCTGATTGAATGTAAAAGTTGGACACTGAGTATGGAAAACAGAAAACGTATCAATGTATTTGAATTATTGTGATATCAAAGGGTTTTGAAAATACCATAGCTCACTCACTACATCTAGTCAATGCTGACTCATGTGGATTTCTGAGACGGTAGCTATTGATGGGAATAGAAAGCCCAGTCTTTCTCACGTGGAGCTGCTGGGGGTTCTGAACTGTCAACCATGACGATTGCATTCCAAATGTAACAACAACACCATCAGCACTTGAGGAAAGTAGCTTGAACTACCAAAGAGCTAGTCTGTCTTGGAAGAAGGGCCCCCAGAATTCTCCTTAGAGGCAAACATGGGGCGCCTTCATCTCAGATACTTTGGCTATTTTGCTAGGAGAGACCGGTTCCTGGAGAAGGACATCATGCTTGGTAAAGTATCCGGCATGTAAAAAGAGGAAGACATTTCACAAGATGGATGGACACAGTGGCTGCAACAGTGGGCTCAAATATTAGAACAATTGTGCGGATGGCACAAGACCAGGACGTGTTTCTTTCTTCTGTACGAAGGGTTATTAAGAGTAGGAACAGACTGAACAACATCTAACAACAACAAAAACAACAAGAAGCATTTTCTATGCAATGTGATATAGAAGTAAATAAATAAATGAATGGAGGTACATAATCACTAAATGTAAGTAAGTAAGTAAGTAAGTAAATGAAAGGGTAAATAAATAAGGATGCATTCATTATAAAATTCTGCCTATGGATCAGGGAAAAGCCTTTATCAAAGATAACAACTATTGCAGGAAAAAAGGCACTAGTGTGCATGTTAAATCTTTGAAATTATTACCTTTGTCATGCTATTATACATGATTAGGGGAGAATACAGAAAACTGGAATCAACAATATATAAATACTACATGATGCAATTGCACAGAATGGACAGAAAGAGGAAAAAAGAAGAGAGAGGCAATAAAAGAAGGTTGATTAAACAGTGGCCTTGAGAGGTCAAAGTGAATGGGCTCATCAAGTTTAGAGGTCAGAGAACAAAAGTAAGATCTTGAAAAGTAGCCGCAGTAAGGTAGGCAGAAAATGAGGAGGAATTACAATGGAAACTAAGAAGAGAAGTATTTGAATATGTAAGGATTTAGAATCTTATCTCTTTTGCTCTATATAATAAATTTGTCTTCAATAAAAACCTAAATTTTCTACCCTCTTTTTATGAAATGTGATGGTAATTATGGCACACTTTATAATTCAATTTTCTCTATAATCACAAACATTTTAATTATCAATGTTGCAAACATGTTACCCATGGATTTCATTTAAATTTTAATGAGAAAAGGATCACTGGTGTTGTGAAAAAAAATACACTATTTATGAAACTGTCCCAAACCAGTTAGATTTATAATGACACGCAATAAGGTATATAACTGTAGGGACTCATACTCATAGCTGTTGAATGGACTCTACCTCCTAAGAGCCCGAGCGGTCAGTGGGGTGTGCACTGGGCTGCTACAGCAGTCACAGCTCTGCTGGTGAGAGATGAGGCTTTCAACTCTCCTAAAGAGTTGCAGCTACAGAAACCCATGAATGTGGTTCTACTCTGTCCTGTACTGTCTCTAGGAGATGCTAACCTCACTAATTTTAACTGGTGACTCATGATGTGCGTTATTTATTACTTTTGATAGCCAACACAGGGGTTATGACTTTTTAACAGGTAAATGCCCTATGCATTTGTAACCTAAGTATTTTACCATCATCAAAATCTATAATATTTTGGCACCTGTTTCTTTAACAGTGAGATAGTTAATTGGTACAGAAAGTAGGTGTGTCTGCAGATAGCACCGACAAGTGAAAAGAGCACACTCAATTATCTCTAGTTGTATAATGCCAATGACAGTCTCAAGGAAGTTGTGTGCTAGTAAATTACAAAATGTACACTAATTTTGTATGCATTTGGTGCACATGCAACTTATGTCATACTCAGACACAATGCTAAAAAATTTATGCTGATTATTTCAGCATGCATCTATTTTTTTAATTTTCATGTGCTTCTTCTGCATTTTTAAAATTTATCATTAATTGGGATTTAATGCATAAATAATGTCATGCCATAGTTCAATCACATCCAGCAGAATTGTGCAGTTGATACTACAATCAGTTTCCAAATCCGTGATCATCATCGCCCCTTTACCTCCCCCACACTGTACCCCCTCCCGTGAAACCCTTATTCTACTTGCTGTCTCTATATGTTCATCAATCCTGGGTTTCCTGTAGTGAAAAATGGAAAAACACGTAACACAACGTCAAGAGGGTGACCCAATGACATAACATTTCTGAGATATACCCTAATATGAACAAACAAAGAAACAAATCCATACCAACCCAAAATGCAGAATATTCTTTCTCGATTATCACATTAATGCTACAAAATGTGTATAGTTATTGCTCCTTTATAGATTAGGACTCAGCAGATTCTTTAAATCATTAAACTTTGTGATGATTAGATTTTGTGTCAATTTGCTGGTATCGGTGTAGAGGTAGGGGTGGAATCCCACCTTTCCTGGAGAGTGTGGAGTTTTTAAAGAGAGACAGTGAGAACATCTTGGTGTTTGCACCATGTTCCCACCAACCGTGGATCCACAGGCACCCACAGGCCTTGCTGCTTCATTGGCCTGCAGTGGTACAAGTCCGCAAAGGCCTCCAGCTAGCACTGGAGCCGTGTACGTAAGTTGCCTTCATGATATAAAATTGCATCTTAATATAAAGTTCATTCTCTGTCGCTGGTTTTGACAACTCAGACTAAGACAAACACATTGTCATAAATTTGTGGGACCATCGTGGTAAAACGTATACATATTTGTAATGCTAAGTACCCAACTTCAGAGTGTGAATATAGAAAGTGGTGAATGTACCAGCTCTGTGTTCAGATTGTTTGTATTCAAGTCTTGGCTCCGCTCCTTCACTAGCTTTGTGAGATTTTGCAATTAACGTCTCTATCTGCCAGTATCTTCATCACTCTAATAGGCAGAGTGATCATTCTTAATTCAAAAGATTATTTTGAGAATATGAAGAGATGATACAAATAAAGAGCTTGACATTGTGTCTGGCTGTGAATAAATAGTATAGCCACATGCTCATTATTAATCATTATTATGTCATATTTCCTCCCTACATTGAGAAGATAAGTTTTCTCCCCTTGTACCTTTTGATGAAATATTTAATGTCCAGAGTGAATCTGACTTCAAAATCTTCCTCTATTTTGTCACCAAAGGTCCTTCTGATTCCATTAATCTGGTATTTTGCCTACAGAAAGATAATACTGTTATTTAAGGTATACAAAAGCAAGTGTTCTATGGAGACACAAATAAGAATCCATAAAAACTTGAATTTAGACTCTATCTTCAGATATTAGCCATCGAGTTTGCTTTCTTATAAGTTGTTTTTTTTTTAACACTAATCATTGTGATAATAAGCACTTGACTGTTTTAGGCATATTCTCACCAGAATAGGACCATGAAAAAGATCTTTTGAATGTCAGTTAGCAATCAGGGAGAGAGAGACCTATAAAATTACTTAGTGCTCCAAAGATGATGAAGCCATTTATCTGTCAGACTCTGGGTATGACCCCAGTCGACTTCTTTACACCATACACCTGACTAACCGCTCGAATCACTTTGCATTTGCCACATGATACATCTTGGCACTTCAGCATTCATCATCAGTTGATATCATCTGTGAGTTTGAGAATAAAAGAAAGATAACATAACATGAAAGTATCTTATAATTTTATGAATATTCAGTCAACACAATAAATAAATGGTCAATATTAAATAATAACTAAAACAAAGAGCATAGCAATAATGAAGAGGGAAATCCCCCTTGAAAGCATAGTTCCTGTTCAACCGAAATTTTCAATTCAGGTCCTGTGAGACAGAAGTGTATATTATTTTCAATTCAAGGCCCCTTCTTTGTGAACAGCATAGGGTGATTACATTTTGAAAAGACATTACATTTATGTTTTGCAAAGACACATTATCACTTTTAATGAATTCATCTGTTTTGCTACCTGAGTTCCTCTCTCCCAGAGCTATCCATCCTGGATTGTACTATCCATCCTGGATCGTACTACAAAACATATATTTAGGGATTGCCTGAGTTTAAGCTGTGAAATTTTAAAGAAGGAAGTAACTTTGGAGATTATCTCATTTAAAACCACATTTTAAAATGGAAAACTAGAAGAAATCATGAGTAACTAAGTCAAAGCAACAAAATTGAGATTTTACAAAAAATTTAATTCCCGTTTCTTAATGTAGTCAATGTTGTTTCCAGAAATACTCAAACGAGGCCTATAAGGGGTGTTTACCCCACAAAGTGCACTGTAATACAGATGAGTGAAAAAAGGCGCAAGGGTTAGACTGTGTTCTATAGAGAGGCACAATCAGCAATGCTTCTATGTGTATGTATATAGAAAACTATTTATATCAATAAATAGTTCACACAGTTGTAGAAGTGGGTAATTCATGTCCATGGGTCAGATATAAATGGGAGGTGACTCCTGTAGCTGTAGGAGCCAGTGAACAAGAAGCAAGAAGGTGAAGCAGGAAGTCCACAAGCTGGTGAATGCAGAGCTGAATGAATTCAAGAGCAGCTGAATGAATGCAAGGCTCCTGGGATCAGCCGGCAATATAATAGGAGGTCCACGTTTACAGGGGGTTCACAAACTGGATGCAGAATCCAGAGTCAGCAGTAGAAGTGATCTAGTTTCTGCACACTGTCCAGCTATATTAAGAGTAAGCCATCCGTTCAATGAAAGCAACCTCGATTGTAGCTAGATCTGTGACCAGACCATGGAAATGGTACTCCACACAACTCCCCCAACCAATACTTGGATGCTTCACATAAGAGCCTGTCATGCAGTTGACCACAGTGTGTTAGATCATGTGAAAGAATCCTGAACACCCAAGTTGATATAAAACTAATGGTCATGACCCCTTGCCAACCTGCTACTTTTATGCATCTCCTTAAGTCACACATAGCCTCTTAACAAAGACAATAATAAGTTATATCTGTGCCCAACATGATGCAACTAATATTACACAAAACCAAAACCACATTAATCCCATTATATATATAAAGTAGTTTTATTGATATAATATTTACGTATCATACACTTCCAAAGTTAAATCACTCTTTTATAAAAAATCATTTAATTGGGGCTCTTAAAGCTCTTATAACATTCCATACATCAATTGTATCAAGCATATTTGTGCATATATTGCCAACATCATTTCCAAAACATTTTCTACATGAGCCCTGCGTATAAGCTCCTCTTTTTTCCTCTCCTCCCCACACCCTCCCACCCACATGAATCCTTAATCATTTATATATTGTTATTATTATTCCATATTTTACACTTTCCATTGTCTCCTTTCACCCACATTTCTGTTATGTGTCTCTTTCCAGGAAGGGGCCTATATATTCAACCTTGTGATGGGTTCTCCCTTTTTCCGCCTTACCCTTCCTGACCATCCCCCTACCCTTATCATATCACTACTCCCACTACTGTCCCTGAGGGGCTTATCTGTCCTGAATTCCATGTGTCAAGAGATATTGCCTGTACCAATATGTGTTCTCCAGTCTAGTCAGATTTGTAAGGTGGAACTGGGTCAAGTAGTGGGGGAGGGAGGAAGCATTCAGGAGCTAGAGGAATGATGTGATTCCTCGGTGCTATGCTCCACCTTGGTTGAATCATTCCTTCCTTATAACCCTTCTGTGGGGGATATCCAGTTGTGGACAGATGAGTTTTGGGTCTCCACTCCAAACCTCCCCATTCACATCAATATAGTTGCTTGTTTGACACCTCATGATCACACTGGCTGGTGTGCTTCTTTCATGTGGGCTTATTTGCTTCCCTGATGGATGGCTGCTTGTTTAACTTCAAGCATTTAAGACATTTTTATATTTTTAAGTGAATAAAACAAAACTATTGAATGCATATATATGAAGAGGAAGTATTCATAACAATTACAACCCTTCTGCAGCTGGTCACATGGCATGGGTGGCTTTTAGAGCAAGTTTCTTCCACCATCCATTCGGTAGCTATGTCCTTTGCCCTTAGCAAGTACCTCACCCAGTCATTGCTCTTTGCCTGGTGGGATGATCCAAGCCTGACTTGCTGGGTCAGTGATAGTCATGTCAGAATTGGGTTGCTATAGTTTACAATTGTCTTTAATCATAGAACATGGTAATACTAAGAGACTCCTTAAGAAATCTTCTGGGTTCCAGACATAACCTTGTTCCCTCCATTATGTAATGCAAAGTAAATGTTCCCTTCATTATCAGGATCAGTCACACAATTCAATACAATAATAATCTTCTCTGCCAGTTGATTCAGAAGCATGAAGCATCTGAAATGGCCAGGAAGCATTCTTAACCCCAGGTCCTTGAGGTCAGTGCTGTGTCTTCAGGCTGGAGTATTCCTCTCTGGGCCTGAAGAATATCGGGTCTCAGGGACAGGAATAAAAATGTTTCAAGTGGGTAATTATTAGTGATAGGGAGTGCTGCCACTCCCATTTTTTAAAAGTTTTATTTTTAATCATTTTATTTGGGGCTCATACAATGATTATCACAATCAATACATGCATCAATTGTATAAAGCACATTTGTACATTCATTACCCTCATCATTCTCAAAACACCCATTCTCCATGTAAGCCCCAGGCATCAGGTCCTCATCCCCCCCTCCCTGTTCCCCGCCTCCCTCATGAACCCTTGATAATTTATAAATTATTATTTTGTCATATTTTACACTGTCCAATGTCTCCCTTCACCCACTTGTTTCCTAGGCCAATGAATCATAGGTATTGGAGAAATGTTACCTTTTATTGGTTACTGGTTTAAAGCATATGTAGCCCCCAGGAAAACATTGCTTCAACCAGGCAAGGTGTTGCCACCTAGCTGGCACTGTAATTGTGCTTTTGGAAGCCCATTCCATTGTTCTATCAATCCAGATGCTTCAGGATGTTGGGCAACATGGTAAGATCAGTGAATTCCACAAGCTTAGGGCCACTGCCCAAATTCATGTACTGTGAAGTGAGTTCCTTGCTCAGAAGCAGTGTTGTGCAGTGAATAAGACATTCTGTAAATCCATGAATGGTTTTTTTAGTTGAAGTACTGCATGCATGGATGAAAATTGTATACAGAAGAAGTGTATATTCTAGGAAGAACAAAATGTTACTCTTCTCATGGGGAAAGTGGGCCTATCAATTTTCCACCAAGTTGCTAAATGATCTCCATGATAAATGGTCCCATCTCACATCTTGGACTTAGTGTTTGTCTTGGTTTCTGTCACATGGGGCACTCAGCAGTAGCCGTTGTGTAATTTGTCTTGGTGAGTGGAAATACATGCTGCTGAACCCATGCACAACTTCCCTCCATACCAGTGACCACTTTGTTCCTGTGCCACTTTGTCAATGAAAGGAGTGTCCTGGAAAGAGGATAACTGGTTTTCAGACTTGATTGTTAAAATCCTCCTCTGCAGAGGTAACCCTTTGTTAAGCATGCATAGAAGACACAAACATCTGAAAGCTGTTTTGGCCCATCCAGAGAAGTCTATCCACATACCTTTTCCCACACATTCTTATCACCAATTTTCCTATCTTGCTCCTTCCCAGTCCCTGACCATCCAGCCAAACCATTGGCCACAGCCCATGAACCAGGACTCATTCATGCATTTGGCCATTTCTCCTTCCAAAAATCGGGTGTTCGGTTTAATGTTCTGCCCGGTGTATTTCCCATCACCACTGTCCTTCAGGAAGATCTCATGAAGGGGCTGAAGTGCTGTTGCTGCTAACTTTTCAGTGGTATGTGCATACGATGTAGAATCATCAGCTAACCAAGTGTGGATTTTCTCTTCCTCAGTCAACTAATCATAAGGAAAACCTCATGAGGCCATGTGGGCTGACTGGGATAAAAACTGTAATGTGACAGGAATGGAGATGATCAGTATTTGGGCTACTTCATGCAGCTTATTTGTACCGTCAGGTTTTGCTCAGTCTAACCCAATACATACACCACTTCCATGTAATGATGGAGCACTTCTTTATCTAACTTTATGACTGTGGTGCAGACAACACCCAGTTCCTGATGGGCATCCCAAACCACCTGAAGACTTTTTGGTCCATAGTGTGATGTTCAGCGTCCACTAAGACTCTGTACCAGGACAAAAGCTGTTTTTTCAAAAGGGGAGTGGATGTCTTCAAAGGATAGTAGAATTTTGCTACTAAAGGTCTCTGCTGTGATTTCTAATAGAGACATGCTGAAGAGTTTAAGTTTCCTTCTCTATTTGCTCCCGACACCTCAGTTACTATTTGATCAGCTGGATCGTGTGGCTCACATGCCAGGGTGGGTTGCATGGAAGCCAGAACCTATTGCAGAACCTTCTCTTGTTCTAGACCCATAGAGAGCTGGCAGCTTGTTTGGTCATTTGATCCATAGGCCAGGGTAGCACATCCAAATGAGGGCTAAGTTGCTTCCAGTATACAAAGAGGCCTACCAGGCATTGCCCATCATTTTCAGCTGTGAGAGGAGCTATAACTCATCTTTTACCATGCCACTGAACTCCTAGCAATCTCATTCAAGTGACAGGAGCCTCAATGGTTGTTAGGTTAATTACCCACACTCTGACATGCAGATGCCACCAATGGTCCAACAGTTTATAGTACTGTGGTGGCTTTCTGGTTGCTACGATGCTGGAAAATATGTCACTGGTATTTCAAATATCAATAGGATCATTCAAGATGAATGTAGTCCAGTCGGGCTTCCAGACTAAGGACAGATTTCAAAGAAGGAATAGCTTCTCACTTCTGAGGAATTAGCAACAGAAAGCTTTATGAGTAGCCGTGAAAGACTGTAGATATTGAAACCTCACAAATAGCAACAGAACATTGTCAGGTATAGTGACAAAGGATGAGGCCCTCAGGCTGGAAGGCACTCAAAATATGACCGAGGAAGAACTGCCTTCTCAATATAGAATCAATCAGAGTGGCATAGACGGAGTCAATGAGTGGCGGCCTTCATTTCCTAAGGAGGTATAACTGAAAATGAGGAACAGCTGCAAACTTCTGCTAGTAATCAGCACTTGGAATGTGTGAAGTATTAAGCTAGGCAAATTTGAAGTTATGAACAATGAAATGGAATGCATGGAGATCGCTTTCCTAGGCATTTGTGAGTTGAAATAGAATGGTATTGGCCATTTTGAATCAGACAATCGTATGGCGTAATGTGTCAATAACAATAAATTAAAAAGGAATGATAATAAATTCAAAAAACCATCTTCAAAAGACCATTTCAAAAAGACTATCTCAATGAGACCATTACAAGTTAACTCTTGATGTACACTACTGCCTGTGACAGAGTAATATCTATCCCCATACAAGGGAATGTAGTTAATACAACTCTTATTCAACATTCTATGACAATCACTTAAGCTAGTGATGAAGAAATTGAAGAATTCTACCAACAACTTTAGTCTGAAATTTATCAAACATGAAACCAGGATGCACTGATAATTGATGGTAATTGGAATGCAAAAGTTTAAAACAAAGAGGAAGGAACAGTAGGTAGAAAATAAGGCCGTAGAGAAGATCACATGATAAAATTTTACAAGACCAACAACCTCTTCAATGCCAACAACTTTTTCAGCAATATAAACAACTATGCCTGTGAACTTTTCTAGACAGAAGGCACAGAAATTAAATTGACTGCATCTGTGGAAAGAGAAAGTCAAAATCTGCAGCCGAGGGCAGACGATCAATTGCTCACATGAACTTCAGACTGAAGTTGAAAAAAATTCAAGCAAATCCCAAGTAGCCTACTTCTCACCAACACTTCATTTATTGGTGGTGCTATTTGGGGTCTTAACCTTGGCAACTCACCCCATGGATTAACAGCATTCTCTTGAGTAATATTGAAGACTTACCCACATCCACAGATACCGAGTCTGAGTTCTCATTGCCTTTAGGCTGAATCAGACTTGAGAAGAGATTTCTCTGGGACCATTCTCAGTACCAAAAGTGCTAGGCTGAGTTCCTTTTTGTTGGTAGTTTCCATATCACCGAGGAGCTTCCTCTTTTTCATTGCTGGCTTCTTCAAAAATATAGACTCATGGTTTGTCTTGACTCCTGTACCTGCAGGCACTGACAAACAGGAAACAGGAGGATAAATCAGTAAGAACACAGGCTGGTAGATACAGGCTGAATAAATCTGAGCCCATACAATTGAATACAAGGTACACTGTCAATCTATACTAAGAGTAAGCCACACCCCAGTGAAACCTCTCTCAACTGTTGAAGGTAAACAAACAGCCATCTAGCTCAGAAGCAACAAAGCCCACATGGAAGAATACATCAGCCTATGTGATCACGAGGTGCCGAAGGGATCAGTTATCTAGCATCAAAGAACAGAAAATCATATCATTATGTGCTCCCCTCCATGATACAATCACTGAAGACAAATGGGTGCCTAAGCAAATGTGGTGAAGAAAGCTGACAGTGCCCGGCTAGCAAAAGGTATAGCATCTGGGGTCTTAATGGCTTGAAGGTAAACAAGCAGCCATCTAGCTCAGAAGCAACAAAGCCCACATGGAAGAAGCACACCAGCCTGTGCAACCACGAGGTGTCGAAGGGATCAAGTATAAGGCATCATCAGAACAAAAAATCTTACCATAGTGAATGATGGGGGAGTGCGGAGTGGAGACCCAAAGCCTATTTGTAGGCCACTGGAGATCCCCTTGCAGAGGGATCTCAGGGAGGAGACAAGCCAGTCAGGGTGCGATGTAGCAACGATGAAAAATACAATTTTCCTCTGGTTCCTAAATGCTTCCTCCCCCCCACCCTACCCCCCACCACCACCCACTATCTTGATCCCAATTCGACCTTGCAAGTCTGGCTAGACCAGAGGATGTACACTGGTATAGATAGGAACTGGAAATACAGGGAATCCAGGGCGGATGAGCCCTATAGGAGTGATGATAGTGTGAGTGGCGATACTGGGAGGGTAGAGGGAGAATTGGTTAGAAAGAGGGAACCGATTACAAGGATCTATATGTGACCTCTTCCCTGGGGGATGGACAACAGAAAAGTGGGTGAAGGGAGGCATCGGACAGGGCAGGGTATGACAAAATAAACAATTTATAAATTATCAAGGACTCATGAGGGAGGGGATAGCAGGCAGGAAGAGGGGGAAAATGAGGACCTGATACCGGGGGCTTAAGTGGAGAGCAAATGTTTTGAGAATGATGAGGGCAATGACTGTACAAATGTGCTTTACACAATTCATGTATATATGGATTGTGATAAGAGTCGTATGAGCCCCTAATAAAATGATTTAAAAAAAACTGTTACTGATAAAGGAGGTGATATGCCACCCTATTTCTCCCATAATTACCTGGCAACATCACAGAAGATCCCATCATGGAGTTGATCTTATCACATAAGAATTCTGGCCCACCTAAAATGATGTGTAACCTAACCATTGTACACATGTCATTGTTGTTAGGTGTCATGAGTCAGTAACAATCCATAGCACCACTATGCACAACAAACAATGCTGGGTCCTGCCCCATCTTCACAATTGTTCCTAGGCCTGAGTCCATTGTTGCAGCCACTGTGTCAACCCATCTCTTTTGTGCTGCCCCTCCACTTTATTGAGTGTGCTATCCCTCTCCAGGGACTGAGCTCTCCTGACAACATGTATGTAAGACAGGTCTCACCATCCTTGCCTAGGGAGCACTCTGACAGTACTTTTTCCAAGACAGACTTGTTTGTCCTTTCGGCATTCCATGAACTTAATATTTTTCATCAACACCACAATTCAATTGTTTGATGCTTCGTTGGTCTTCCTTATTCAACATTCAACTTTCATATGAAATTAAAATGCATGGCCTGGATCAGGCTCACCCTAGTCTTCAAAGTAATATCCCTGCTTTTCAATACTCTAAAGAGGTCTTCTGCTGCAGATTTGCCAAATGCAACCCATGAAGTCATGACTACTCTTCCATGAGCATTGACTGTGGATCCAAGCAAGACAATATATCGCACAACTTCAACCTTCTCTCCATTTATTATGATGTTATCGATTGGTCCAGGTCTGAAGAATTTGGTCTTCTTAACATTGATTAGTAATTCATACTGAGTGCTGCCATCTTTGATCTTCATCAGCAAGTGTTCCCTCTCCTCCTCACAGTGAGTCAACAAGCTTGTGTCATCTGCAAGTTGTTAGTAAGCTTACTCCTATCCTGATACCACATCTTCATATAATTCAGCTTTTCTCATGATTTTCTCAGAAAAGAGCTTGAATAAGAATGGTGAGATGATACAACCCTGGTGCACACCTTTCCTGGCTTTACACTATGCACTACACCCTTGGTCTGGAGGCCCAACTGCCTCTTGACCCATTCACGAGTCCCATATGAACAAAGCGAACTGTTCTAGAAGTCCCATTCTGCGCAAGGTTAGCCACAGTTTGTTACGATCCACACAGCTGGATGCATTGGCATAGTCAATTAAGCGCAAATAAATGTCTTTTGGGTATTTTCTGCTTTGAGCCAAGATCCATCTGGCATCAGCAATGGCATTCCTTGTTCTAAGTCCTCTTCTGAAGTCGGCCTGAGCCTCCTGCAGCTACCTGTCAATGTTCTGCTGAAATGTTAGATGGTCTTCAGAAAAAATGTGCGTGCCTGTGATAGCAATGATATTAGTCTATGGTTTGAACATTCTGTTGGACCACCTTTGTTTGGAATGGATACCAACATGAATCTCTTCTAGTCAGTTTGCCACGTAGTTGTCTTCCAAATTTCCTGGCATAAACAAGTCAGTGTGCCTGTTGCTTCATCAGCTTTATGAAACATTTCAGTGGGATTCCATTAATTCCTGGGGCAGGTTATGCACTAGAGCTTTCACTGCAGCTTGTTCTCTTCCTTCAGCAACATTGGCCCTTTCTTGTCCATCTGCTACTCCTGAAGGAGTGGACTGTTGACGAGTTCTTTCTGGTACAGTGACTTTGTATATACTTTTTTTGGAACCTCCCTGCATAAATCAATATTTTGCCTGTAGAATCATTCAAAATTACAACTAGAGAATTGAGCTTTTTCTTGAGTTCTTTTAGTTTAATGTATGCTAAGCCTGTTCTTCTTGTAAGGCTTTCTAACTCCAGGTCTTTGCACATTTCATTATAGGATTTTACTCACCGGTCACCACTGTATGACAAACTGACAGACAAGCGGTGGATCACACAACTAAACATGTTTAGACAATGATGACAGCATCGCCATTGTAGAATGCTACCATAGTGACACACACACAAGTACCTACAAATATATGCATATTTGTATTAAAAATGTTATTCCCGGGGAGTAGAAATTGCCTAGAAAGTAATGTGTTGTATGTATAAAAATTGCCGGTCTACGAGCTTCGCGGTGTATGCGGACAGAAGAATAAGTGGTCTGATAAAGAGAGCTGGACGATTGCCCTAAATGGAGGCGTGGCCCTGGGCTGAGGCAGATGAGGCTTCATCTTCTAAAAGATCTCATAATACCAGGAAGAGGATACTTCCCTCATATCAGCTCCAGGAAGCAGTACTTTGCAGCTGTAAGAAAAAAAAAGTCTTAGTTCTCCTTTAAAAAGTGATCAATGAGTAAGATTTAGGAAGGGCAAAACTAGGCCTATGACTTTCTGGCAATATAATGAAATATTTTCAGCTACACAATTATTGGAACAAATTGACAAGGAACATTAAGTGTCTCTATTACAGTAAAAGTATAAAAACATGAGAAGAAATGTCATGCTGGAGCAGATCAATCATTTAAGCATTCCAGTAAGTGGTGTAGCAAAATGTTACACGGAAACTCTCTTCCTCTGACAGCCTGACATGCATCAGCCATCAATTAATTTATCTGAACTATTCTTGATTCCATATCTTCCAACAACATCACCTTTCTGGGAAAGGACTTTTATACGCGTATAATCCCCTTTAAGTGTGCAAAGTAACACTCATTCTAGTCATTAGAGATCAGATAAAGAGATCTGAAGTTATCGAATGCTCATCCTTCAAAATGTTTTATACTTCAATCACCCACAGTCAACTTTTATCTTCTGAGGTAGTGTCTTTTTTAAAATATTGGAGCCATCATTATGCGGTAACTGGTCAATCCCATTTCATCTGCACCTCTATTGAAAAGTCCATTATACTTTTTTTAATGTGATAATTTACTGGAACACTATTAAAATCTGTTCTAAAATTCTTTTTGAGGTAAAAGTATTCAAAGAATCCCAGATGATAATATTCCTAGAAAGACCCAGAGATTTAGTTTTCAAAATTTCTGCTATCTTCAAAGACATTTGTCTTAAATTACAGAGGAGGTGTAATTAATTCATTTAAAGCTGATTGATTCAAGGGCTTTGTAAAATTGGCAAAAATCCTGCCTGTAATATAAAACTGATGCATACCTTCTCAAGTTCATAATTTTTCACCTTAATGTTTTAATCACTATTATAATTTCTTAGTCCATAATCCACAGGAAAATGGACTAATTCCTTAAATAATTATCTTACATAGAATTGAAATTTTCATTCTTTTTATAAAACAGTGTCATATTAAATATTTAGGGTAGATTTTATCTTGTCTCCTTTTTTAATGTTTCAAATAGAAAAGTTTCATTACAAATATGCTAAACTCTCCAAATATTAAATAGGCCCCAAGAAGGCTCTTATACTCAAATTGAGATTTACTAGTTTTAAGAAAATGAGTAAGTATCATGGTTGGAGGAGTGAGGGAAAACCCAGTTATCATCATGGTCACACAAAGAGGAACTATATTCTCTTTAAAAAACCCCTCCCCCAACTTCTGCATCTTCTTTTGCTAAGTCATTATAAACTAAAAAGAAAAATTACCTCGTTGCCATTTCCATCAAGTGGATGCTGGTTCATAGCGATCTTATAGGATAGGGTAGAACTGCCTCGGTGAATTTCCCAGACTGATTCTTTACAGGAGTAAAAATCTCTTTCTCTTGGGGAACGGCTGTTGATTTCAAACTGCTGACTTTGAGGATTGCAGCACAATGTATAACCATTTCTGCCATGAGGGCCATTGCAGATAACATAAGTATATGAAATATTATATAGTTTTTTTCAGAATATTTTTCCTTTTGATAAACATGATCAAATATGTGGAAATTAAATAATTTTAAGGTTTTCCTGATTCCATATCATATATATTAAAAAAAAACATGAACTTCATATACATCTTGTTTTAAATTTTATTTCAATAATGTCAATATGGTTTTGGTTCATGTTGTTCAGTTTAATTGTCCTCAAACAGGGAAGAAATTATTTAATTAATCATTAATCCATTAAATGGATATATAAAACATCAATTATATAACAATTACCCTATAAAGACAATTCATTCACAGGTGTGTTTATCACTTCTCTGCTTATGATATGCATTGCTTTAAAAAATGAAATCAAACATTATCAATTGCTTAAATTCTTTGTGCTGATATTTATAGTAAATTTAAAATAAAATTTTATAATGGATGTATTATTTATATTAACTTACTAATTTAAATAAAGTAAGACACTTTATTTACAGTCTGGTTATACTTAAGTATACTTTCACTGCCATAATATGTAGAAGTAGCAAAGCAGGTATCAAAGATAGCATAATGCATTTATTCATGGATTGGAATAAAAAAGTCATAAACAGAATTGGTTTGTTTCTCAATTAAAGGTATACCAAATAAAATAGTTTATTTTATCGTGTATTTTCCTTTTTCAAAACCATTTTATTGGGAGTTAATACAGATAGCCTATCATCTTATCTTTCAAGCACATTGAGTAGTATTTTACAATTGCTACCACAATCAGGTTTCAAGAGAGAACTAGAAAAGTACTTCATATCTTGTAAGTAGAGGGTCAGTTTCCTAAAGTAGAGGGTCAGTTCACCACTCATCTGACATTTTGCTGATTTGTGATGGTTAAGGTGCTGCTATGATGCTTGCAGCTGCACTCCCAACCCTTTAAGTGTCAGTAGGGCTGCCCAGGTAGAAAGTTCCAGTGATTCTTCCTAACTAATATAAACTAGGTGATACTTCCTAACTAATATAAACTAGCTGATGCTTCCTAACTAATATAAACTAGGAAGAAGGGCCTGAATACTGAAAAAGAATACTGAGAGTGAAAAAACACGAACATTGAAAATATTATAAACAGCATGGAACATTGTCTCTTATATGGCCAGAAAAAGAGCCTTTCGGGTTATAAGCACTTAAAATACAACTATGAAAAAGCTGCCTCCACAAAATGCAGTTTAACTTAATGACACAGAAGGTGTAAAACAGTTGAGACCTTCATCTGCTGATAAGTCATGACTTAAAATGAGAGGGAACAGATATAATGGTTTCATTACTACTCAGAATGTGAAAAGTAAAAAGTGTGAATATTTAGGAAAAATGGAGGCAGTAAAAATGCTATGGAACACTTAAATATAGATATCTTAGGAATTAGTGAGCTCAAATGGCCTGGAATTGGCCATTTTTATGTGTGATGATCATCTGGCCTACGGAGCTACTATTCATAAAGCTTTTAGTGGCTAATCCCTCAAACTTGAAATAATTGCTGATGAGAATAAAGGATTGCAACTCACAACTGGACCAATAGGTAACCTCATGATAGATGGCTTACAGCTTGAAGTTGCCAAGGACTTTGCCTTGCTTGGATCCACAACCAATGCTCATGGAAGCAGCACTCAAGCAACCAAAAGATGTGTTGCATTAGCAATCTGCTCCACAAGACCTCGTTAAAATATTGAAAGCAAGGATATTATTTTGCAGGCATTTAGGGTGCAACTGACCCAAGTGATAGTATTTGCAATCACCTCATATGCAAATGAAAGTTGTTGAACGTTGGATAGGGACGTCTGAAGAAGAACCAATGCACTTGAATTGTGGTGCTGGCGAAGAATATCGAAAGTATGGACTTCCAGAAAGACAAACAAATCTTTCAGGTAAGAAGTATGGTCAGTGTGCTCCCAATGGGCAATGATGGCCATCTTTCTGATGTACTTTGGACATGTTATCACCATAGAGCAGTTCATGGAGAACGACATTAAGCTTAATAAGTTAGAGGGGCAATCAAAAAAGCAAAGCCCTCAACAAGAGGGGTTGGCACAGTTGCTGCAGCAATTGGGAAGATGGTGCAGGATTGGGCAGCTTTTCCTCTTATTGTGCATAGGGTGGCATATGCACTGACTATATGGCACAAAACAACAACAACCTGTCATAGCAACAAACTAGCAACGATTATGCAAAGAAAGAAACTTTGAAGTGGACTGGAATCACATTAATTGTGAAAAAGAACATTTCAAGATCCTTCCTTAAAAATGCAATGCCTTAGAATGTAAGGCTCACACTGACTGATGTCTCCCTTCACCCACTTTTCTGTTGTCCATCCCCCAGGAAGGGGGTTATATGGATTTCAGTATAAAACTTAAAAAAATAATAATAATTTATAATTTATGAAGGGGTTGTGAGGGAGGTAGGGTAGGTGAGGGAGGGGGGAAACTGCAGAGCAAGGGCTCAAGTAGAAAGAAAATGTTCTGAAAATGACGATGGCAACTAATGTACCAATGTGCTTGACACAATAGATGAGTGTATATGTTGTGAAGAGAGCTGTATGAGCCCCCAATAAAATGATTAAAAAATAAAAATAAATAAAAAGTTAAAGTCCCTAAAAGTGTAACATCCATATGGTACAAGGATCACTTTATGCTTCATGCCCATCCATAGGTTATATGACCTCTTTAAAGTGTGAAAAGCGCAGTCGTAACTTTGAGTACCAAGATGTGTTTTACCTAATCCATCCTATTTTCAGTCACTTCATGCTCATGTGAAAGTTGCACAGTGAATAAGGAAGACAGGAGAAGAATCGATGTTTTTTAGTGCTAGTGTTCAAGGAGATTGAAAGGATCATGGGCTGCTAGAAGAATAACCAAATCTACCTTGGAAGAAGTACAACCAGTATGCTTCTTAGAAGCTAGGATAGCAAGACTTTCTCTCAAACACTTTGGACAGGGTATCAGGAGAGGCCAGTCTGTGGAAAAGGACATAATGTTTGGTTAAGTCAAAGGTCAGTGAAAAAGAGGAATGAATTGGATACAATGAGTTGGATTGACAACCGTGGCTGGAACAACAAACTCAAATATAACAATCATGAGAACGGTACTAGTCAGTGTTTTGTTTGTTTTGTTATCCACAGGTTTTCTAAGAGTCGGAAATTACCTGATTGCACCTATCAATAACAACAAAACAAAGACAATTTAATATAATCATTATTCAACTATAAGTACCAGCAAATACTACTAAAAACTAGAAAACTGAAGACTTTTATCAATATCTGTAGTCCAAAATTGATCAAACACTCAATCAGGGTGCACTGTTAATAACTGATGATTAATGCAAAAGTTGGAAGCAAGGAAGGACAAATAGTTAGAAAATATCCTCTCAGTGATAGAAACAATACCAAGAACAATACGATAAAATTGTATAAGACCTCTGAAACTTGCTCTAAAGCATAGAGATTGTAAAAGTGATTTGAAGAACTGATGAAGTAAAATAGATGAAAAGAACATTTTAAAAGATAACTTGAGAAAACACAGCAAAGTATTATAATGAAATATGAAAGGAATAATTAGAAACCTAAAAAGGAAGAACGCATTCAGCATTGTGTTCTTCCAAGTTGAATGAATGGAGAAAAAAATCTAAGTCTTGCAATATTGAAAGATGGTAATGGGCAATACATATAACAACACAGAAAGCTTCCAAAGAAGAATGGAGGAATACTTAGTTGCTGTACGTAAAAGAAGTGGTTATTATTCAATCATTTTAGGAGATATTATATGACTAAGAATGAATTGTGCTAAAAGATGAAATCCAGGCTGCATTGACAGTATTAGCAAAGAACAAGGCTCTAGGAATTTGCTGGAATAACAAGATGTTTCAACAAACATATGCAACTCTGGAAGCACTCACTCATCCATGCCAAGAAATGTGGAAGGCAGCTACCTGACTGACTAGAAAGATCCATACTCATGAAAATTGTATCGTGATCAACAGAATGTGGAAATTTTCAAACAATATATTTTATATCACAATAACAAGTTACTGAAGATCATCCCAAAACAGTTATAGCAGTGCATCAATGGGGTATTCCCATAAATTCAGCACAATTAGTAGGGGGCCTTGGAATGGGAGGTACCATTGCTGTCATCAAGTGGATTTTTGACAGAAAGCTAATTCCAACTTATAGTAACTTCATGTACATGGAGCAGAAGTTTCCCAATCAAAGTTGTGACTTTGGAAATCATATTGTGAGGTCTATCTTTCAAGTCACTCTCCATGAGTTCTTACAGCCAAGTTTCAGCTGGTAGTCAAACACTTAGCTGTTTGCACCACCCAGGAACTTTGTCCCAGGGAGATGCTTTTATAAATATGCAGGTAGTATGCATTGGGCTGCTAATAGAAAGACCAGCAGTTCAAAACCACCAGCCTTTTGGTGGGAGAAAGATGAGGCTCTTTACCCCCTTGGTAAAGACTTACAGTCTTGGAAAACCATGTGGGGCAGTTCTACTCTGTCTTGTAGGTGTGCAATGAGTTTAGTTTGGTATTTGGTCAGCAAGGAAATCTATCAGGTATGAAATCACATCAATATGAAAGCTAACTGTATTTGAAAAGACTATAAACAGATTCTATTTAAAAAATTTGGATGATGGATCCAAGAAGTAACTAAATCATCTTTACTCAACAATTGACTTAAAAGAAATATTTCAATTCTACTAAAAATCCACTTTAAGAAGACAGAAAGAGACATGTTCTTAATAATTTAAATTTTTTTTTAGCTCAGCATAGGGACTCCTTGTAGTATTAGATAAATCTTTTTTTGTGAATCATTTTATTGGGGGCTCATACAACTCTTATCACAATCCACACATCCATCCATTGTGTCAATCACATTTGTACATTTGTTTCCCTCATCATTCTCAAAACATTTGCTTTCTACATGAGCCCTTGGTATCAGCTCCTCATTTTCCCCCTGCCTCCCCGCTATCCCCTCCCCCATGAACCCCATGATAATTTATGAATTTTTATTATTTTGTCATATCATACACCGTCCAACGTCTCCCTTCACCCACTTCTCTGCTGTCCATCCCTCAGGAACGAGGATATGTGTTGATCCTTGTAATCTGTAACCCCTTTCTCCCTCACCTTCCCTCAGGCTTCCCAGTATCGACACTCTCACCACTGGTCCTAGGGGTTCATCTGTCCTGGATTCCCTGTGTTTCCAGTTCATATCTGTACCAGTCAAGCCAGATTTGTAAGGTATAATTGGGATCATGATGGGGCGGGGGGGAGGAAGCATTCAAGAACTAGAGGAAAATTGTGTGTTTCATCACTGCTACACTGCACCCTGACTGGCTTATCTCCTCCCCGTGGCCCTTCTGAAAAGGGATGTCCAATTTCCCACAGATGGGCCCTGAGTCCCCATTCCACACTCCCCCTCATTCACAATGCTATGATTGTTTTTGGTCTTTGATGCCTGATACCTGATCACTTTGATGCCTTGTGATCTCACAGGCTGGTGTGCTTCTTCCATGTGGGCTTTGTTGTTTCTCAGTTAGATGGTCTCTTGTTTACCTTCAAGCCTCTAACAAGGACCCCAGACTACATATATTTTGATAGCCAGGCACCATCAGCTTTCTTCACCACTTTTGCTTATGCACCCACTTTGTCTTCAGTGATCAAGTCGGGACAGGCTGGTGTGCTTCTTCCATGTGGGTTTTGTTCCCAGCTAGATGGCTGCTTGTTTATCTTCAGGCCTTTAATATCTCAGATGCTACATCTTTTGGTAGCCAAGCACCACCAGCTTTCTTCACCACATTTGCTCATGTACCCATTGTCTTCAGTGGTCATGCCAGGAAGGTGAGCATCTCAGACTGCTGAATTGTTAGAATAAAGTGTTGTTGTGTTGAGGGAGTACTTGAGTAGGGGCCCACTATCCATCTGTTTCCTTAATACTAAACCAATAAATATATGTACAAAATCTATTTCCCCCATGTCATATATAAATATATTTACATATGTATATGCCTGTATTTAGATCTTTATAATTTCCCTTTGTCTCTTAGTTCTTTCCTCTATTTCTTTGTACTATCCTCTTGTCCCACTATCATGCTCAGCCTTCATTTGGGTTTCAGGAATTCCTCTCGGTTACATTGTCCTTGATCCAGCCCTGCCAGACCTCCTACACCCTCCTTACCACTGATTTTGGATCACTTGTTCCCTTGTCCCTGAGTTTGTTAATAGCCACTTCCTTTCCCCTACCTACCCCTCTCCCATGCCCCCCTGGAGCTGTCATCCTGTTGTTCTCTCTTCTGGCTTATTTATCCCACCTATCCCTTCCAGGTAGACATGCAGCGACAGCAATATGCACCACCACAAGACTGCGTACAACAAAGCAATAGTAGAAATCTTTAAATCACTCCAAACTGCCATCTATCAAAATATCTTGACAGTCATTTATGGTAGGCTTCAGGGAAAATTTATAGAGATCAAGTTAAATTTCTTTCTTTGCCAAGAAGAACAGGGGAAAAAAGGATTATGTATATATAATTTTCATTTTATGTAAAAAGTAAAACCCATAGAATTGTTTTCAAGTTAAACAGTAAAATTTAACTATTCATTATTTTCAAAGCACATATAAGAAAGCATGTATTTAAATATTTCTGGATTCATTAATGCATGAAAAATATGGCATATGACATGTCTTTCTGGTATAGAAAATCTTGGGGCTTATTCAGAGATCAATCAAAGTAGAATCTCAAAATGTCCTCCTCAGTAGTAATTCAGTACTCCTAAAATAAAAGGAACTTGTGTGATGGGAGAGTCCTGAAAGTGGAGTGGGAAACCACTGAATTGCTCACCACAAGGCCAGGGATTTCAACCCCCAGCTGCTCCAAGAGGGAGAGAGGAGGTTACTTCGTATCATAAAGCTTGAAAATCTTAGAAACTTAAAGAAGATAATTCTACCCTGGCCTGGAGGGTTGTTATGAGTCAGTATCCATTGAATGGCAGTTAATTAACGTAGATGCATATTCAAGTGTTAGACTAAAACTAATGTAAAAACCTAGTTAAATCATTATATGAAAATTAAATAAACTCATTAAAAATAAAAAGTCTCAACATTTTAGTAGTGTCTTTGAAAAACTTCTATAGTGAATATTAAAGGGGCAGTGTGTACTTCGAAATCCAATACTCAATAAAATATTTTCTTAAAATATGAAATCATAGATGTTTTGAATGGTGAAGTGCATTTATTGTATACATATATTGGTTGGTGATTCAAGATTGACATGATTCAGAATGACTTGATGGCTATGGATTTATTTGGTTTTTTGGTTTTATTCAGAGGTAATCTGGAATCTCTACAATGATAAAACTGACTTGCTCAAGAATGCAATATTCTTGGTTTTGTGTCATATGCCTGAAAGAGCAATCTTCTTGTAGATGCCATATGCCATGCGAAATTTAGGGAATTCTGTTAATATAAATGTATTATCTAACCAACAAAAGGTCACTGGTTTGAACCAACTAAATGTTCAATGGGAGAAAGATGCAGCCATTTGCTTCTCTAAATCGTACAGCCTTGAACATTTCTACTTCTTGTTGTACAACAAATAGGAGTCAGAATCAGAGGCAAAGAGTTCATTTGTTTGTCTTTTGGATATTGAAACATCCATGAGGTTTTGCTACCTTTTAATTTGATAGTCTCTGTTGACTCTTCAGTGGCATCTTTTAGCAAGATAAAAATAGGCTATGGTAGGACTTTTAAGCTTCCCATGTACACATAGGATTGCCATGTGTTGAAATAAACTAGACAGCAACTAACAGCAGTAATAATATGGTATAGTCACAACAAAAGGTTCAAACTTTCTGAAAACTGTAAAGATATTGTAAGTCTAAGCAATGTTCCAGTCTATCGTACTTAAGATTGCCATGGGCCAAAGTAAACTCATTGCAATTAACAACAGTTTGGTGCATACAAACTGATAAAGACATGCAATTTTTAAAATAGGTGTGTGAGTTTAGATATAGCCTTGATTAAGAAGAGAATTTGGGGAGAAGCTGAGGGGATGAAACAAAGCTGAAATTCAATCCTTAAATTCTGAACTTTCAAGATGGAATTCATCTCTGAATGTCATCATCTCAGAGAGTCAGTAAAATGAGCAAATTAAAGTAGTAGACAGGTACCAAAACTGAGGATAGAAGCCTGTTTGTGTGGCTGCTGGTATACCATGCCATGAATCCATGAAGAAACTTGTGAATTTGTATATACATTGATTATCTGTTGTTCTGTTTTGAAATGTGTTTTCAACACTAAATTTAGTAAAAAAGTACACAAAAAAATGTGTCCTTAAAGAAGTTTGGTCTGACTGACTCAAAATTACCTCTCTCACTGTCTTTGATCCCTCTCATTTAAAATGCATGCTCTGTTTACATGGAATTGCTTAGCACTATTAATACACATTCAATTTTCTTATTAAGTTCTACAGAGTTCTGCTAGCTAACACACTTGGCTGTTATCTGAAAGGGTGAAGGTTGGACTCCACTCAGAGAAACCTCAAAAGAGAAGAAAGACTTAGAGATCTACTTCTTTTTTTTTTTTTAATAATCATTTTCTTAGGGGCTCATACAACACATCACCATCTGTACATACTGTCATTTGTGTCCAGCACATTAGTACATATATTGACTTCATCATTCTCACAACACCCGCTTTCCACTTGAGCCCTTGGTGTCAGCTCCTCCTTTCCCCCCCTCCCTCCCCGGTCCCCCCTTCCACTGAACCCTTGGTAATTTATAAATTATTATTATTTTATCATATCTTACCCCATCCGACATCTCCCTCACCCACTTCCCCACTGTCCGTCCCCCGGGGGAGGAGGCCATATGTAGACTTTGTCATCTTTTGGCATCTATTGAGGCATCTACTTCTGACAGATGAATTATTGAAAACTCTATGGAGAACAGTTCTCATACACATTGGGTCACTGTGAGCTGAGTCGATTCCACACCAATTATAATTGTACATACGTAATTATAATTATATATATAATTATATACAAAATCTTCTACATTTACTACTGTCATTCTGTTTCCTCGGACATTATAATTTTGAATATGCACACACACAAATCCTACTGTTGATTTTGATTTTCCAGTTGATTCTGACTCATAGATACACTACAAATGATTTCAGAACCTATGAATTTTACAAGAGAGTTAGCCTCATTTTTCAACTGAGGAGCAGCTGGTTGGTTTGCATTACGTAACTGTGGTTAGCAGACCAACGCTGACGGTACCTGACAGCACCATCAAGGCTCCTTAACGACCCCTTAGACACCTTTATTCGACTGCGTTCCATGGTTGTCTTTTTCATCTTTGTTACTCTGATGTTAAACATCGTGTCTGATACACACTGGTATTCAGTAAATATTTGTTAAAGGGTAATTGTAATGTCAGTAAATGTGCTTCCATATGTACTAGATTTAGCATTAGCGATGGGGACTACTTTGGGGCAAGAAAATTGTGGAAGGAAAACACTTCAAGAACACTACAGCTTAAGGTGAAATGCCCCTCGAAGTCTCTCACTATAACATTAATGTCCCTACTTCTATTTTTTTGAAGATTTTTTGTGATACTAGGTATTCATAAAGCATCAGTTAAAATGTAAATGTGTTGCCCATGAGGCATAATATATCAATGCCTTAACATCCAGTCACAAACAGCAGAGCTAGAGTTTAAGAAGAAACAAAAAGAAAATCAAAATAAGTAAATTGAGAAGAAATAGTATACTCAAACATAAACCATTGCGTCGGGAGAGAAACAAGTGATGAGTACCACAATGAAATCTAAACCAGAAACATTTGAAAAGGGGCGGGCCATGAAAAAAGCACTGTGTCAGCATATCGCCCCTCTTGGCCTGTAGCAACAGCATCAGGCATTTAGCAGTCGGAGACAGGAAGACCATTATCTTAGCGGGACAAAGAAAGCTTAGAGGAAAAATCCCACACTAATAACAAAATAAAAAGGATAAAATAATTATTTCTCGATAGCTCAAAGTGGCAAATGGCAGGTGTTGATTTGTCTACTGTCCTTTCTTGTCACCTCTTCATATTTGTTACCGTGCTGCGTTACAAACGATCACAGAGAGACTGGCGGCCACCACCATCAAGTCCTCTACCTTCCCCTCCACTTACTGCAGGCTCCTCATTCATGTCAGCCTTTGAGGCCCGCGATGAAATAAGGCTAAGTGTGTCAACCTCCGGTTTCCGGGCTTCCTGCCAGACGCTCACTTGTAGTTTTTCTCCGCAACACCATTGAGGACACATCTGTTACCCTCGACCTGGTTATATTTTACTTTCCTTCATTTTCTTTTTCAGTCTCGGAACGTGTCCTCAGATCGGAGGGGGGGCAGGCAGAGGAAAGGAAAGAAACAAAAAATGTCTTTAAGTAGTGTTTCTCCCCTATCTAAAAATTAAGTTTAATATCTTTTTAGTTAAAACTTCCCTATTGCCTCGTACCAATTTCTATAGCTGAGTGATAGAAATGTACAGCCATTCATTATAACCGAGGGAGAGCTGCGCCAGCGTCCATGCAGAATTGTCTCAACATGTCTGCATGTTGAGAAAAGGCACTTTCTTCAGCTGCTCTCTGCATTACCTTCCAACGCTCCCCCTATGCAGAGTCATAGCTTTTATTCTGAAAGCTGGCACTTGAAAGTTAAAATAAAAGTTCATTTTGATCCCTCCAAGGTGACTGCAGTGTCAGATGGAGGCAAGAATATAGAGAAGTAAACTACGGCTTCTTAATGTATCAGGAAGTTGAACTTCGATATGACGAGACTGTCATCTCTCCACAACTTTGTTTCCAGGCTGAAAATTGGAAATCAGACCAGGGACTATCTTCATTTCCTAGGTTACTCCTTGTATGATTCTTGCAAGGTAGTTAGTACAATGTGTGCGACGGGGTCTGCCACTGTGTATATGAGCAGTCACTGTTGATAAAGCTAGTTGTATCAACTCTTCCATCTCATTTTCAGCTCAGAGTGATATTTTAATAGAGTGAAATTTGACATCTGGGTCTCAAAATTGGCATTATCTCTAAAGAATCTTAATAGATAATATACTTCCTTGTAAAGGACCCCTAAAGAGTTGTCACATGATATATTGGACATGTTCAGAATTTTTAAAACAGAATAAAAAAGGGCACCTATGTAAGCACCAAGAAAAGTTAAGCAGCAAGTAAAAAATCATAAATACTCCCTACCTTTCATTCAACACAGTTTTGCAGATGCGCAATGTGAGCGATTTTGTTGAGTTCCACAACTGTTTGTTGAGCACCTTGTGTGTGATAAGGATCGCTGAGGGCACCATGGAACAATTGCTGGGTTTAGAACCAAAAAGTCAGTTGTCCAAACTCACTAGCTCTCCCTCTAGGAGAAAGGGGAGACTGTTGGCTTCTGTAAACATGCCTTCAGAATCATTACAGAGCTGTCCTACAGCTGTGCTGTATAAACATTACAGAGCTGTCCTATGCTGTGCTGTACAAACATTACAGAGCTGTCCTATGCTGTGCTGTA
>NW_022111324.1:29906940-29924535 GCF_000313985.2 Echinops telfairi | reverse complement strand
CTATAGAAACATTACAGAGCTGTCCTATGCTGTGCTATAGGGCTACAGTGAGTTGGAATCTATTTGGTGGCAGTGGTTTGGGTTTGATTTTTATATGACCGTGAATTTAAATATGAAAAAGAGACCACTACATTCAAGGATATTCTGTCCAATGGAAAACATGTATTTTAAACATGAACAAGTATCAGCAACACACCTTAAGTAAGAGCAGGTGCTCTAGAGCTCGAAAGCCTGAGATCAAATTCAAGTTTCACCACGGACCCTCCACACCTGTCAGCTTGTGATGAGACCTTAAATGCCCAGTGCCTTGGTTTCCTAGCCTGTGAAATAGACACGGTGATAGCATAACTCTATAACAGGACAGTTATAAGGGTTCAATATGGTAACATTGAAAAGACCTCTTAGAAGATATTTGACTTTTACATTAAGGTTTTGACTTCTTAGAAAGTAAGCAATGAATCCACAAAGAAAGAAGAGCTGGAAGTAAATTCAGGGAAGAAATAGTCTAAAATTAATTTATTAAATAAATTACAGCATTGTACATATCTGCATTTGATAAATGCCTCAGTCAAGATGATGGAGCAATTGGTGGGCATATGGATAATGAAAGAAAACCAATGTATGCTTTCATATGTGTATTACTTATGTTGCTAGAATTAATGTAAATTATTTTTATCAAATGCATGACTAGTGTTTACATAGTGTAAATGGAGATATAATTTTATTTGATATGTATTTACAAAACTGATAAGATAGACAAACCACTTTCCACTTTTTACTTGTTTTGTCTTGAGAAACTTACTAATATTTCTATCAGAATTATCATGAATCATCATAAACTTTATCTATTATAATAAATAATGGTTTAATGGTTGGAGCAGTACATTGACAGGGGGATGCCAGAGGTTCAGACCAATTTCAGAAGAGGACTTAGAATAAGGAACATCATGACTGATATAATTTGGATCTTGGCCCAAAGAAGAGAAATACCAGTGAGTTAATTAGTTAATTGTGCCAACCTGGCTGATAAACACAAGTGGGGTTAACTGAAGGGCAGAAGGATAAATGACTCCATGAGCCTCGCCTTTCCAGTTCTCAGGTCTCTTGCTTTGTGATGGTCACACCAGGGTGTAGCTGCCTTAGCCAGTTCCCTACTTCAGTTTTCAAGGCTGACTTCCTGCAAGACATCCCCAAAGAGAAGCCACATGGACCTACCCCGATGCAGCGCTGGGTGCTGGAGCAGCCTGTGGAGACCCCTACCAGTGCTGAGATGCTTCATTCACTGACTCAGCTTTCCTCCTGCAGTCGGCATCATTGCCTCTGTTTTGTGAGATGGAGGAGGACTTTGTGGCTTGGTATCAGACATGTAGGTTAATGAGCTAATGTTGGACTTGTGGACTTGGGGAGCACTGGGTTGGGATATTTTCTTCATGCATGCTAACTTTCACATAAAACTCTCTCTTATACATGAGTTTCTGTGGATTTGTTTCTCTAAAGTATACAGATGAATACAACCAGGAAAAGGTTTACTTGTGTTTTATTGACTGTGCCAAGAGATTCAAATGTGTGGATCATAACAAACTAGGGTAGCCTTGAGAAGAGTTGGAAATCCAGAGCATTTCATTGTGCTACTGCAGAATTTGTACATAGAACAAGAGGCAGTTGTGAAAACAGAACAAGGGTATACTGCACGGTTTAAAATCAGGAAAGGTGTGTGTCAGGGCTGTATCCTCTCATCATACATATTCCATCTGATGATAAACTCATCAGAGAAGCTGGATGGTATGAAGAAAACTGTGACATCCAGATTGAAGGAAGGGTTCTAGACAACCCGTGATATGTAGATGACACAATCTTACTTACTGAAAGTGAGGAGAACTTGAACCACTTGCTGATGAAAATTAAGGATTGCAGCCTTAAATATGGATTACAACCCAAGAAGACCAAAATCCTCACAACTAGAACAGTATATGACATCATGATAGATGGAGAAAAGGTTGAACTGATCAAGGATTTTGCCTTGCTTGGATCTACAAGAGTGCTCATGGAGACATCAGTCAAGAGATCAAAAGATACGTTGCAATGGGTAAACCTGCTGTACAAAACCTCTTTAGAGCATTAAAAGCAAAGATGTTCTAAGGGCTATGGTGCATCTAACCCAAGTCATAACATTTCCCATTGTCTCATATGCATGTGGAAGTTGGACACTGAATAAAGAAGACTGGAGAATTGATGTGTTTGAATTGTTGTGCAGTACAATATATATCATTGTCAGGGGTTCTTGAGGGGTGGGTAGGGAGAAAATGAGGTGCTGATATCAAGGGCTCAGGTGGAAGGAAGGTGCTTTGAAAATGATGCTGGCAACATATGAACAAACGTACTTGACACAATGGAGGTATGTATGGATTGTGATAAGAGCCGAAGGGGCCTCCAATAAAATTATTTGAAAAACATACAAAAAGAAAATACCATGGACTGCCAGAAGGACAAACAAGTCTGTCTTGGATGAAATACGGCCAGAGTGCTCCTTAGAGGAAAGGCAAGACCTCATCTGACATACTTTGAACATGTTGTCAAGAGAGACCAGTCCCTGAGAAGGACATCATGTTTGGTAGAGAGGTAGTGAAGGAGAGGACAGCCCCCAAGGAGCTGGACTGGACAGTGGCTGCAGCCATGGGCTCCGGCATAGGAACACTCTGAATATGGCACAGAGCAGGCAGTGTGGCATGCTCTTGTGGATAGGTCACTATGGTGTGGAACAGACTCAGTGGCACCTAGCAACAACATGAAATAAGTAAAATGTAAGAAAAACTAATTAGGACTATTAAATTTGCGTCCACAAAAAATATGATTCAACAGCAACAACAAAAATAGATGTAATAGTAAAAAGAACAAGAGAGCTGGGTGAAAGAAACATATTGCTGGAGAACCAAAGGAAAGAAAGAATTTTACCCAGGAGAAAGTAGTCAACAATATCAGTGTTCAGAATGTTCATTAAGGATCAATTCTTCATCGGTCTTGGCAGATTATAGTTTATAGATGATATTAACAAAGACTATTAAAATGGAAATATGATGGCACAATAATTAGAAGAGTGAATGGGAGGTGAAGAAATGAAATGAAACCAGTGTATAGCTACTAATCATTCAAGAAATTTAGATAGAGAGAAAATAGTATTTTGATAACTGTACATGCTAGAGAGAGATGTGTAGAGAGTAGAAAAAATAAAGTACTATTTTAGGTGATAAACTAACCCAACAGATAGGAAGAGTTTAAAGATGCTAGGATGTTAGGATTAGTACATATCAAGTCTTTTTTGCAGATAGAAAACAATGAAGGATGAAGGAGGGGCTATTGAAATTAAAAAGCAGAAAGTACAATCCATCAGAAGAACATACAGTATTTTTTGTAAATACTGGAGTGGTTATAAGGAAATATAAAATGGTGGAGCAGGTAATTTTGGGAACTCACGGTTAATTTTCCCAATTTCTCAGCTAAGTAGGAAATCTGAGAAATAAGAGTATGAAATTATCTGATGAGAGGAGGTGAGGTGAGGGGAAGTGGAAGTAAGGTGGTCTCGGGGTTCAAAATGAGGAGACAAAAGTCAAAAAGGCTCAACAAGTGAATAGAAGATGGAGTTAATCTAGCCACATCCTGTTGAAACATAAAAATAATTTTTAGAAAGAGAAACACAATACATTGCTAAAGAAGCTGTTTTTCTGTCCCCAATAGCATTTGTAAAGGGTTCCACTGTGTCTCCAAGTTGTCATTTTTTCTTCTTCACTTAAAAAGATGAATCTGCTACGCAATTATATGCTTCCTTCTCTGCACTAATGATCTTGTTTATTCATCTGCTTCTAAAGTCCTCTGTGTAGATTCCACTACAAAGATTTCTTGGCAGATTGTTTCCTTTGTGTATAGAATATGAAAAGTGACATTGAATTTTTCTTACCAACTCTTTTGAATTTGGGTTATTACAGTGGTACTGCGTCGATGCATTTCTTTGCTCCTCTTCACAGAGCATCAACTTTAAAATAACATCTAAGTCCCTATGTAGCTGTTTTCCCATTTTCTTTTCTTCTATTGCCAGCCAATGAATTGTTCAACTTCCCAGTTTCTCTTTTGGGATTCTACTTTCATTGACAATAAGACTTATTAAGATCTGTGTAGTTGGTTTTTATCTTCACTTAGATCTGTTTATATCTCTTGGGTAACTTTTTGTGCACAACTCCAATTACTTTATTTCTGTACTGTCCTTTCTTCGTACCAGAATTTTATTTTGCGCATTCTTATTCTCATATAATGGATACTTGGACTCCTTTTTATTTTCTTGTCATGGTTACTTACTTACTTTTTTGTATTTTTATGGCCAGGTATTAAAATCAATTTGCAAGTTTTGAATACATATTCCATTTCTGAAAAGTTTTTATTTTCTCTTTGTTCTACCACCTTGGACATTGCCATAACAACTCTCTTTTGTGTAATTCATACAGTAGACTCTATTTTATAAATGAATTTGGGATTTCAAGCTCTTATTTTAATATAAATATTATGCTTAGAATTTCTCATCTCCTTTCTCATTAATTTTTCTACACAAGGAATAAATTGCATTGGGGCATTCACAAGGTCTGTTTGCGTTTCAGAAAATTTTGGATGCTCTAAAATATGTTTTCAAACTCCACCTGGATATTAAAATCAATCCTTTTTTTTTTCTGATTCAAGCCTATAAAAGTAAGCAATTTCAGAGAGCAAGCGTCTCTCAGGCAAGAGGAGGAAGATGGCAGTGGAGTGGCATGTCTCCCAGGAGGAAATTAAGAGGGAATTGGAGAAGCCGACTGATCAGAAAAGATTTCTGATGCTGCCGGTCTTCATGGCCCATATGGGCTGCCGCCACCCCAGGCAACGTGCCCTTCAGGGAGCTGCAGGTCTCCGCCTGATGGAAGCCACCTGGAAAGCACTGTCTAGTTGAGTACAGGAAGTTTACCCAGAAGCTAGAAAGAAGGGCACAGACTTCAACTTTGTGATGGTTCTATGGATCTGAAACGACCTGGCTATCAAGTAAAGGAAATTGGCAGCATCATTTCCTGTAGGAAGGGGACTGATGATTCCAGGACCCTGCAGTCACAGAAGTTCCAAATGGGGCATTCTCTGGACGTGGCAATCACCCCTCCCAACAGGCACCCGTGCCCTTTGGGTGCAGGAGGCCACATTAAAATTTATTAGCTGTATTTTGAATGTATTTCCAGTCATGTATGTAAAATAAACCTGACTCTGATTATTGCCATTAATCCTTTAAGCTGAACAATTGTAATGCATCCATTTCAGTTACATTTGGCTGTGTTCTGAGATGACTATTGTTTCAAGCTCTTCTGTAAAATACAAGAAAAGTGCTCTTAGCATTCTGTGAAATAACTTGTGCAATAAAAAAAGCAACAGTAAGCAATTTCTAACCAACTCTGACTTGAAAGCTCCTCTAGGATTCCCGAATTATGACCCCACTGACCTGCGTTGAACTAACATGACCTCCCACAACTAACATGATATTCTAATGGTAAGTAATTATTTGAATAGCGCTAATTAACTTTATCACTTTAAAGCTCCAGAAGTTTTGTCAGGTCCTGGGAAAGGAGTGAAAGGTCCCAGATGTGCATGCCTTCCAAGCAAGAAGACCGAAAAGAGGGTGGAGAGCAAGCACTACAGGAAAGAGCTACCAGAAGAAGCCAACTGGTGCTATTAACAGCAAATCTAGGGTCAGCCTGTTCTTCAGTGAGGGGTAATATTCTTTATTAAGACAGTAAGTTCAATAAGACTCTGAAGATTAAAAACAGACTATCTCCTTCTGGAGGTTAAATCCTTTTCCACTGAGAACAAAAACCAAGTATATTTAGCGCTTCTATTTAAGTAGCATGAAAGCATGTTCAGAAAGGGTTCTTTGAAATGCACTCTTGAAAGCCTTTTTTGGAACCGCTAACCTCATTTTAATAATGAGAGCACGGTTTCAATCAAGGAACCCTGGTGGAGCAGCACTCAGCTGCTAATCGCAGAGTTGGCAGTTCAAGCACGCTGAGAGACTCCACGGGAGAAAGCCAGCGCGGGAGGGCTGTGGCCCTAAGATCCGCCACCTAGAAAGCCCAGCAGACCTCCTCCACCGCACGTGGGCACCGTGATGGGCATTAACTCCCTGGCAATCAACTACTTCAAGATCAGAATAAGCAGGAGAACTGGATTCTCTTAGGTAGTGAACAGGAGAGAGAGTATGAGGGGGAAAAATCAATTTTGTGATAAACAACAGTAAATATTATGCTATATGAGTAATTATTCGAAAATTAAAGTCCATTTATTATAGCTCTTTATTATCCTTACTCCAAGAAGAACATTTCTACCTAAAGAGGAGGTAAACCACAACTGAGCTATGGAAAGAGCCAGGCTAGAGCAATTAAAAAAAAAAGATATACCTGTAATGAATATTTCATTATGATTTTTAATCAGGTAGTTTAACAGCAGCGAGGTATCTATTCTTTATACTCGATCTTTCTATTTTGCCAAAGGGAAAAAAGGGCAAATTTTAACCTATGGAAGTTATGTTTTCAGAAAACATAAGTTTAATGATGACTTTAAGGTTTTTTTCTTCTCACTTACTGCCTTCAAGTCAATGCTGACTGGTAGCGACCCCCTGTGAGGTTCCAAGACTGCACCTGTTTCTGGAGTAGAAAGCCCAGCTTCTCTCCTGCAGCTGCTGCTGGTTTCGAATTGCCAACCATGTGGATCACAGCCCAACCCATAACCACTACACCACCAGGGCGCCAGCTTTTCTTAAACTAGGAAATCCACTCAGCCTTTTGTCCCTGTTTATAAAAGCTAAAATTAATACTGGCAGGCATATGACTTCATAATCAAATGCAGCATCCTGACAGTCATTCACATAAACTTCAAGAAACAGAACATATTTTTCAGAGCGATAATACTAGCAGGGTTTGATCATTTTATGATATCCACGTGTCTGAAAAGTCAACTAGTATGGGTTGATCTCCCACATTATTCAAAGATGCCAGAAATTATTTTTGCCTTTGAACTAGTTTGCCATTTTGACTATTAAAGTGTCTAATGAGGCACTATAGAAACAGAAGAAGTAGATTCAAAGCATTGGACAGTGTTTTTTAATAATATGCAAATAATATAGGTTATTCTATAGATAAAACAGTCCTTTTGATCTGACAGTATACCCACTCATTATTTCTCAACCAAAGACTAGGTTGTTATGCGAAAACATCATTGTGTAGCAATGGAGGATGGCAGCATCAATAGAGGGCAACTACATCATTACTTAGGTTCTAAATTATATCATTATATAACTCCCAAACCACTGAGAGGACCAGCCAAGTTGGCATATAACCATTAGAGCCAATGTTACTCTAGCCTCAAACCTCTGCATTTATTATGGCCAGATATTCGTCATTACTGCACAGAATATCGTATGGTGGACAATTTTCAATCGACAAAAGTGCAGAATGTCAGATAAGTGATAGTCAATAAGTGAGGAGCAAGAGATCAAGACTTATCAGGAGATAGTCAATAAGTGAGGAGAAGTTATATAGTTAAAAAATTAAATAATGATCATACAATATACAATAGTTTCCCTTTGTCTCTGGCATATTTTCATCATAACGTTTTCAAGGTTCACCCATGTTATGGTATGTATGTGGACCTAGTTTCTCTTTATAGTTAAGTAACAATCCATTGCACATATGTACATTACATTTGTTCATAAGTTCTTGAGTCATATGATCATATTTGATAAGATATCTAGCTATGCTTAGAGATCATGCATTAGTGATTATCAAGGTAAATCATAGGGTTAAAAGTATAGGTATTTCTTAAGATGCACCAAGGATTATTAAGGATGTTGAAAACAACAATCAGAAATGAATCGTGGTGATAATTTTACCACACAGAGGAAATAAATATTTTGACTGAATTGCACACATAAAGATGTTTGACGTGGTAAATGTTCTGTGATATATAGAGAGACAGAGATATCAGCAGAATTGAAACAAAAAGCAAATTTTAAAAGGAAAGCAAAACACAAGCCATGAAGCATGGGTTAACAAGATCTAATATGGAGCAGCAGAAAACATATATTTGTGTCTCAAATAATAACAATACTCTAGAAAACCAACCTCATGGCCATAGAGTCGAATCTGACTCAGAGATCCCACAGGGCAGAATAGAATTGTCCCTATGGGTTCCCTAGACGGTAACTTTTTACAGGAGTAGAAAGCCGCCTCTTTCTCCCAAGGAGCAACTGATGGTTTAGAACTACTGGTCTTGTGGTTTGCAACCCAGCATGTAATCACTATGCCCCCAGGACTACTTAAGAAAAATCCAGCAAATAAGTACTTATGCGTTTAGAGTCCTGCTAATCTGGGAATCTGCAGAGATCAGAAAAATCCTTGAAATCCAAGAGCTCTATATTTCGTGGGGTAAGGAAGTATGCGGACATAAACGGAAAAGAATTTAAATCCCAACTAATTCTTATAAAACAAGTTATAGTCCAGTATTTTTGAGAATCAAATAAAGGAACTAAATTTTTTTTCATGGTTTATTTTTATTTGTTTATTTTTTAATCACTTTATTAGGGGCTCATACAACTCTTATCACAATCCATACACACATCAATTGTGTGAAGCGCATTTGTACATTCATTGCCCTCATCATTCTCAAAACATTTCCTCTCTACTTAAGCCCCCGGCATAAGAAGTTCCCTAGGTTTGGGGGCCTGTAACTGCATATGTATATTTTTCAGAAAGAAAAAAGTAAGCTATTCAACAAAGAAATAACATATAAATATATGTGAAAAAAATGTAATTTCATGGGATCAAAACCCTTCCCAATAGAAGCTGATACCAAGGACCCAAGTAGAAAGAAAATGTTTTGAAAATGATGTTGGCAACAAATGTACAAATGTGCTTGACACAATGGATGTATGGAGTGTTATAAGAGCTGTAAGAGCTCCCAATAAAATGATTAAAAAAACAAACAAAATATAAAATAAATGTGCTCCTTTAATTAAACAAAACAAACAACTCTTCCCATTTTGTGAGAAAAGGGTCAATTACTTTTAAGAGTAGAATAATTTAAACAGGCATCCAATTTCCATCTATCTATCTAATCTTCTAACTTCTATCTATCTCTCAATCTGATGATGCAGAACAAAACAGCGTTTTTGTTATTGTTATACCTAGCCCTGATGATTTAATGGCTACGAGTTGGCTTTGGTTCACAAAATCGAGAGTTCCAAACCACTACCAGCTCTCGGGAGAAAGTCTGGCTTCCTCCTCCGGTGGCTCAGCATTGACTAAATGGCAATGACTTTTAGAGCATGTCTTCTAAGTCAGAGCCAGCTTAGAGCACCTAACAAAAAATAACAACATCTAAATCAAAAGGGTGATTTTATGGGATAGTTTATATGAAGCAATAATCTTTGGGAGAAATTTCATTACATATGTAATAGTTGTTAAGCCGTCTACTGGCCATTCAGATAATAATTACTATCTAAAGCCCAGTGCTTGTGTGGACATTAGTCTTCCTATGAAGGGTTCACTATAGACCTGAAAAGTATCCATGAATTGTGATGTGTTTTAAATCCTGTACTCCTTTCCTAATAAAAGGCAAATGTGCTTCATCTATGTATGGGTGATATCATGAAAATCAGCTGGACAAAATTTTTTCTTGAAAATAATGTATAAAGTCATCAAATTAGAGGATGGCAGACCATGTTAGTTCCGATTTTTTCAGCACTGGATGAAATAGAAGGCATGTTGTAGCAGAGGTGTTTTACAAAGAAGATGTAGGTATCTTTGAACTCAGGATTACCTAACCCGCAGGAAAATGGCAATTATCATGGAGGTGAGGCTACTGGTCTGCCAGGCTCCTCAAAGTGAAGATGAAATAAGAGCCATAAGGACATCCAGCCCACACTCACAGTGGGGCCTGCATTCCTCACAGAACCCAGAGTGTGTTTAAAACTCTCTCTCACTCTCTCTTCTACTCTTTAGTTCTTGAAGCCCAAGTACAAGCTCTTGCATGTATGCAACATACCTTTTGACACGGCATTCGTTGTGCTGCACCCCAGTGTGACTTTACACCCAGAGATTTGATGATCAGACATTTTGAATGATAGTTTTAGTCGCAGCTTCCTCCTCTCCTATATGACACAGTGTTGCCTCAGAAAACTCCCACCCGTTGGACTGTGGAATGCCTAGGCTGAGTTGCGCTGCAGCCGTGATCATAGGAACCTCTGATGTTTGGCTGCAGTGGGTTCTCTCAGTCTCCTTGCACCTCTCTCACATCCACTTGTCAAGCTGCAACCACAGACAAATGCTGCTGCCATTCGATAGAATTCACTGTTGGCAGGAACAAACCAGCTGGCCAACTGGGAATCAAATGTGCTCATTAGACTGCATGCCTAGGCATTCACAGGAACAACTAATTTGGGTTTAATCTTTAGCCCTTTTAAAAAGAATTTTGTAGTTTATGTCAATTGGTCACATGTCAATTCACCCCAAACCCCAAACCCACTGCTATCAAGTTGATTCAGACTAACAGGAATCCTGCAAAACTTGCAAACAAAACTCACTGCTGTAAAGTCAATGCCAACTCATAGAAATCCTATAGGACAGAGTATATTTTCTCCCTAGGGTTTCTGAAGTTAAGTCGTGGACAGTCTTATCTTTCTCCCACAGAGCAGTTGGTGGGTTGGAACTACTGACCTTGTGTTTAGTAGCTCATAAACCTTTTTAAAAATTTCTGACTTGCACAGTATTTGAATATATTTGAAATAATTGCAAATATTTTAAAATGAAGAGATTCCATATAAAACCAAACCAAAAACAGACCTCCAAACATGGGATTTCTGGCTTTTCTCACACACACGCGCACACACAAACACATACACACACACACACACACCAAGCAGAACGGAAAACATTCTATGGGAAGTAAGGATCAGCTGCCACTTTGGGATGTGTGAGGCAGGTACTCTACAGTTTGCCTTACTCTATCTTGCCACCATTTAAGATGAGTGGAAGTCCAATTTATTGTTTTTGCTTGTGATGTTCTTTCATTTTTTTCCTCTGGTAGTAGAGTTAAAAGGAATATGTAAGTAGAAAAGTGTTGCTACTAGGGTACCAGTTGATACTTACTCACTACAATTCTGACTCCTAGCAACTCCATAGAACAGAGGTGAACCGAGTTTCCAAGATTGTAAATATATGTGGGAAGAGAGATCCCCATCTTTTCTCTGTGGGGAGACTAGGAGGTTTGCACTGTTGACATTGTGGTTATCAGGCCAGCACTGATAGTTCAAAAGTCCACGGAACCACAAGAACTCCTTCAAATTCATACAGACATGATTTTTTTTTCCAAAAAAAATGTCCCATCAGTGGATGGCTGCAGATCTGTTCTTTCAGTAATACACAAGTAAAACCAAAACAGGTTTCTGAGGGAATCTTCTGGGCCAAATAAATTCAAGACAGAGAGGTTAGCTCGGAGGGTTATGGTGTCTATTTGGGGATTACAAAGGGATAATCTCGATAGATGTCTTGAATATCGCAGGGAGATCAGGTCTGTGAGGGGTAAAGGGTACAGGGTTTGTGAGTATGCAAGTTGAGCATACAAAGCAAATCAATCAAAATAACAAAATTGACTCCAGAGAAACTATAATCAAAGGGCAGGTGGTGTGTGTAAGTATAGAATATACACAAAATGACTGGAAATCATGATTACAGAATAGAACAGAAATGTTACATGCCTTGACAACGTGAAAATAATAAAACTGACAAAAACTTTCATGTGAAGGGGAGACTAAAGTGTAAGTGTGAATTCTGACATTTTTATTAGGAAGGCTCAGGTGTTCTTGTCAGTGTCATGGAGATGACTCTGACGCATAGTGCACAAGGTACATCAGAACAAAACTGATCTGTTCCGGCGTCATCCTCACACTTGTTCTTATATTTGAGCACATTGGTGTGGCCACTATGTTAGTCCATCTTGTTGAAAGCCTTCATCTTTTTCACCGACCTACTTTCTCAAGCATGATGTCCTTCTCCAGGGACGAAGCTCTTTGGACAACATGTCCAAAGTACATGACATGAAGTCTCACTATCCTTGTAGAAAAAGAGCATTCTGGCTGTACTTCTTCCAAGGACGATTTATTTGCTTGTTTTTGAACAGTTCACGGTACACATGTCACGGTATTCATCACACTCCTATTATCTGCTCCCTGAAAACACAAAGGGAAAGTGGATAAAGGGACAGTGTGCCCTGAAAGATTGACGTATGAGGATTTTACATTGCCAGGGTGAATAAAGCATCAATTAGACTAAGCAATAATACGAGGGGGTTCCCCACCCCACCCCTCAAAAAGGGAACAAAGCTCCGCTGGGCAGAGCTTGCGTAGCGTGCATTTTTCTCACCAGGCCGGCATCCAGCAACTCACTGACTTCACGCACCCAGTGTGCTATCCTGGGAAGGTTCTCTCGTCACTGAATTTTTTCGAAAAAGCAGTTTCTCTCGAACCTGTGTCTTGTGATGGCCAGTTTAAAAGAACAGCAAGGGACTGTGACCTTTTTTTTCCTGCTTGGGAGAAATGGCGGAGAAACTGTTGCGATGTTGAACACAGATGACAAGGAAAGCGCTATGGGAAAAACGCACGTGTCTGAGTGGTTTTCTCGATTCAAAACCAGTGAAATGTCCATTGATGGCAAGCCTTGTTCTGGATGTCCAACTTCCCTCATGGCTGAAAACGTCGACTTGTCGTGCTCTTGGAGTTCAGTCCACCAGGACGGACTGTTACTCAAGCTTTCTCTTTAGAGGTTATGAAAAGATTACGTAACAGTGTGCCACAAAAAAGGCCTGATTTGTGGCAGATAGGGAACAGTTTTGCCGTCACGACAATGCACCTGCTCATACAGCTATCTCAGTGTGCCAGGCTTTTTTGGGGGGAAGCCTGATTCTCTTGCCCCATGCACCTGACTCACCTGACCTAGCTCCGTGGCACTTCTTTTTGTTTTCCTGAATGAAGACAGACATGAAAGGACAGCAATATGATGATGTAGAAGAGGTGAAGAAAAAAAAAAGGAGGTTCTGTCAGTCAGCCAAACAGATACGTTCGAAAAATATTTCCAAGAATGGAATCACAGATTTAACAAATGTATTAAGTGTGATGGAGAATACTTTGAAAGTAATAAGGTTGTTTTGTTTTTAAAAAAATTAAATACACAGCTTTGAAAAAAATCCATTTTGGGGGTACCCCCTCATGTACCTCTGTTTCACTTTTCTATTTCTTGAAATAGTATTATCATCAAGGTATCCCACTTTCAATATAGATACTACTATAGTTAGCAGAAACTAGACGACCCATTAAGTAATTTGCAAACTAGTAGTATTCTAATACTAGATCCAAAATAATTGGTAACTTCAGAGAATGAAATTTCATACATCTTGAGAACTGCTTGTTATTGGTTCTAGATTGATATTTGGCTCCCTTATTCATAGTGTCTCCTTTAACATTCATTTTTAGGTCTTTTTCTACCTTTTTCTTTGCTTTCTTCATGCACGATGTCTTTAATATCCACCACAACCCGTGTGACATTTGATCACTAGTGTTTAAAGCATCAGATTTATCCTTGATGTGTTCATTAAATTCAGATGAATCCAGGTAGATATTTTGTCTTTTATGTTGCTAAAAAAGGTATTTCCAATGAATACATAATTTAATTTCCAAAATGAAGGTCAGAAAGTACTCTGACCTTTTTCTTGAATTTAGAGTAGCTAAAGCAAAATGAAGAAATGATTATCTTAAAGAGATGAACAGAAAATCTCCAACAGTGGAATAAAATAAGTACTAAACCATGGATATATGAATGTATTTGGCATTGATAATTAATTCTAGCCCCACTCTAAGAACAGTCAGTCCTTCTGACATGACCCTGCTTGATATTTGCCCTCATGAAGAGATCACGGAATACATGGGAGTTACAGTAAAACATGATGAAGAAACTAGATGGTGCCCAACTATCAGAAAGAATAGCATCTTGGGTCTTAAAGGCTTGTCTTCAAATAAGTAGCCATTTAAGTGAGGCCTCAACTAAGCCAACATGGAAGCAGCACCGATCCAAAGAAGGGAATGGTATCAGAGAGTAAATTGTGAACTCCTGGTTTTCAGAAAGCAATGAATGATAGTGGAAACCCAAAGTCCATTTGTAACATATACATATAGATGAAGCCTCTGGGTAATTTCTCTCTGACCATAGTCCAGGGATGTGAATAGCCTTGTTATCAGACACAGAGTGTGGGAGAGAAGATTATACTATATTACAATGTAGCATCTAATTTGAATGGTTAAAACTTAACCTCTGATTTGATCAGACTTTTGAAACATCTAAAAGTAGTAATGTAACAAAGGAGAGAGAAGAGGAGACACGTGTGGAGGAAGCCTCTGGCTAGTTCCCTGTGAACATATAGCAGGGATGGGAATAACCTGGCTATCATACAGGATGCCTTGGGAAGTGGATTGCGACAGTTTTATGTTGGTTAAAATCTAACATCTTATCATTTTATCTTCCTTTTAACCCACTTTAAAATTGCTCTTCTTTTTAATATTTTCTGCCTTGTTTTAAAATGAGGTTTTTGTCTGTTTTACTTTATTATTCTCGTTAAGTTTTTGTTTGTTTTGATGTTTTTTCTGTAAATCAATATTTAGAGACTAACTGAATGGAGCCTTGTAAGTCTGGCAGAGGAGATTGAGGGTGTGTTAGACTGATTGACTAGAGAAACAAATCCAGTGACACACATAGATGTGTAGGAAAAGGATTTATATCAAGAAGTAATTATATAGCAAAAAAAATCCCCTGTCCAACTCAAATCCAATACTAGTGCATACGTCCTTCTTCAGACTCATGCAGTCATGTGCAATGATGCAGAAGGCAGGAAGATCACAGGTTGATGAATGCTAAGTCATGTGGATCCAAGGTCAGCAGAAAACGTGGTAGGCCAGGAAGCAAGAAGGTGAAGGCTGAGGGAGAGAGAGGCCAGCCTCCAGAGAGCTATGTATCTTGGTCACACCTCCAAGTGAGATCATCAGTATGAGACCTGATTGACAGGCTAAACTCCGCCCCTACACTTTTATATATCTTCAAGTTTACATGAAATTATGTAACTACCACAGGGGGAAATGGGGAGCTAATAATTATGGTACAAGATTGTACAAAATGTTCTAAAATTGATTGTAGCGATGAGTGTACAACTAACTATTCTTGATGTGATCGAACTATTGAATTTTATGATATATGAATTATTTGCCAATAAAACTGTTGGGGGGAAGGTAAGAAAAATGGAATTAATAGGTAATAGAATTTTTACACACACAAGAGTATTTCAAGATATATGCTGCAGTACAATGCTGTCATGGTAGGATAAAATTCATATGAGTGGCTAATATATTATTCAAGTTTACACATCAAACATCTTTGTCAAAGATGAAGTAATTGAGCAGTTTATGTAACTTTTTTGATGGAAAACAAAATCCCTGGTGGCATAATGATTGCAGGTTGAGCTGTGATCCCCAAGGTTGGCTGGTCAAAATCACGTGTGGCTCTTTGGGAATAATCGGGCAGCCAGGACTCTCTACTCCCACACACAAGTACAACCTAGGACACCCACAGGGCACTTGTAGCCCATCCTATCAGTCAGTATTGAGTCGGTATTGGCTCAATGTCAGTAAGTCTTTTTGTTTTGTTTTGTGTTTATCATCTGAAGTTGATCAAATATGCAATCAAGAGAGAGAAGTACTTGTAACTGAAATGTAAAAAATGAAAACAAAAAAGGATTTGTAGTTGGAAAATATGGCCTTGGTCTTAAATCAAAGCCAGAGAATTCTGCAAGACAAACAATTTCTTCTTTGCACATTTCTCTCCCAAGAAACATTTATACGCATGGCCGTCACAGAAATGGCATACATAGAAATTAAATAGACTGTATTCATGGAAAGAAACCATGGAAAATTTCTATTTCAATACCAATCAGTTCGAGGTTGGGGGTTGACTGTGAAACACATCAACTATTCCCAAATAAGTTCAAGTTGCAGCTGAAGTAAAAAAAAAGAAAAGAAAAGAAATCCTTGAAAACCAGACTAAAGCCTTACTTTAGATATCAATAATAGATTTAACACCTTTGCAATAAAAGGCAATGGAGCCACATCTGACCTCCTCTGGTCAGAGAGGCCTCTATGGTCAGATAAGTTCCATAGTCTCAGGCTAGATAAGGAGCAGGTACCCATAGTCTCAGCCCTGCTCCTCTGAGTCTGTGATATATCTGATCTTGGCAGCCTTCTCAGCTTCAGACAGAAATCTTGATCTTGCTTTTCCAAGGTCCTTCAGGTTTCTTCCTCCTGCTTCTGCTTTAAAGATGGCTCATCCTTGGAACCAGGGGAATGGTAACAAAAGTTGATGAATCTCCTCAGTATTATACATGCCCTATTATCATCATCCCACCCAATCATTTGGTTGAAGTTACAGAGACGGGTAGAAGAGCCATATAAAGAAATTTAACTCCACCACAACATTAAAACTAATGACATATATTAGACTAGTTGTGGGATAACATCAAAGACATGGAGAAAGCAAATGTTGCTAAAAAGAAGAAAAATAAAAGATCAAATAAAGGATATCAGGAAAGACTGTGAAGGAAGAAATGCTAAAGTAAAAGAGCTTAATAGATTTCAAAAGATGGATTGAGAAGATAAAAGTACATTATTATAATGAAATATGCAAATATCTAAAGCTAGAGAAGGAAAGAACACACAACATTTCTGAAGCTGAAAGAACTGAATATAAATTTAAGCTTTAAGTTGCAATGTTGAAGGATTCTATAGGCAGAGCACTGGACAATGCTGGAAGGCTCAAAAGAAGGTGGGAGAGATAAACCATCACTATACCAAAAAGTCATAGTCAAAGATCATCCTTTTCAAGAAGCAGCATGTGGTCAATAATCCAAAGTATTTGTGTTAGGCTGAGTTTTCTAGAGAAAACAGTAACATTCATATATATATATGAACTTTTTATCAAGAAAGTGGCTGAGCTCAGTCCAACTCAAGTCCATGAGTCAGATGCTAGCTGGAAATGCAGTTTCAGGTTGCTGAACCAGAAAGGTGAAATAAGAAATGGGGAGATCACAGGCTTGTGGATGCAGGGTCATGTGGATCCAAGGTTGGCAGGAACCTGGCAGGGTGTTCACATCTGCCCCAGTCCAAAAGTCAAGTGAATTGCCCCCTTGGGGCCACACACAACTAACAAGGGCAAGAGAGGGCTCAGTTCTCAGTCTGTCCCACCCCTAAGGAGGAATCACCAGGGTACACGCTGATGGAGAGGTTCAACTCTATTTCTACCTCCATGTAGGTGCATCAAGTTGACAAAAATATCTAACCATCATAGCTTTGAAGAAATGAGTCCAAGCCTCTCTGAAGACATTGGCAAAAAAAACCCAAAACCTCAGTAATAAAATACCAATTAAGATCACTTGTTGTTCCCTTGTCCCTGG
>NW_022111324.1:29881860-29905628 GCF_000313985.2 Echinops telfairi | reverse complement strand
CTCTTCTGGGTAGATGCCCAGTAGGGGAATTGCTGGGTCGTATGGTAACTCAATTTTCATCTGTTTTAGATATCCACAGATCGATTTCCATAGTGGCTGTACATACTTACAGGTCCACCAGCAGTGGATGAGAGTTCCTGTCTCACCACAGCCCCTCCAACACTTGCTGCTTTCTGATTTTTTGAATTGGGTGTTAGGTGGTACCTCATTGTTGTTTTAACTTGCATTTCTCTTATGGCTAAAGATCGGGAACATTTATGTTTGTTGTCCATTTGGATTTCTGCCTCTGTGAAACTTCTGTGGATTTTCTAGGAAGTTTAGGATATTGTAGAGTATTATGAATGTGGGAATTCTGAACCTGTAGTACTCATGTGGAAGCTGTACAGGGATCAAAAAGCAGTATTCCAACACAACAATGGAATTCTATGAGGTTCAAAATCAGAAAAGGTGTACATGTACAGCAACTTCTCCTGAATGAAATGTTTTAAACGGATCGATAAAAAGCAACCTAGGTAAAGGATATTTATTTATTTAACAGGTAAATAATATTTATCTCACATGAATAGGAGTATGTCTGCTAGCACTAAGAATGTAATGAAGACCTCCCCCTGCACCCTCCCAGTAACTGTCTTTTACTGGAAAATTTGCCAAAAGAAGACGATAAATATAAAATTTGGAAACAAGAAGCATTTATCACCCTTTGTGAAAAATGTGATGATTTTCTTAGCAAAACTTAATGGCTTTTGTACACAAACTGGAAAAATGCATATATATACATGTACATATATAAATAATTAGAGCTAGTAATATAGTTACAAATAATGAGAGAGAGAAACTGCATAAAAATTAGTTATCAGGTATGCCTTCTAGAAATAAAAGAAAGCAGACAATGTAATGGAATTTAAATAGCCTATACATTTCAGCAACAAAACTGCTTTAGAGCCAAAATTGTGCTGTCTAGTGGCAGGTGATCACACGTAGCTGTGGGCCATTTGAAAGTAACAAGTTCAGACTATGATAGGCAGTCAGTGTAACCCACTCACTGGGTTTCAAAAAGTAAAATTTTAAATGCAAAATAAATTTTAAATTGATATATTTAATGATAAGATTTTGGATAAATTTAAGTATAAATTTATTTTAAATAATTGAATTTTAAATTTTAAATAATTGAACCTGTTTCCTTGTATTCTTTAAACTATGGCTACTAGAAATTATAAATTTATTTATGTGTCTCACATTTGTGGCTAGCATCTCATCTATTTTGGACAGCCCTTATCTAGACCTAAACAACACACAATAAATATTATTGAAATATATAACTTCATTAATAAAATATTGGAGTCAAATCCTGTCTCTAATTGTCTTCTTAGCATAAAATTAACAAGTATAAGCTAATTTATATCATTCCCCCCACAATGTCGATCAGACTTTAAAGATTAATTCTATTATGTATGTATTCATTTCGAACTTTTCATATATGAATAGTATCAGGAAGTCTTTTTAATGAAAAGTAATGTGAATATATATCCTGATGATATAAGTAATAAGTTTATAATATTCCTTAAAAGTGTAAAGGTACAAAGCAAACCAACTTGTTAATGGATGAAAACACCAAAGTAGATTTGAGAACATATATGTGTAAATAGATAAACTTTTAGTATATCATCATATTATCAAATAACTGGAAAAAGGTAAAAAAATTTTGTTTAGTTGGAATAATGAATTTAATTATTTAATGTGGAATAAAAGATAAGCTAAAATCTTATATATTGTGTTGAAACAAATTCCAAATCATCAAATATTTCAATAAATCCAATATTTTATTGAATTATTTAAAAGTAAATATAAGAAAATTTTAACCTAATATCAAGAAGAGAAGATAAATATTTTAAGAAAAAGAGGTAGATCAGTATGGAAAATAGACTGGAAGTTTCTTACAAAGCCAAACATAACTGTACCATGCTCCACTCTCATCGAGTTGACCTAATCATAACGACCCTGTAAAACAGGGGATCACTGCTTCATAGAGTATCTGAAACTAGATCCTTAAAGGAGCAAATAGCCTCATATTTCTCCCACAAAGCAGTTGGGAGGTTAGAACTACCAACCTGCAGTTGGTCAACTAACACATAACCCTTTGCTCTACCAGGGCTCCTAAATCATAACATAGCATCTAGTAATCACACTCCTAAATGTTTATCTAGTAATTATGCTTCAAAATATTTTCCCAAATGAGTTGTAAACTTACATACACAAACAAAAAAATTTGCAGAAAAATGTGTATAGTGGCATTATTTGTAATTACCCAAACCTCCAGGCAACCAAGATTTCCTTCTATGGACAAATGTATCAAATTGTCATAATCATACAACAGAAAGAAAACCACAAGCTTACATTTATACTGCTAAGTAAAAGAAGCCAGTCTGAAAAAGAACACTTCATACTATATAATACCAATGGTGGCATACTGGGATAAGCACCGCGCTGTCAACTACAAGGTCTGTAGCTCAATACCTCAGCCTCTTCACAGGAGAAAGACAGGTCTTCTTACTCCAGTAGAGAGTTAAAATCTTGGAAACCCACGGGGAGTAGTTGGATCACAGATGTTGCATTAGGTAGAAGTTCTTTTTGCAAGTGAACTATATTGTAGTGTAAGAATGTACCCTATAGGATAATTATATAGGTAGATGATGATAGATAGACATGATATAACAGTATCAGCACTTTTAAAAAATGGAAAACAAAAACAACTCATAAAAAATAAACTATATAAAAAACAAAAAAAACAAACAAACTATACTAACTCCCCACATATCAAAAGAACCATATCAATGCCACTCTGCTCCATGTGTGCCCTAGGTGACCAGGGACTGGAATGTGTTTTCTGCGACGGGGGCCCTTCAAGGAGCTTTATTAATTGCAACGCAAAGGTCTGTGGAGTTGACCCTCTGAAAGGTTTGCCAAGAGAAATGAAGACACAAATGATCATCTTTAACTCAATACAACCACATAAACGAAGAAAAGTTTTAAGAAATCTTTTGTCACAGATGTATTCCATGTTTAATTATATCAACCAACACTTGTTCAAAAAATCAAAGATAGCAAAGACCCAAGCACTTAGTTATTATAGCAAACTAACTAGTTTATTACTAAGAAAGAAAATAATTTTTATCTTGATGACTTTTTAAAAATACATGCTGTTTTACAATAACATAGGCATAATTTTCTTGTATTTATAAAATATGCACATTCTTCTGTTCTTCTTAGATAATATATGGAATATACCTCTGGGTGAGAACAAAACAAGTCCATTTATGTTTCAAAAGTGAATGATGTTTGTGATCATTCAAAGAAAAGAAAAAAGAGAAACTAAGATTTCAATTCCTCACTTTTTTCTATGTCTGAATCAAAGCCTTTCCGACATGGACATTTATCATTCAAACACTTCACTCTTCTACTTAAGTGCAATTTGCTTTTCCACAGAGGCTAATGTGAATTAGTAGACCAACTGCTGGGGTAAACCAGATAAAGTCAGCCTACAAAATCTGCTAAATTGGAGAGGCAGTGTGGAATTTGCTGATGCTTCCATAATTAAAGTTAGATCAGAGTAAGGTCTGCTCTAACTGTGTGCACTAGAAAAGATAATGCATCTCTTTGAGGAAAAGAGCGTTTGGGTGTGCTTTTTTTATTCTTTTGCATAAACTTATAATGTATATTTTCAGCAATTTCTTCTTACCCCACTCCCCTTAACTGCCAACATAGTTGACATGTACTTTCATATTTTCAATCAGACACTTTGGTAATCAGTGGGCACTTGTAGCAGAGAGTGAAGTACAACTACAGGTGTAGCAAAAAAACCTCCCCTTAGTGGAAATGATGCACAGTTTTTCTTTCCTATGTTTTATTCTATTGTTAAAGTTATTGCGTTCTTTTAATTAATGTTCTATCTTTTACTTATCTGGGTTCTAATATCTATTGCAATGGCTACAGATAAAATCCATGATTAAAGGGTTTATGAAGGAAGTTAACAAGTTGTAATGCCAGTGAGAAATGCTCAGGGTTGAGTTGTTTATCAGGACACGTTACTAAGTTCTTTCAGGTCTTCTAATAAATGTTCAAAGCTTCTAATAAATGTTCAAAGAGGCATGCCACTCTGCTATAAACCTCACTGGGATGGCATTCAGCTTAAGCTCTCTAGGTGAGCAAGCCCAGCTTGCTGAATAAAGTGCCCAGACACGCCACACTCCAGTAAGCCTCCCCTCAAAGGCACTCAGCTCTACTTCTGAGGGTCAACAAGCCCAACTCCCCCAATCAAGTTCCCAAGAGGTTTCCATGACTGCAAGCCGGCTTCCTGCAGAAAAGCACTTGGCTTTACTTGCTCCATGGGTTGGGAAGTCCATCACTCTGTTCCATACTCAAGCTCCTGGTTCTGCTGCTGCTCGTCTGATGTTACAGCTGTTTTCTGGATCTAAAAAATTCCTTTTACAGGGCTCTCAGATCCAGAGCGTATGGTCCACTCCTGGTTCATTTTATACACAGGCTAGCATCCTAAAGCATCCTATACACTTTATTCACAGGTGGATCTTATCAGTACCTTCCCCCTCCTTCTTACCAGACCCATGCAGGTAAAGGTCATTTGGGGATAGTAAAATACTTTGACTAGAAGAGTCACATTAAATAATTCCCTGCCCTTGAAGCTATATCATAGCAGTCTGAGATATTGAATATACAAATAAATAATGACCTAACCATATCGGATGATAGAATTCTGACCCACAATCTCTGCAGCATCCAGTAGAGAAAGCCAAAGCATAATCTCTGCAGTAGTGGCTCAGGCCACCAGGACTTAATCAAAGACTGGCAGTTCATTTACCTTCAAGCCTTTAAGATCCCAGATGCTATATCTTTTGATAGCCAGGCACCATCACCTTTCTTCACCACATTTGCTTATTCGCCCTCTTTGTCTTCAGTGATTGTGTCGGGAAGGTGAGCATCATAGAATGCCAATTTAATAGAAGAAGTATTCTTGCTTTGAGGAAGTACTTGAGTGGAGGCCCAATGTCCTTCTGCTACCTTAATACTAAACCTATAAATATATGAACATAGATCTATTTCCCCATCCTCCTATATAAATATATTTGCATATGTAGATGCCTTTATTTAGACCTCAATGAATGCCCTTTGCCTCCTATCTCTTTCCTCTATTTCCTTTGACTTTCCTCTTGTCCCACTATCATGCTCAGTCTTCATTTGGGTTTCAGTAATTCCTCTTGGTTACACTAGCTCAGAAGCAACAAAGCCCGCATGGAAGAAGCACACCAACCTACGTGATCACGAGGTGCCAAAGGGATCAGTTATCAGGCATCAAAGAACAAAAAGTCATATCTTTGTGTGCTTACCTACATGATACGATCGCTGAAGACAAATGGGTGCATAAGCAAATGTATCGAGGAAAGCTGATGGTGCCCGACTATCAAAAGATATAGCATCTAGGGTCTTAAAGGCTTGAAGATAAACAAGCGACCATCTAGCTGAGAAGCAACAAAGCCCACATGGAAGAAGCACACCAGTCTGTGTAATCATGAGGTGTCGAAGAGATCAGGTATCAGGCATCATCAGAACAAAGAATGTTATCATAGTGAATGAGGGGGGAAGTGCAGAGTGGAGACCCAAAGCCCATTTGTAGGCCACTGGACATCCACTTACAGAAAGGTCCCAGGGAGAGGATGAGCCAGTCAGGGTGCGATGTAGCAACGATGAAACATACTACTTTCCTCTAGCTCCTAAATGCCCCTCCCCCCCACTATCATGATCCCGATTCTACCTTACAAATCTGACTAGACCAGAAGATGTACACTGGTACAGATAGGAACTGGAAACACAGGGAATCTAAGGAGGATGATCCCTTCAGGACCAGTGGTGTGAGTGGTGATACTGGGAGTGTAGAGGGAGGGTGAGTTCAAAAGGAACAACTGATTACAAGGATGTACATGTGATCTCCTCCCTGGGGAACAGACAACAGAAAAGTGAGTGAAGGGAGACATCAGATAGGGCAAGATATGACAAAACAATAATTTATAAATTATCAAGGGTTCATGAGGGAGAGGAGAGTGGAAAGGGAGGGGAAAAATGAGCTGATGCCAGGGGCTTAGGTGGAGAGCAAATGTTTTGAGAATGATGAGGGTAATGAATATAAACTGTGCTTTACACAATTGATGTACGTGTGTATTGTGATAAGAGTTGTATGAGCCCTTAATAAAACGATTAAAAAAAATACTGGCAGCTCAGGAGCAAACAAAAAAGGCCAAATATGTCCTCAACCCAGTCACACTGGATGCCTTGTTCTAATTAGTGTGCCTCCAGCTTTAAATTGCCAATCATCCCCAAGCATAACTTATTTAAACCATAGCATTTTCTCCACTGTGATGTTTTCCTATTCCATTTTCTACCAATAAGTCACTCTAATTGCAAGTAAAGGTGGCTAATTCCCTGTCACAGCAAACTCTGGATAAAAAGCAGCCATTCTCATTTGGGTGGATTTTGCTTATTTCTACCACAGATGTATACCTTTATTGCCAAATTTATAATGCTGCCAGACACTGGTTTCCCTTGAAAGATTATTTTAAGCAAACTTTCCAGGAGGTAGGTAAATTTCTGGGTTACTTACATGAACCAAACTCACTGCCATCGAGTCAATGCCAACTCATAAGGACCCCAAAGGACAGGGTAGAGTGGACCTGGGGGTTTCTGAAACTGTTAACAGGAGTAGAAAGTCCCCTGTTTCTCCTGAGGGGTGGCTGAAGGTTTCTGAACTGCTGATCTTGTGGACTGCAGCCCAGTGTGTAACAGCTATGCCATATATCCTCCTAATAATTCTACTTGTATCTGCTGTCAAATAATTATTGCACATTGGGCATCCAATGCACATTCCCACCAAAATTAGTTGCTCTCTGTTCTAAAGGCAGCCGGGGTATTACAAAATGATTTTCAGTTACTTGATTATCTAAAGATTGGTGGTCAATACCCATACAAGGGTTATACAAAATAGAGGTCTAGAAATCTGCTTCCATTGCCATGAGTTAAAATAAAAAACCTTGCAGCAGATTTTGTTTTAGTTTTGTGTTCCTCTTCTAGAAATTAATTGTCAGAAAAAGTAAATATGTGAACAAATAAACTGATACAATATAATAAGAAAACCCGAGAGATAAAAACATTCTCTTTACCTAGTACAAAATGAATGTTGGGACAAATGGATAAGCAATATAATAATCTTTTGAATTATGATTATTATCATTTGTGAACTGTCATGAATATCAACAACTAAAAATGTATTTAGTGATTCTTTTTATGGGGTAAAAATCTAAGACTTTTAAAAGGAATTGTTCTCAGAGGAATGTCAGAGAATTTAAAATGCAATCTAAGAACTAGGAAAATCATAATTCTGAAAATTGGATGAAATGTATGTATAAGGTACATAAAATAATATGGATATGAATGAAAATTAATGGCTTGGTCACTTTGATACCAAAGGTGCGCCTTATACAAGCCATGGGATTTTTAATCACCTCATGTGCATATTAAAGTTGGACAATGAATAAAAAAGATAAAGACTCAATTAATGATTTGAATTATGATGCTGAGAATATTGAAAATACAATGGACTAACATAAGAACAAAAAACATCTGTTTTGGGAGAAGTACAACCAGAATGCTCTGTAGAAGTGAGGATGGGAGATTCTGTCTCACATGTTGGACATGTTGTCTAGAGAATCCAGTCCCTGGAAAAGGATATATTTAATGGCAAAGAGGAAGTGAAAAAGAGGAAATGCTCACTCAACAAGATGGGTTGACTAAGTAGCTACAACAATGGGCTCAAACATAGCAATTCTAGAATGGATCAGGAGAGGCAATGTTTCCTTCTGTTGTGCATAGGGCTGTTCTGGGTCAAAATCAACTCAACATCCCCTAACAACAACACAAACAATGATGTAACATAACATTAGGAAATATATCTTTGGAGAAGTTTCGGTTAGAAAAACACAAATGATATTTTCTGAAGTAACACAAATTTTTATGAGGGGGAAAAGATATAATTTTCTAAATAGAAACAGGATTGGTAGTATTAAGAAAACAACTAATAATTTTTCACTTAGGTATAAAATACAATTAAGCAACATACATAAAAATCTTGGGTTTTTAAATACTTATCCTTTGGTAAAAATATCCTAACATATATTTAGCAGGATGTTTCCATAGGGTATTCAATGGCAGCACTGTTAAGTTGTGGGAGGTGATCTAATAAATTTTTAAAATCCTGGATTAAGCTAAAAAATATCTATTTAACAAGATTCTTAGAGTCTTTTGTATTCACATGAACCTACTGCCTATTCAAGAAGGGATAGAAAATTCTTTTCCCAAATGTATTGGACCACAACACACTTTGTGTTCTGGAGTACTTCACTGATTAGTGTTCTGTGAAGTACTTTGGGAAATGTTTCTCTTGAGTATCTTAAGTTTGAAATGTTTCCAATGTTCTTTTCAATTTAAGGGAGTAAAAATATCCCCTTATATTATGAAACTATTATTATAACATCTTATGTAAGTATAGCACTAATTAGTTTCAAAGTACTTTCATTGCCATTATCTCATTCTAACTTCACAATATTTTTATAAGGCAGGCATAATGATCATAATTTTATGAACAAAAATTGGGACAGAGATAATTTAAGAGACTTGCCCAAGGTCATATGGTTAGTTAGTAATAGAAATTGGGTTAGAATTGCCAATTTTTAAGGTACTCAGACAAAAGCTCTTTTTCTCCTTAACTAAGTTTCTACAGCATTGATTCATTAATACTTATCCATACATTACCTGGATATAAAATAGATAGGTAATTTCTGAAGTCTAGTAAAACAGATGAGTTTTAGTCTTATCGGTCTATATTTCAAACCTTCTTCTTCCACACACTGACTCTGCGGCTCTGGTCATATTTCTTGAGCTCTTTGACCTTAGTTTTCTTATTAGTAAATTGGTTATGAAGCATAGGTTCACAGTGCCATTTTGAAAATCATTGGGGCCAAGATGTATTTCTTAATTCAAACTGTTTGTATTATTGTAGTATAATTCACCCCATGGTCCATAGGCTATGTCATGATCACAGCAGTTCTCATAACAAAATATTTTTCTAAAACTAAATATATGTACCTACTTCTTGTGTATTGAATTATGACAATTGTAAAATACCTATTATCTGACTATTTTGTGTATTTATGATGTACGTCTGCTAGTAACATGCGCAAGTGCAAGGTGAGGCCAATGGCGGCTATGATGGTGCAAGTCAGGTCAGCTTAGCTCGGCCACGGTTCTCAGTGGGCTGGTGGCTAGGTAATGATGCAGTCTTTCTTCATTTTGTGATCCATGTGGTCATCAGCCATTTACACATAATGCCAATTTTTACATAATGAGTTGGACTTCAGAAATTAACCATGTTGATAAGTGAAGAGTCTGTAAATTCACATTAAATGTGTTAATTAATAGTATAACTGACCCAATGTCAAAACAGCTTAAATTTTTGCGTAAGTAAAATTTGCCATAAAACAAATGAAAACACATTTTAATTTTCAGAATTTCTTGGATTTCACAATTATAAATACTGGGTTAAGTGGTTGAGTGCCTTTCATACTGAATTGTTATAAAATGGTGTGATAATACAATTAACAAACATTAAATCAGTGTGTGACACACATAAAGAATGCAGTGAATGCATGCTTTGATTGGCATAATTGGAATAACCAGCAAAATCATATTTTTTTTACATTTAAAAGTCAATCTTTCCCGACCCCCACCATGGAAGGGAGTGCCACAGAAAATGAAAACAGATCATCTGGTGTGGGAAAGGAACTGACCGACCACACACAGGAGGAAGCTGAAGCAAAGGAAGGAGGAAGGACTGAGCGGGGCACTCCTGGGCCCACCAAGCTCAGAGGACGATCGCCCGGCTTGGAGGGCCCAATGTACCGAGAGGACCAAATAGCCGGTCCCAATATGAGATGCGACTTCCTGCACTGCCTCATGGCCCTACACAGGACAGCACCGGAGACACAGTGTGGGACGTGCGACTGAGCTGACTCCACCACACTGAGGGGAAAAAGTGGGCGCGTGCAATGGAGCGGCGGGGGAAGCAGAGCAAGGAGGTTCCGAGGGAGTATAAAGGATGGACTTTGGGGCCAAGACATGGCATCCCTTCGGACTCGTCCGGAGAACACTCCTAAAGGTCAACAAATAGACTTTGAACTATTAACGGGTTTTTTTTTCTGTTTTTTTTTTCTTTTTCTCTCTTCTTTAAAATTTTGTATTCCAGTGGCTTGTTTGTTTGGTAGCTTGTCGGTGTTGCTGCCGTCATCGCCATTTTCTTATGAGCTATTTTATTTGGTGCTGTCAAAGCCATCCCCAATTTTATGCACATATTACTATGTCTGCAGGTCCACCCAGATAAGATAGGCTGGACAAACAATGTGAGAAGAAAATAACAGGACTAATGGCCCCGGAGGGACATGAGAGTGTGGGAGATAGGGGAAGGGAGGAGGTGCTGGCCAACCCAGGGACAAGGGAACAACAAGTGGTTCAAAACCAGTGGCAGGGAGGGGATGGGAGGACTGGTAGGGAGTGACCAAGGGCAAGGTAACTGAGAGGAATTACTGAAACCAGAATGAAGGCTGAACATGGTCATGGGACAGGAAGAAAGCGTGAGGAAATAGAGGAAAGACGTAAGAGGCAAAGGGCATACATAGAAGCCTAAATACAGACATGTACATATGTAAATATATTTATGATTATGGGGGAAATTAGATCTATGTGCATCTATTTATAGGTTTAGTAGTAGGGTAGCAGGTGGACATTGGGCTCCTCACGCGCATTCCCTTAATATAAAAGCACCTTGCTCAGCTAAACAGTCATTTCATGATACCCACCTTCCCAACATGATCGCTGAAGACAGACGTGTGCATAAGCAAACATGGTGAAGAAAGCTAATGGTGGCCGGCTATCAAAAGATATAGCATCTGGGGTCCTAAAGGCTTGAAGGCAAACAAGCGTCCATCTAGCTTGGAAGCAACAAAGCCCACAGAGAAGAAGCACACAAGCCTGAGTGAATACAAGGTGTTGAAGGGATTAGGTAGCAGACACCAAAGAACAAAAACCATCATTGTGTGATCACCTTCCCCATACAAACGCTGAAGATGAATGTGTGCATAAGTAAGTGTGGTGAAGAAGGCTGTTGGTGCCCGACTATTGAGAGATATAATGTCTACGGTCTTAAAGGCTTGAAAGTAAACAAGCGGCCATCTAGCCCAGAAGCAACAAAGCCCACATGGAAGCAGCACACCAACATGTGTGATCATGAAGGGCCGAGGGGACCAGGTTTCAAGCACCAAGGTGGGGGGGGGGCGAAATCATATCATCATGAATGAGGGGAGCGCGTGATGGGGACCCAATGCCCATCTGTAGACAACTGGACATTCCTTGCAGAGGGGTAGTGGGGAGAAGATGAGTCACTCGGGGTTCAGTGTAGAAATAATGAAACTCATAACCTTCCTCTAGTTCTTAAACGCTTCCTCCCCCCAACTATCATGATCCCAATTCTACCTTGAAAACCTGGCTAGACCAGAGGATGCACAGCGGTATGGATGGGAACTGGAAACACAGGGAATCCAAGACAGATGAACCCCTCAGGACCAGAGGTGAGAGTGGCGATACCAGGAGAGACAGGGGGACAGAAATGGGGGAACTGATTACAAGGATCTACATATAACCACCTCCCTGGGGGATGGTCAGCAGAAAAGTGGGTGAAGGGAAACACCAGCAGTGTAAGATAAGATAAAATAATAATTTATAAATCATTAAGGGTTCATGAGGGAGGGGATTACGGGGAGGAGGAGAAGGGGAAAAAGGAAAATGAGGAGCTGATTCCAGGAACCCAAGTAGAAAGCAAATTTTGAAAATGATGAGGGCAACGAATGTGTAAGTGTACTTTACACAATTGATGTGTGTATGCATTGTGATAAGAATTGTATGAGCCCCAATAAAATGATTTTAAAAATAAATAAATATAATAAAAATAAATCTATCCTCATTTAAAAACCATGGCATTTAGAAATCACCTAAAAATCTTACCTTTACATTTTCTGAACTCTTCTGGTGCCACAATGAATATACTTTCTTATGATGAACTCATTATTAATATATTAAAGGGGAAAGAGAAATCATAATGATACAAGTATTAAATGAAGGATAGTCTTCAACTTTATAACAATATATTGATTTAATTTCAAGAGAAATTTACATAATGTAATTTTCTTTTTGCTCACTGTAAGCAATTAGATCACAAACTCACTTATATGTGTATAAAAGTACAAATAAATATTAAGAGTTTCTTAATATTTATTTTAAAACAAATTGATGAAAAACGAACTCCATATCTGGGGGATCTGTGTAGATATTCACATCAAGTCTATCAGTCTTGTTGTTCTTATGTAATTGATTTTGATAATCATCAATACTTTTAAAAACTGTGCATTCAGCTAGGTGCTATAGAGAATTTAAAAATATACTATATATTATATACAATATACTAAATACATGTATGTATATCTATATATATACTATCACAGGCAACATAACATACTTACTTATGAAATATAGATCCTTAAAACCATAATCACTGAACAGTTAGTTCCAGGATATCATTCTGAAAATCATACAATGAGAAGTTTATCCTATATTTTGGTCAGTGGGGACATTGGTGAATCAGTGGTAGAACTCTTTTTGTTCTTATTCAGTGGACATGGGTTCAATTCCCAGACACTGTACCTCAGGCACAGCCAACACTCATTTATCAATGGAAGTTTGTATGTTGTTATAAACAAATTTCAGAGTAGCTTTCAGGCTAAAATGAACTAGGAAGAAAGGTCAAGGTAAATTCTGAAGATTACAGCAGTCTGAGTCACATACAATCATGGGGATAGGGTTTCATTTCGTTGTTAATGAGGTCACATGGGCCAGGGTCAACTCAAGACATCTAATGACAATTCATGTAAGCCAATCAAAGGATAAAAAAACTATTGCTTAATCAGAAATACCTGTGCTTTGACTAGTGAATTAAAAAATAATTAAAGAACATGTTTAAAGAATTACAAAACACTCATTAAGAGAAGTTTATATTTGAGTTTGTCTCAGATATGTTATGTCATTGGGGGTCATCCTCTTGAATGTATGTTAAATATTTTTTTTCTGTTTTGTGGTATATGAAACCCAGGATTAATGAACCTGTAAGGACTGCAGGTAGGATAAGGGTTTCCGTTAGGGATTTTGGGGGTGAGTACAGTGGGGGGAGGTGGGGAGGGAGTGAAAGGGAGACGATGTCAAGAAGCCCAGGAAGGAAGAGAATGTTTGGAAACTGAGTGTGGTAGCAATTGTACAATACTGCTTGATGTGATTGAACTATGGAATGATAATATATATATTTATATATATATTCACACACATATATACATATATATATTTATATATATATATATATATTCACACATATATACATATGTATGTTCCAAATTTTAAAAAGACCATTTTTACTTCAGAAGAACAAAAATTATCTCAATTTTAATAACAAAACAGACATGTAATAAATGCTGGTCATTATTTTTGGTTACATATATATAGTATATGTAGATATAATATGTGTATGCCTGTGAAACTCACATATATAATTTTATAGAAAATATTTTTTCCTCTGGAAGCACTCTGTTATTGTTCAATATTGTTTACATTGTTAAATTATCCTTAGCAGATGAAAAAATACCGTTTTGTGTGTACACATGTCCATATGAAAATTAGATAAAAATAATTTTATTTTAAAATGTATTGTGGTTATATATATATATATATATAACATAAATTTTACCAAGAATCTCAGAATCTCTGCAGAATTATGCTGGTGGTCCTTAGTTAGGTTCATGTTCTTGACTTTCCTAGTGAGTAAGCAAGAATAGACTCACGTCTAAGGACCCCGAGCTTCAACAGTCTCTTTCAATTGTGTTTGATATGCTCACTTCTTGTAAAAGTTCTGGCGTCCACAGACTACATAACAAATATGAGACTGTTCTGCCTTTCAAATGAATCAACTCACCACACATAGCTTTGAGCTTGTTTGTTTGTTTGTTTGTTTGTTTACCAGCACAGTATGCCTAAATTCTCACAATATGAGTGATGGGAAGGTGGCCGGAGTCAGGGGGCATCAGTACCTTCAACATCCCTGAACTGCCACTTATTTCATTTTACTACAGGACACTTTCATTCTATTTTCCCTCAAGAATTCTATCACTCTCCATGAGTTGACTTTTCTGAGTTCTCAAGTTTTATTGGGCATTGCTGTGCATGCTAAGATCTATGGGAACATAAATTCTTACTAGTAAGGCTCTTGGGATGCACTCAGATAAAGAAGGACCATGATGGTTAAGACATACCTTTACTTAGAGTGAACAGAATATATCTGAAGAGAAATATGAAGAATATATTCAGAGCATCATATAGCAAGTCATATCTCTTCTCATACCAGACATGCTACTACATATAAATTTTACTTAGATTGTTGGCTGGAAAGTATAAAGCATTTTTTCATACCCCAGTTGATGAATTAAGTTAAGCATTGGACTGCTACTGGGACAGTCAGCTGCTCTATGGGAGAAAGATGAAGCAGCCCATTTTTGCAAAGATTTACAGTCTCAAAAAGTATGTGGAATGGTGCTACTTAGTCCTACGGCATCCCTATGAGTTAACATCACCTTGACAGGCGTATTGGGTATGTTAATAAAAGAAGAAAATGTTCAAAAATTAATTGTGGTGATGATTATACAATACTTCTTAATATGATTAGACTTGAATTATGTGACATGTGAATTGTATGTCAATAATTTTTTTAAAAAAATAAGAAAACAAGTCTATGCTTTAGAAAACTTTGTTTCAGGAGATGGGAAGAAACTGCAAATGGTGCACCAGAATTTATGCTGTTTTGCCTTTTCCGAACTTAGACAAGGAAAAGGCCTGCATTTTCCCACTCACACCTGCTTTTATTTCAAAGAACATCAATATAGCTGCATGTTTTGAATAGGTCTGAAGACAGTGTACTCTTAAACCCTGTGGTAATATATCAAATCATAGTCTTTAAATTGGACTTATCAGAAAAGCCTTCAGTTTGCATTCTTCCGTTTGCATTTTTATTGTTGTTGTTAGGTGCCCTCAAGTCAGCTCTGACCTATAGCACCACACGTACAACAGAAACAAACGCTTCTTGGTCCAGCACCCACACCACAATCATTTTATTTTAAGCTCCTGATTTCAGTCACTATATCACTGTATCTCATTAGCGGTCTTCCTTTTCCCACTGACTTTCTGCTTTCCAAGGATGGTGTCTCTCTCCAGGCATTAGAATCTACAGATAACATGTGCAAAGTCTCACCATCCTCACTTCTGATGGTGCTTCTTCCAAAACAAAATCATTTGTTCTTCTGGAAGTCTGTGTACTTTCAATATTCTTCACCAATGCCACAATTGAAAATCATAAATTATTCTGTGATCTTACTTATTCCATGTCCAATGCGAGGATGTACACGAGCCAATTGAAAATACCATGATTTGGATCCATTGCACATTATTCTTCAAAGTGATATTCATGCTCTTCAGCACTTTAAATGCATCTCATGCAGCAGATTTGCCCAATGCTATACGCTTTGATTTTGTTACCACTACTTCCATAAGCATTGATTGTGGGTCCAATTAAAATGTAATCCTTGGCAGTCCTTTCAATCGTTTTTCTTTTTATCATGATATTGTCTATTGATCCAGTTTTGAGGACTTTGGAAGTCTTCACATTAGTTACCATCCACAGTGAAAGCTGCAGTCTTTTATTTACACCAAATCCTGTGCTTTCCGCAAGCGAGGTTGTGTCACCTGCAAATCACATGTTGTAAATAAGCCTTTCTAGAATCCTCATATCTCATTTAGTCCAATGTTTCAGATGATTTGCTTAGGATACAGATTGAATAAGCATGGTGAAAGATACAGTACTTATACACACCTTTCCTGATTTCATACAATGCATGTTTCCGTGCTCTGTTTAAATGACCGCCTCTTGTTCTGTGTACTGGTTCCGCAAGAGCATAATGAAGTGTTTTAAATTCCCATTCTTCCAAATACTATTTATAGTTTGTTATGCCCCACACAGGCAAATGTCTCTACATAGTGAATAAAATGCAGTTAGCATCTTTCTGGTATTCTTTTTTTTCTGCCGAGATCCATCTGATGTCAACAATTCTATCCCTCATGCCACGCTGTCTACTGAATATAACGTGGATTCTGGCAGGTCCATGTAGATTACTGCTGCAATCATTATTTTAATCCCCTTCATCAAAATGTTACTTGTACATGATGCTAATGCTGTTCAATAAAATGAACTAAATAATATTGTTAAATGATTTCTTTGGACGTTTCCTTTAGCATTATAAAAAACACGCTGGGCAGTGTAAGATAAGATATAATAATAATTTATAAATTATTAAGGGTTCATGGGAGAGGGGGGAGGGGGAAGGGAAGGGGAGTGGGGAAAAGGAAAATGAGCTGATTCTGGGAACCCAAGAGGAAAGCAAATTTTGGGAATGATGAGGGCAACAAATGTATAGGTGTGCTTTACACAATTGATCTATGTATTGTGATGAATTGTATGAGCCCCAATAAAATGATTAAAAATAAAAATAAAAAACACATCCACATACCACTTCCTCTAACAAATATATCTGGAGCAACCAAAATGAATGATCATAATACCCATGCATTGTTGCAAGTTGAGGCAATGTTTCACTATGTTAAACATAAAGTTTCCATGATTCAGAGATAACTGGACAACAAACAACAATACTCACATTTTTGCCATAATATTTTATCTCTAATTGATGGGGATCATTCAGTGATCATTCTTGAGACGTGACTTGCTTACTACAGAGTTTTCAAAAGCAGGCATCCCTCTGACACACACCTAGTTGCGCAAGCGGGCTCTAATGGCATAGTGGCCTCTATTCCTAGTGCGTCTATGCTCAACAGGAGACCCCTGGCTAGAGCTGGGCTAGTCTGCACAGTGTCTTCCCAGCCTTTGTGGAGAGGACCACCGTTCACATGAAATGAAAAAGATAATTATCCCAACACTTTTTGTGTCTGGTCACAGAGCAAGAAGAAGCTGAATGATCTAATTTCAAGCCAAAAAAGGGCTAAAAGAAAAAAGTAGGAAATTATGTATACAACATGGTACAGAGTAAGCAATTCAGGGAGGATAACAGTGATATTTTTATTAAGTCATGGTTTCCAAATGACTTGGAATTCAATGGCATCTCTGATATTCTGAACAGTTGCATGGATTATATTACTTATTGAACTCTCCTCTCAACATAAAAAATAATAAGCTATTTGAGGGTGTTTCTGGTATTTTCAAAGAAAAAAGTGAGTACTATCTAGTGAATAAAGTCAAGATTTTGTTTCTAAAACTATTTATTTTATTCATAAAGTAACATTTTTGAAATGTTTAACAATATAAACATAAATAAGTCATGGAAGACCATACGAATAAAATTTTATGCAGCCACTAATACTATTTAGAAATATTGTTAAATAATAATATTATGCAAAAATGATTAGTGAGAATGTAAATGCAAGATTGTTTAATCAATATTAATTATACTATTTATAAGTACATAGATAAACATGCAAGGAAAATTGTGAAAGTGTCAACAGTGATTGCTTGTGAATGCCGACATAGATGTTACAGTATTAGAATTCTACCCTATTACCAAGTAAGCAAATTTTTCTTTATAAAGTTAATAAATTATGATTATCAACATTTAATTTAATCACCAGTAATATATAATGCTTATTTATTTTAGTTGGTTTTGTTCCTAAGCAAACTATTAGAAACTTCAAAGTACATCAGACTACTGAAGCATTTATGAAAAATCAGAGTGAAAGAAAGCATTAATATTATTCTAAGTAAATTTTATTTTCTGTGTTCCTTTACAGAAACATAACATAACAGTGTATCTCCCAGCAAGTTAGATTATAAAGTGTTCTTTAAACAAATATTAAGAAAATATGATAATTATCTGAATTGTCTTTTTTCCTTTTAATTAAGAAATGAAGTCTATAAGGAATGTGACCATTTTTATACTGAAAAGGCATTCAATTCTAATTACGCATGTAAGCACCATGTCATGAATTAAACTCTAACTGTTGAAATTGTGTTCTGGGAAAAAAAATGCATCATCTGGCTTGTTAAATACTTCTGCTGATTTTTATCAGTAGAGATCTGCTCCCTAGAAAACCAGCAATAAAGTCTAGTATCAATTTCTTTTAAATAGTAAAATTTAAGAAAACAAATAAACTAAGTAAGCAAAGCAGTATAAAATTGATGTTTGATAAAATGAAAAAAGTGTCTCCTAACAGCCCTAAACTTTGGTCCACGGCCATGACCATGGTTGTGAGTGATCATTCCTTGTTATAGAATGAATCCAACCCTAGTCTGCTCCATACCATTTTGAAGGCTGTAATCTTTTGGAAGCAAATTATCAACCTGTCTTCCAAGGTCCTTCTGGATGGGATTGGACTGCCAAGTGTTCAACTAGTAGTCAAGTGTTTAATCATAACATTGAGGGATTAAAAGAGGTCACAAGGAAGGGATGAGTCAACAGGGTCCATTGTAGCACCAATGAAACACACAATATTCCTCTGGTTCTTTGAAACTTTCTCACCCCCAAGTATCATGACCCAAGTCCTGCCTTTCAGTTCTGCTAGACTGGAGCATGAACAATGTTACAGATAAGAGCTCACGACACATGGAATCCAGGTCAAATAAACACCTCAGGAACAGAAATAGGAGTAGAGATACCAGGAGGCTAGGGAGTAGGTGGGGGGAGGAGAGGAAGGAGGAATTGATCACAATGATCAATGCATAAGTGCCACACCCCCTCACCAAGGGTGATGAACATCAGAAATGTGGGTGAAAGAAGACAGTGGTCCATGTAAAATATGAAAACAATAATAATTTATAATTTATCAAGATGTCACAAGGGTAGGAGGGTGGGGAGGGAGGGGAAAAAAGAGGAGCTAATACCCAGGTTTCAAATACAAAGTCAATGTTTAGAAAATGATGATGGCAACAAATGTACAAATATGATTGATACAATTGATGTATATGGATTGTTATAAGAGCTGTAAAGGCTCCCAATAAAATGATCTTTAAAAATAAAATAAAAGTAACAACAAACAAATGTGCATGAGTATAAACATTCCCTTACACTTCAAGCAATCTGTTTATTCTACAAAATATTTTTAGATGTCATGCCATAGAAACATACAGGATTTTCTTTGTTCATTGTTATAGTTCATAAATGCCCTGGTTCTGAATCATAACAAACCTTGTTCAACAGAAGGAAACATGACCGTGTCTTGCACCATTCTTATAATGGCTGATATATTTGATCTCTCAGTTTCAGCCACTGTAAATTCACTGCTTTGTGGGTCTTTTTCTTGGTCACTGACCCTCTACTTTACCGAGGATGGTGCCACTCATGATACTACTCAATGTAAAGCAGACCAATATCTTCACAGATGGACCAATAGGTAATATCATGGTAACTGGAGAAAAGGTTGACGTTATCACAGATTCTATTTTGCTTGGCTCCACAAGCAATACTCATGCAGCAGCAGTCAATCAATCAAACAACGCAGCGCATTGCGTAAATCTGCTGCGCAAGAACTCTGTAAAGTATTGAAGAGCAAGGTTGTGACTGTGAGCACAAAACTGGACGTGACTCAAGCCACGGTATTTTTAATTGCCTCATATCCATGTGAAAATTCAACATTGAATAAGAAAGACCTAGAGAATTGGTATGGTTGAATTGTGGTGCTGGAGAAGAACATTGAAAGTACCATGGACTTCCAAAAGACAAAATAATCTGTTTTGGAAGAATTACAGCCAGAGTGCTCCTTAGAATCAAGGATGGAGAGGCTTTATCTTACATATTTTGAACATATTGTCAGGAGAGATGTGTTAAGCTGGGTAGACTTGAGAAACAAATCCAGAGACACTCATATATGTGTTAGGAAGAGCTGCTTTATAGCAAAGAGTAATTGTATATTAAGAAAATGTCCCAGCCCAGTCCCGATCAAGTACATAGTCTGATATTAGCCCACAAATCCAATACTAGTCCAAAAATCCTTCTTCAGGCTCATGCAGAGATACAAAATGTGGGAGTCTCATAGGCCAGTGGGTGCACAGTCTTGTGGCTCCAATAGCAGTGGAAGCATCTCCGCACTGGCACCTGTCCCATGTGGCTCCTCCAGCTCTCTGAGCCTGACTCTTCAACAGGAAGGTGAAGCAGATTGAGAGAGGAAGTTCCCAGGCTCCTCATGAGAAGACCACACCCACAAGGAGGCATCATCAGGCTGTGACCTGATTGACAGACTAGATTCCAGTCCTACACTGATTTATCAAGTTGACATGAAATTATGTCATTACCACAAGAGATTAGTCCCTGGAGATGGACAACAAGGTTGGCAAGATATAGGGGTCACTGAAAAAGAGAAAGACCCTTAAGTAAATTGATTGACAGCATGGTTGCAACCATGAGATCAAGTACAGAAATAATCATCATGATGGTGCTGGACAAGTGGTGTTTGCCTTTGTTATCCACAGAGTGCCTGTTTTCCACGTCTGATTCATGGCACGTGACAACAGTGATGACAGAACAGTTATGAGTGTAAAATTCATAATATCCAGTGAGACTGTTATTGGGGACATCCCCCAAAGAAGTAAGAGACAGAATAGAAACGAATAAAGTCTCTCCAATGTTTATTACATATTCTCATTAGCACAAACCTGGAAATGGCCTAAGTATCCATGAATATGAGAATGAAAAAGGAAACTCTAGTACATATACAAGGAAATATTATACATCCCTAGAAAACAGCGATGAAACCACAAAGCACCGCATAACATGGTGAGTTAGTTTATTGTGCCAACCTGGCCGATAAACAGATGTGGGATTAATTGAAGGGCAGAGAGATAAATGGCTTGGTGAGCCTCACCTTACAAATTCTCCAGTCTCTTGCTTTGTGATGTTTGCACCAGGATGCAGCGCCTTAGCAGTTCCCTGCTTCAGCTTGCAAGACTGACTTCCTGCAAGACATCCCCAAAGAGAAGCCACATGGACCAACCCTGATGCAGCCCTGGGTGCTGGAGCAGCCTGTGGAGACCCCTGCTAGTTCTGAGATGTTTACACGTTCACTGACTCTGCTTTCCTCCTGTAGTAGGCACCATTTCCTCTGTTTTGTGAGATGGAGGAGGACTGTGTGGATTGGTGTCAGACATATGGGTTAATAGGTTAATGTTTGATTTGTGGGCTTGGGAAGCACTGGGTTAGGATGTTCTCTTGATGCACACTTAACCTTTATATAAAGCTCTCTCTTATACATGAGTTTCTGTGGATTTGTTTCTCTAAAGTACCCAGACTGATACATTATGGTACCAAGAGTGGGGTACTGGAGAAACAAATCATAAGATAGAGAGTAGATGTTTGTTTAATCTCTCCCTCATGGAAGTTTTTCTTCTTTGTCTAGCCATAGGTCAGATAAAGCCACACTATTTACTCGTTTGTTTTTCTGGGAAAATATGGGAAGTAAGAAAATAGAAAGTTTGTAAATCCACTTGCTTCAGCCATTAAAATTTGGTCTTTAGATGGGTTTAGGACATGCCTGTAAAGAAGGCTTTGAAAATATATGCCCCACCCAGTGCTTTGGAGTACTCAGGAACCATTAGTCTTGGTCAGAAGCTGTAAAAAAATCTGGAACCATGAAGAAAACTCCCCTCTAGGACTGAATGTTAAAGGGAGTCTGAGAGCAGTATAATATTCCTACTTCCCATATTTCTGTCCAAATATTGTCTGAGATTCCTGTTACCAACATAAACACTCAGACAAAGGCTCCTGTTCTCAAGTCATCTAATATTTTATGTTTAGTTACCTAGGCAATGAGGCAATATACCCGTCTAGAGCTCATGAACCATATTTGTCCTTTTGATGAATCTTTTTTGTCCATCTTAAAATCCACTCCAATAGGGATGCCTCACCTCAAAGAGGTCAGTTTCACATGATGCAGAGAATAGGAAAAGACCAATCAGTTCTTGCCAGATAACATCCTAGTCACCCCAAATTAATGAGCACTGTATAAGCGTAATGAATAAACCTTTCTAGAAACTCAAGTCAAGATGTGGTGGTGTAGAGAGTATAACTGCCCCAGAGAAAAGCACTATGGGTAAAAAGTCTATGGATAAAGTGGATGGAGCATACCTTTGGGAAAACCCCTCAAGATTAAATATGTAGTCCACCAATGGGAGAATAAACAGCTTCTTCATGTAGCTGATTAGACAGTTTCGACCTAGTTTGTTTTCACCCGTTGGTGACACAGGCCATGTGCTATAGACTCTGTACCCCATCCCTCCTAGACCACACCAGAAGGACTCTATTTGGAACTTCTAAGCAGACCAGTCTTTCTTGGTATCACTCTGGTAGAAGATTGAAGAAACTGAAATACTTTCATGTGCTTCAGGCTGCAGTTACTCTCTTTGCCTTTGTGAAAGAGCATTAATGAAATCTCTCCCAACCTTCATTATAAGTGTAAATAGTGTCCAGTCACCTAAATTGTTAATCTGTACAAATCAACAACTCCTGTATTCTGCTCTAAAAAACTGTCTTATACATGTACACTTTCTTTTTCTCAACAGTGCTTTGAATTCTATACCATTGCCTAAATTTAATCATAAAATAAATAGAACTACCATATACCCCATAGGGAAAATTTATAATGTCCTTCAATAAAATAATAACTGTGTCTTAAATGTGAATCAGGGGCATGTATAAACCATAGATATATGAATAAGTTTTGTACTCACACTTAATCATTGCCCCAATCTAAGAACAATAAGTTCTTATGAAATGACACTGCCTACCCCCATGAAGTGATCACTGAAGACAAGAGTGCTGTAGCTAAACAAGCAGCCATCTAGCTGAGAGACAGCAAAACCCACATGGAAGAAACACACCAGCCTGTCCTGACTCGATCGCTGAGGACAAAGTGGGTGCATAAGCAAAAGTGGTGAAGAAAGCTGATGGTGCCGGCTATCAAATGATATAGCTTCTGGGGTCTTAAAGGGCTTGAAGACAATCAGGCGGACATCTAGCTAAGAAACATCAAAGCCCACATGGAAGAAGCACAGCAGCCTACCACAACACAAGCACTGAAGACAAAGCAGGTGCATAGGCAAATGCAGTGAAGAAAGCTGATGGTGCCCAGCTGTCAAAATATATAGAATCTGGGGTCCTATAGGCTGGAAGATAAACAAGGGGCCATCTAACTGAGAAACAACAAAGCCCACATGGAAGAAGCACACCAGCCTGTGAGATGGCAAGGCATCGAAGGGATCAGGTACCAGGCATCAAAGCCAAAAACAAAACAAAAAAAAATAATAGCATTGTGAATGAGGGGGAATGCAGAGCGGTGACCCAGGGCCCATCTGGGGGAAATTGGACAGAAGGGCTGTGGGTAGGAGATGAGCCAGTCAGAGTGCAGGGTAGCAACGATGAACTATACAATTATCCTTTAGTTCTCAAATGCTTCCT
>NW_022111324.1:29839358-29881484 GCF_000313985.2 Echinops telfairi | reverse complement strand
TGTTTTGAGAATGATGATGGCAACATATGTACGAATGTGCTAGACACAATTGGTGTATGTATGAATTGTGAAAAGAGTTACATGAGCCCCTAATAAAATGATTAAAAATAAAAAAGAGCCCTGTGGCAAAATGCGGTGAAAAAAGCAAATAGTGCCCAGCTGTAAGTAAATATAGAGTCTGGGATCTTAAAGGCTTGTCTTAAAACAACCATCTAAATGAGACACCAGCTAAATCCACACAGAAGAAGCACCCACCTGGGTGATCCAAGAATTATAAATAATAAAAACCAAACAGAAGGAGGGAAGGATGTTAAAGTTTAAATTCTGAACACCTGGTTTGCAGAAGGCAACAGATGACAGTAAAAACCCTAAACCCATTTTCAAGGTACCCAATGTAGATGAAGTCCCCTGATTCCCTTCCACTCGGAACAGAGATGGGGAAGACTTTGTTATTAGACAAGGTGGTTTACTGAAATTGCACTTAGATCAAAATGTGACACCTTGTCATTGATATCCCTCTTAACCCAATGTATAATTACTCTGGTATTCAGTACTTTCTGCTTTGTTGTTCTTTGTCCTGTTGTGCTATTTTTGTTGGGCCTTTTGCTTGTATTCTGCTTGCTTTTACATGATTTTCTGTATGTGAAACCTGTTTCAGGTAAACTGAAAGAGATAAGTGGGTTAATAAATGCAAAAGGATGTAACAGGGGAGGCAGGCAGGAAATGGGGAGCTAACAGTAATGAATAAGAGGAAGAAGAAATCCTGGAATGACTGTAGTGAGGCTTACACAATTGTTGTTACTGTGATGGAACTATTGAAATGTATGATACCTGAATTGTATTTTGGTGAAATTTTTAAAAATTAACCAACTAAATTTTTGTATAAATTTAAAATATTGAAAATTATGAATAAGATTTTATATTTTCTGTGAAGGAAGGATTGAAGCTATTGAAACAGTTTATGCTGATCATTAGATTTTTAAAATTTGCTTTACCATTTAATTATGCCAAATAACCAAAAAATTGTGTGCAAAACTCATACATCCATTATCTTAAATATTGGTGGATAAATGTTAATGTATACATATTATTTAAAAAGAGACTTTAAAACAAACTGGGATTACAAAGTCATCCTGCTAAAGCTTTATATAGATGCCATCAAAAGTATATGACAAAAATGTGCTCATTTAGTATTAATAAACTACATACATGCATACATACACATTCACATTCATCCTATATACACACACATGAACATTCAAATACATCTTATAAATACATATGTATGATGCATATACATGATGCATTTAAAAGTTTTTTTATATATATTTACATACTTACAGATAAACAGATATATAAAACTGTTGATACTGAGAATGACAAATATTTTCTGTACGTTTTCAAAACACATTAATCTGTGAATACAAAGTAAAAATGCATGCTACATGTTATTTAGTCTTTCTCTTCAGTATAATTTCGCCTAAAAATAAAATTTATTCTAATGCTCATGTGAGTTATCATTTATATACAGCATCCTTTAACTTTTTTTAAATGTTAAAAATCTTGAAGCAATATGTGTTTGTAGAAAACCTCAATGTCTATAAACTGAAGTAGTTATCAGAAGTAGACAAATGGTTTAGAGCACAGATTCCTTAACATATCCACTGTAGGGATGAATACATTCCAAAGGAGAGCAAAGATTAAATAGACTCCATAATTGTTTGAGAGATGATAAATTTATGGAAAGAAATGGTTGAATAATTTTCTGAGCCTCAAGAACTACGCTGTTGTCTTCATGAGTATCAGATACCATCCTGAATATCAATGGTGTTTAGAAGCTGTTTAAGTTGATGTCAAGCTTAAAATGTAAATTTATGCAGCAATTAGGGAATTATTTGTGTAAAAATGCAGCAAATTTGAGATAATATAAAACTGCTACAAGCTTTTAGACAGGGTGCAAACCTCACAGACTCATAATAAACTGTCGGATGAAGTGTTGTTTTGTTATGGACGCTCTGTACTAATGTGGATGGGGTGAGAAGCAATTTATTATCCTTGTTAAATATATCAAGCTTCATACTTTCTTAATCAGATACCTTTCTGGTTATAATTAGAATTCAGTCTTTCGAAACTGTAAGCCACAATATACTATCATACAAACTAGAAGACTATAAATTTAAAAGAAAAAAAGGGCATTTAGTTCTTTGTCACTTTACACAGTTATATAAATATCACTCCACTGCTAAATATGCCAGCTCCATACAATGAGGATGTGCTAACGAAGTAATAAAAATGTATACCTCAATATAAAATTTAAATAAATGTGTACTATAATATGATGCCAGAGATTTCTCAACTGTTATTTCTGTAAAATTCAAAACAGATGGGAGGGGAGTCTAACCCAAAATATTCTTGACAGCATTGCTCCTCGAGTGCAGCCTGCAGACCAGTGCAGGACTGGGACATACTCTAGTGCATGGCAAGGCAAAGACAGATGGCAGACTTGGAGAGTACCCATTTTAAACACCCTTATTACAATACGACGTGGTTGAGACAGCCAAATGAATCACTATTTATCCCCTGATTGTTCATTTGGATTTTTTAAAAACTTAAAACACCTTGAGTCTTCAATGACTCTGGAAGAGAAAACAGACCATTTCAGAAGCACAGTGTGTTGCCTATCTAAAACTTAGAGACAGATTTTCCCACCAGTATGACAAAGAGCCCTGTCATAAGCAATAGATATACCTGCCCAAACAACCATATAGCAAAGCACAACACAAAGACAATGTGTGTCACACAGAAGATGAGTAATTAAAGAATTTAAACAATATAAGATCAAAAGAATACCAGAGTGTATCAAGTCGGGGATTCTATCCTTGGCCATTTTGACCAAAGATTCTGTAATCCTATGTGTGGAGAAAATTGTAAATTAATGAGAATCTTTATATATAATATCTGAAGAGAGTATTTATGGTCAAAACATATAATACATATGGTGCTGACATAAAATTTCTTGTCTAAGCTGAGATAGCATACTGTTTTATGAGGTTTCTTCTTGTTTGTAGCAGAGTCCCTAGATCTGCAATTTCTCAAGGTTCACATAGAGAACTGAGACTTCCTGGGGAGATTTGCAACTTCAATATGTTTGCCAAAGGTTTGCCACTAATTACTTACAGTCCTGGAGATGTTTCACTGCCTGTTTACATGGCCTTGTTGCCTGCAGCCCTTTCTCTAGTCTGAGCTCTTTGTGCTTCACATGCTGTGATGATGGGGCGTATTAAATATTACTGCCTTAGATAAGAGGGAGAGCCCGTGAACAAGCCAGCACATCTTTGTCAGGTTTCTTTTTCTCGGCTATTAAGTGTCTTCCCTCACTTGTAGAGTTCATCATTTTCCTGCACTCAAATTTTCCTCACATGTCAGTTCCACTTACCAAAACTATAACCTAGTTTTTGATCAATAGGAAAATACATCATTTAATCTTTTAAAAAGAACTACTATTGCAGCAATTGTACAGTACTGCTTGACCTGATTGAACTATGGGAAGATATGATACATGTATTCACTCCCAATTAATAATAAAATTAAAAAATAGTTATTATTATTTCATTGTATATTCCAATTGCTATCACAAAGAATAGCACCAGGTGTCATAAAAACCCATCTCAAGACAAGCAGCCCTTTAAGTGAGATGTCAACTAAGTCCTCACACAATAAGCACAACAGACTGTGAGGTTAAAATATTATAAATAATAAAATCCCAAACTTCTTGGCAGAGACTAGTGAGTTATTCCAGCATTTCATCAATTTACTGAAACATGTTAATGATATTCTGTTAACTACTTGGCCTCAAAATTTGCCCTGCGCAGTCCTTCCCAAGACACGTTAACTCAAAATGTGCCCTTTACTTCTACGAAGGGTCTTTATGTTGACTTCAACGCTTTTATTTGTTTCTTTCATTTAAAAATGCCCTCTCTCATTAAAGTGACAAATGGTTGGGGTTAAAACTATATCTTCAACATTTCTATAAAGTGTGCCCCGATTTCGAAGAGCATGAATTCACTTAAACACCAACGTTTTTGAAGTGTTGTAAAGGGTAGAGGTCTATCTGGAGATTAATTTTTCCAGGAACCCAACGGTGAAGTATGTCCTGTTTATGGGACTCCCGAAATTTATAGAGTGGCTCAGGATTTTGAAAATAAAATTTGTATGGGTGAAGCAACTAACCCATTTTAATGCAATGTGATACAGGTGTCATATGAGACCATAGGAGGCTTGAATACTCCAAGATAAAGAAATAGCTGTCAAGAAGAATTTCAGAGAAAACTCATTTGGGTGGGTAATAGAATCATTTAATAGGATCATACTAAAAGACAAGAAGTTTAAACTCTAGACACCCAGTTTGCTGAAGTCTATGGATGATAATGGAAGCCCAAATTTCATTTACAGGGTTCCCACAAAGATTAAGCCACTCTCCAGAGATATAGCCGATCAGAGAGTCTCATAAGGCTGATTATGGCAGGTCCAGTTAGATTAAAATGTTAACACTGGATCATTTCATCTTCCTTTTGACCCATTTTAAATTTGTTCTAGTTGTTATTACCTTATGCTTTCTTTTCTTTTTTATTTAAAGATCATGTTATTCGGGGCTCTTATAACAATCCATACATCAATTGTATCAAGCATATTTGTACATATGTTGCCATCATCATTTTCTAGACATTGCTTTCTATTGAGCTGTTGGTATCAGATCTTGTATGTTTTTTCTCTATATGCAATCCAAGATAGAAAAATCTACAGTATCAGTAACTGGATTAATAATTACCTAGAGACATGGCAGGGGAGGTTGGGAAATAATGGGAAGCTAGCAATCAGATGGAAAAAAAAAGTTCAAACTGATTGTAATGATGATTACATAATTCTTCACAATATGATTGAACTACTGAATTGCATAATATGTGAATTATATGGTAATATATTTTTAATATTTTACATTATTAGCACCTAAAATGTACATAAATGTTACCAACTCACTGCATAACTGCTTTCTATTTTTTTCAGTCTTTACTCCATCAATGAATTTCTATTTTGGGTTTAAGAATTTAATTTCATATTTTTGCATCATATATGTTTATATCTATCCATGTCACAAGTATTTCACTGTTACTATTATTTTTAACCTTTGAAATTTCTTCTGAAATATATTCCAATTAGTGAAAATATGTTACAAATACATTTTTAAGTCACTTTCAAATCTCAAGAAATTCAATGTTATAAGAAAGAGTATTAGACACTTTTTGGGTAGGAAAATTAAGATAAAAGGGTAGAGTATAACAAAAAACAAATGATGGTGTTCTTTTCCTTGTAGTTAATTCCATTGATCTACCTGTAATGCTGTTTTATTTCCAATAAAATGGCATAAAATTATTTGGCAATGTGGAAGATTAGTAAAGCATAGCCTGTTATTTGTATTGAGGGTCCTTGCTGGCTCACAGATCTATTTCAATTGCTTCTACATTCCATATATGAGCAACCACTGATGCTAATAAAATAGTCATATCCAAAATTCACTGTTTTTTTTCTTCCAGGTAGTATACATTGATTGTGTTATACTGAGCAATAATGTCTGTCTCTAGAGAGTTAAATATTATGATAGTTAGAACTCACAATAATTTACTTTTGTTATTTTTCTTTAAACTTAAATTATTCATGCTTTTATCATGAAAGGTATCTAAAATTAATTGTTAACTAAGTATAATCAAGATGTTGCAAAACATAGGATTGTGAAACTCTATAAAAACTCTATTAAAATATATATCATTAGTATATAAAATTAATAAATATAAAAGAGATGAATGAAATTGCTGTTTTATTTCTTGATATTCAGACTAAATAATTTTGTTAGTGTTTACAAATAAGATAATATCGATGTGGTTAATGAACAAAAGATGAATTAAGAGTCTCAGAATACAGACATATAGGCTTTATAAAATTTGCACTCTGTAGCAACCTCTCTGGAAATTTAAAATTTTAATTCTAAAAAATTTACAAAATCTATACATTGTACCTAAAATTGACTCTATGCAATATTTTTAGGTAGCTGTCTTTTAAGCACAGATATACAAGGAAACTTCAGTCTGCTAAGGAATTCAGTAATTAGGGTTTTTTTTTAACTCCAGGATACATTTCATCTTGAAACTCTCTGAATTAATATTTGAGCTTCTGTTGAATATAAATTATTCCCTGAGTCCTTTTAAAAGTGAATCAATTTATTTTCATCATAGTCAACTCTATCTGAACCCAAACCAGCAAAGACTGGTGATGAGTTCAAAGACATTTTTCAGAAAACCTTTGCTAAAACTCTCATGTTCTTTTTATACTACCTGACCTTTCTTAGCGATGAAAAAATGATAATACAAAAAATAACTCAAATGGTTTCATGAGATCCTTATCTAATCAGTTAAAAATTATTTCTGGACACATGCTAAGCATTCTATTTTTCTTTTTAAAAATTTACTTTTATTATCTAATCAATCATGCTAAAGCTATTCTACTCCATTCTGTTAAGAGATAAAGAGGCAAACATGAAAAATTATTTGTTAAAAAATAAAAAGACATCAAGTTTGGAGGGAGGCTAATTAACAACTGGGGATAAGTAGGGACACAACTTTGCTTGCTGAAGATGAGGAGGAATTGAAGTACTTGCTGATGAAGATCCAGGATTGCAACCTTCAGTATAGATTATGAGTCGATGTAAAGAAGCTCAAAATATTCATAACTTGACCAATAGGTAACATCAAAATTAACAGCCAAAAAATTGCAAATGTCAAGGAGTTTGTCATGCTTGGATCCAAATGCTCATGAAAGCAGTAGTCAAGAGATCAAAAAAACTAGTTGCACTAGGTAAATCTGCTGCTGAACAAAACCTCTTTTGAGTATTGAAAAGCAAGGATGTTGCTTTAAGGACTAAGATGTGCCTACCACAAGCCACAATACTTTCAATTGTCTCATATGCATGTGAAAGTCAGGCATTTGATAAAGAGGACTGAAGAAAATTCATGCATTTGAATTTTGGTGCTAAAGGAGAATATAGAAAGTACCATAGACTGCTAAAAAGACAGGCAGATCTATCTTGGAAGAAGGACAGCCAGAATGCTCCTCAGAGGCAAGCATGGTGAGACTTCATCTGACAGACTGTGGATATGCCTCAGGAAAGACCAGTCCCTGGAGAAGGACATAATGTTTGGTAAAGCGGCATTAGAGAGGGAAGGTCCTCGAGGAAATGGCTTGACACTATCATTGTAACAATGGGCTCAGTCATAGGAATAATTGTGAGGATGGGTCAGAACAGACTCGATGCCACCTAACAACAACAATAACAATAAAATGACAAAGCACAGCTCAATCTGAACTCCTATTTCTCCTTAGAATTAGTTTTAGATTCATCCAAATATCTTCTGTTGTGAAAAAAAAAGATATTTATAAAAATGCAGTTTATGATGATCTAAGATTAAATGTTTGGTGTTTTTTCATATTTGAAGTTTTGTATGATTTTTATTAAAAGTCATTACTAATCAATTCAAGTTGTCTCTACCCTCACCCTTGAAGAAGACCAATAAAATACCCTTTTACTGGATCCCAGACCAATAAAAGACTGGCACTCTCCTACCAGGCTGAGCCTAAAATGCCCGGAGACTTTGATTTAAATGCATCCTATGGTTTTCTTGCTCATTAATAAAATTGTTTTGTTCAGCATTTTTCAGCCAGTTCTCTTAAAACTTTACATTAACACTTCTATGTCTTGCTCCATCTCAGCAAAGACACTGACAATATGCAGAATGTTAAAGCACATCTACTCGTTAGCAGGAAATTAGGAGTGGGCTACAAGTAGTTATAAACCCAAGCCCAACAAACTGAAAGGTACATATTTAACTTCATTGTCTACTGAACAAATCATTTGAGAAGTTGGCCTGGACAAAGAAGAACATGACATCAGGATTGGAGGTAAGCTCACTAACAACCTGAGATATCCAGCTAATACAATTTAGCTTGTTGAAGTCAAGAAGATGATGTGTTTCTTAATAAAGATAAAAGACGATAGCCTTCAGTGTGGATTACAACTCAATGTAAAGAAAGCAACAATCTTCATAATTAGGTTAATAGACAACATCATAATAAATGGAGAAACGACTGATGTTGTCAAGGATTTTGTTTTATTTGGATCGATAATCAACACATATGGAAGCAGCAGTCAAGAAATCAATCAACAATGCATTAGGAAAATATGCTGCGCAAGACTTTTTGAAAGTGTTAAAAGCAAATATGTTCTTTTCAGGACTAAAGTGTGCCTGACTCAAGGCACAGCATTTTCCGCTCCCCCGTATATAGCACAACTGATGCATTTTAGTTATGATGTTGACAAAGAACATGGAAAGTACCATGCGCTGAAAAAAAGACAAACACATCTCATTCAGAAGAAGTGTAGTTAGGATGCTCTTTAGAAACAAGAACGAGGAGACTTTATACCTTGGACTTTGAACAGGGTGTCAGGAGAAACAAGTCCCTAGACTGGGGAATCATGTTTGGTAACATCAAGTTTCCATGGAAAGAAGAATACCCTCTATGAGATGGGTTGAAAAAGTGGCTAAAACCAACACGGGAGAAAATTCCTTGCAAAGCAAACTCACACAGAGCAACCAAGTAATACAGGAAGAACAAAGAAAGTTAACATGATAAACATACCCACTTACACACAACATCACAAATATGAAGCAAAAGTGATAGTAACAAATGCAAACATATCAATAATTTTACCGGATGTTAATGTACTAAACCAGTAAAGAGACAGACAGAGAGTAGCAGAATGGATACGAAAACAAAATCCATCAATATACTGCCTACAAGCAACACACATCATAAACAAAGACATGAACAGACTATGAACTAGGGGCTAAACAAAACCATGCCAAGCAAACAACAACCAAAAGAAAGCAGGTGTAACCATATTAATCTCCAAGAAAATAGACTTCAAGGCAAACAATGTGATAAAAGTTAAGAATGGGTACTGCATAATGGTCAAGGGAACAACAGCCTAAGAAGGCTTAACTGTAATAAACACATATCTACACAATAAAAGACCTTAAATCAAATCCTCATAGGATTGAAGTAGAATATAGATACTTTGACACCAATAACAGGATATTTCAATACACTATTCTCAAGGAAAGACATATCAAGAAAAAGCTCAATAAAAGCACAACAAAAGCTCAACAATACACTCAACAAAATCAACCTCATAGACATACATAGAATACTCCATCAAAAAAAAAAAGATATACATTCTTCATCACATATGGAACATTCTGAATTATAGACCACACACTAGGTCACAAGCATGGCTCAACAAATTTTTAAAAAGTTGAGTTCCTACAATCAACTTTCTCAGACCACAATGCTATACAATTAGAGATAAATAAAAAATATGAACAAAAACATAAAAGGCAAAGATATGGAGATTGAACAACATAATACTCAAAAAGTATTTGGTAATAAAGCAAATAATGGGTGACATAAAATAAAATAACTCCTTGAGAAAATCTAGGATAACACAACATATCAAAACCTTTGCGACACAGAAAAAGTATTAATCATAGCCAACTTATAGCACTTCAGCACACACTTGAAAAAAGAGGAGAAATTCACAATCAACACCCTAACACAACACCTTCAAAACTGGTATAAGGAAAACAACACAACCTGCCCCATAAAAGAAGGAAAGAAAGCCCAAGGATTAAGCAGAAATAAATGATATGGTGGGGAGCTATGCAGGGGTTACGATGAGATAAAAATAATTAAGAGAACAAGCTAGTTCTCTGAAAGGATTACCAAAATAGACAATTGGCAAACTTAACAACAGATAAAACAAACAGACAAAAGATTCTAAAATCCAAATTAAGAGATGAAAAGGATAAAATTGCAACAGATCCAAATGAAATAAAAAGTGTGTGCATAAGTAAGTGTGGTGAAGAAGGCTGATGGTGCCCGGCTATCGAGACCTATAGCGTCTGGGGACTTAAAGGCTTGAAAGTAAACAAGCGGCCATCTAGCCCAGAGCAACAAAGCCCACATGGAAGCAGCACACCAACATGTGTGATCATGAAGGGCCAAAGGGACCAGGCTTCAAACACCAAAGGCGGGGAGAAAAGTCATATCCTTGTCAATGAGGGTGGCGCGTGATGGAGACCCAATGCCCATCTCTAGACAACTGGACATACCTTGCAGAGGGGTAGTGGGGAGATGAGTCTCTTAGGGTACAGTATAGCAATAATGAAAACCACAACCTTCCTCTAGTTCTTAAACGTTTCCTCCCCCCAACCACCAGGACCCAAATTTTGCCTTGCAGACCTGGTTAGACCAGATGACGCACAGTGGTACAGATGGGAATTGGAAACGCAGAAATCTAGGACAGAAGAACCTCTCGGGACCAGGGGTGACAGTGACGATACCAGGAGGGAAAGGGGATGTAGTAAGGGGGAATGGATCACAGGGAGCCACATATAACCTCCTCTCTGGGGGACGGGCAGCAGCGGGGTGGGTGAAGGGAGACGCCGGACAGTGTAATATAAGATACAATAATAATTTATAAATTATTAAGGGTGCATGGGGGAAAGGGGAGGAGGAAGGGAAGGGGAGGGGGGGGGGGGAAAGGAAAATGAGCGGATTCCTGGAACCCAAGAGGCAAGCGAATTTTGGGAATAATGAGGGCAACAAATGTATAGATGTGCTTTACACAATTGATCTATGTATTGTGATGAATTGGATGAGCCCCAATAAATTGATTAAAAAAAAAGAATAATAACACGCCACTATGAAAAATGTTTTCAAAAATCTAGAAGAAATGGAGCAATACCTAAATGTGCATCACCCATTCAAATTAATGCAGACAGTTATTGAAAAAAATCAACAGACTTATAACAAAAGATGAAATAGAACAGATCATTAAGACTCTACCAACCAAGAAAAGTCCTAAACCAGATGGGTTTACAGGAGAATTTCACCAAGTATTCAGAGATCTGACACCAATAGTACCCTGGTTCCCCGAAAATAAGACAGTGCCTTATATTATTTTTTGCTCCCAAAGATCTGCTAGGTCTTATTTTCAGGGGATATCTTCTTTTTCTATGAAGAAGAATACAGTACACATTTATTGTTGAATAACAAAAAAGGAAATTTATTATCTGTATACGGTACGGTAGTAGTTGTCATCACAAACCAGCATAACCAGACAAACTGTGAATCCTACAGTTTCAAGAATTTCTTGTTACTACCATTATTTTCATGTACAACAATCTATGGTACATCTACTCATTTATTCAATGACAGTCATGTCATCATCTTCTGGAACATCATCATAACAATCCAAACCCTTATTTTCAGGGAGGTCTTATTTTCTGGGGATTCCTTATATTTCAGCGAGAGGCAAAACTGCAAGTAAGTCTTATTTTCGGGGGATGTCTTACTTTTGGGAAAACAGGGTACACAAACTCTTCCAGAACATAGAAAAGACAACAATCACCCAAACTCATTTTATGAAGCCAACATAATACTTATACCCAAACCAGGCAAAAACCCAACAAAGATATTAAAGATGAATATTCCTCATGAACATAGATTCTAAATTTTTCACCAAATTTGTGGCCAATAGAATTCACATAATATCAAAAAATAATTCATAATGATCAAGTGGGATTCATTCCAGGAATGCATGGATGGTTCAATACTCAAAAAATAATCAATCTAATCTACCACATAAGCAAAACAAAGAATAAAAAAGATACAATCATATCAATAGATGGATAAAAAGAATTTGACAATATTAATATCTATTTTGATCAAAACACTCAAAATATGAATAGAAGGGAAATTCCTCCAAATAATAAAAGCCATATAGAAAATATAAACAGCCAACATTACGCTAGAAATATTTCTAGGGACAAGCTAGAAATATTTCCACAGAGAACAGGGGCCAAACAAGGATGTCCCCTATCACCACTCTTATTCAATATTGTGCTGGAAGTTTTAGCTAAAGCAATCAGACAACAGACAAGAGCCAAGGGAATACAAATAGGCAAAGAAGTGAAGCTCCCAGTATTTGCAGATGATATGATCCTACCTATTAAAAACCCAAAATTTTCCACAAAAAGCTAACTGGAAACACTCAAGAAATTCAACAAAGGAGCAGAATACAAAATTAGTAACCAGAAAATAATCAGATATCTGTATATCTTTGAAGAGAGCTACAAAACAGAAGACATGCACAGAGAAAATTGCAGACTATTACTACAAGAAAACAAAAAATGTCTACATAAAGAATATCCTATGCTTATTGATAGGCAGATTTAACATTGTGAAAATGCCAGTGCTATCTAAAACCACCTACATGTTTTGAGAATGATGAGGACAATTAATGTACAAATGTGCTTTACGCAATTGATGTATGTATGGATGGTGATAAGAGTTGTGTGAGCCCCTAATAAAATGATTTTTAAAAATAGAGATAAAAAAAACCCACAGACACAACACAATCCAAATCCCAAATACGTTCTTTAAAGAAATGGAAAAACTAATTACCAATTTCATATATTTAGGCAAAAAACTCAGAATAAGCAAAGAACTTCTTAAAAAGGATAACCTAGTAGGAGGCCTAGCACTACCTGACTTAAAATCCTACTACATGTCCACAGATGTCAAAACAGCCTAAAGGCGATTTATCTTTGACAAAGGCCCCACAAATATTCAGTGGGCAAAGACAGCCTCTTCAAAATTTGTGTTGGACAAATTGGATTTCTATAGGTAACAGAATGAAACAAGACCCACTTATCACCCCATGCACAAAACATAACTCAAGATCAACCAAAGCCCTAAGGGTCCTATTACAGGCCATGTATAGCCTACCAAGTATAATGAAGGAGGCACACACATGGGAAGACAAGCTAGATGAGTGGGACATGCTGAAATCATATCACTTATGTACATCGAAAGGCATCATGAGGAGAGTAAAATGAGAGCCCACAAATTGGGGTGAGGGGGAATAAGTACAATGTATAGGGCAAGGGTTTAATTTCACTGTACTCTGCAACAGACCAATAAGAAATTAACAACTTTACAACAGCTCAATAAGAAAATAACAAACCACCCAATTAAGAAATTGGTAAAAGACAAGAACAGACAGTTCACCAAAATAGGAGTACAAATGATTAACAAACACATGAAAAAATGTTAACAATCACGAGCCATTAGGAAGGTGCAAATTAAAACTTCAATGAGGTTCCACTGTACACCTACAATGCTAGCCAAATTTAAGAAAATAGAAAATAACAAATGGTAAAGAGGACATAGTGATATTGGAACCTGTATACACTATTGGAGGACTTTAAATACATACAACCCCTATGGGAAAAGATGCAGTAATACAGCAACTGGAAATTGAAATTTCATACTATCTATCAAAACCACTATTAGGTATATGCCCCAAGAAAATAAGAGACACAACATGAATGCATGTATGCTCTCCCCTGTTTATAGCAGCGTATTTCACAAGAGAAAGAAATGGGAAGCAGCCCAAATGCCCAAGAGTAGAGGAATGGATAAAGAAACTATGATGATACATACACACAATGGAATACTATACATCCCTCAAAAACAATGACGAAAGCATGGAACACCAAATGGCATGGAAGGACCTGGCAACTTTTATGCAGAATAAAGCTAGTCAATCACAAAAGGACAAATATTGCATGATTCCACTGCTATAAGGAGAAGCACCAATTAAATAAATCTGAGGAAGTAAATCCCAAACAAAAAGGTAGAAAGTCTATCTCCCAGCCACGAACTGTCCATCACCCTCCTTATGTGCACTTCATAAGAACCACCTCGGAATAGGAGGTCTCACAATGGCTAGGTCACTCCTTCAAGAATCAGGGGGTGGGGGGATCACAGTGGGAGGCATGGGGGGGACAGGAATTGGATACCATTCACTTGATGCTATACAACATTGCAACATATCAGTAGGCCCTCCACAGGAGTGAGAGGAGAACGTTACTGGAAAATCAAGTTAAGACCAGGGCAAAGGAACATCTACATTTCAGAAAAGGCACTAATACCTCTCTTGGTGGGTATATGGTGGGTAAATGGGGAGAGCAACCTTACATCAGGAAGAGATACTAAATAATTATAGGGAACCTAAAGGGAGAGTACCTGGGTTTTATGTTTTTGAGTAGATGCAACAAATATGTTTCTACACAATCCTTAATGAACCATGCCATGAACTAAGCACTAGAATGACCTTTGACCAAGACCTTACAGGCAACATAGCATCCTCCAAGTACCACACCAGGGACTCAACATAGAAGCCTGACTGAATAAACTGGGCACTACCTCAAAACTACCACTTCCTTTGGATTTAGGACTGAAAGACTCTGATGGGAGAGGAAGCAAGGGATGTCATCCCAAGGCTGTGGGAATGGAGGTCCTTGGACCTTGGGTGGGAGTCCTGGCTCAGTGGGTATGTAATGAAAGGGGACTCAGAACCACCTCAACGCTTCTCTTGCATGAATTTGAGAGGCTTCAATCTCATAGGCAAGGCTTTACACTTGTAAGAAATGATAAAGGAAATGTTCCCCTATCACCAAACCCCATGATTAGTGTAAATTGATTTCGAACGGTTAAAAAACAATCTCTACAAAGCAACAACTGATGGATTGCAGCTCACAGCTGGACTATACTCACATAACGCCACATATCAACAGTAATTACAATCCCAAGACACATATCAACAGCAACTACAGTCCCAATCCCAATCCCAATTGGATAAATTATGGATTTTATACCCCAGGTAATGATTAACAAAATTTTTCTCTTTTGTTTGCGTTTCTTTATGTGTGTATATGTTTCCTGCCTTTTGTTTGTTTGCTTTTGTTTTTTGTTGTTGTGCTTGTTGGTTTTGGTTTTTGTCATAATACAACCCCTTAAATAAACCAGGATCATTCATAAGCCATGGTAAAGCAGATGGATTCTGGGCTTCCACTTACTTCTAGTCCCAAATCCAAAAAGAGTTAGTTCTTATAATGTGGCCCTGCTCGATTCTCCCCTTCATGAAGAGGTCATTGAAGATAAGGGTGCTAGAGCAAAGCCTAGTGAAGAAAATAGATGGCGCCCAGCTATTCATTAGAATAAGGGTGGGAGCCTTAACATCTTGTATTTAAACAAGCAGCCATCTAAGTGAGGATCAACTAAGTACACGTTGAAAAAGCACACCAGACTGTGTGATCCAAGGTGACAATAACAAAATCCAAATATGATAAAGAGGAAAGTATCAGAGCTTAAATGTGAACAACCAATTTGTAGAAGGCTGTGGTGGACAGTGGAAACCCAAAATCCATCTACTGATTAAGCCTCTGGCACATCTCCTCCAGCCACAGGAAAGGGACTCGAACAACATTATCATATAAAAATTATTGTGATTTTGACTATGGTGGATCTTTTCATGGAATAATATGGTAATTGATCGGCGAGCTCCCTCTTAACTAACTGGCTTTAGGCTCAAGTTTTTCCTACAACAGAAATTTCTTCTCTGGTTTTTTAAATATTTGCAATGGTCTTTCCCTTCTTACTCTTTATTTTTATTCTGTCCTTTTTTCTTGTCGTTTTATTGTGATTTTTTTCCTTGTGTCTGTTGGTTTTCCCAGTTTGTGAAGCACACATAATTGGATGCAGAGAAACAATAATTGATATAATGGTTTATCAGGGATGTGAGGGGAGGGAGTTGGGGAGCAAACAATCATGTGGGAGCAGGGGGGAAACATTAGTACTGGTTTGGGGGTGTATATTCAACTCTTTTTAAAGCAAATTAATTATGGAAGTGTATGATATGTGAATGCTTTTTAAAGAAAACTACAAAATATCAAAGAAAGAAAAAAAGAAATTAAGATTGACCAGTGGTTACCATGGGTAAAGGAGGAAAAGTTGGTGCTTAAGGAGCAATGAGTTTATGTTAATAGTGGTGAATAATTTGGAAAAGGATGTCAATAATGCTGGTACAACATGAAGAATATAATCAATATAAAGCACTGAAGTATAGACGTAAAGCTTATCAATTGGAGAATGCTCTATTGTTTATATATTTCCCCCAATTAAAAATATTACAAGAATAACAATGAGTACAAAGAAGAAGAAAATGTTCTGGAATTGATTATTATCCAACTCTTCTTGGAATGATTAAATTATTGAATTGTATAACATGTGGATTAAGTATCAATAAGGCTGTTTTTTTAATTCTACTATGACATCAGTCAGAAATTAATACAACATGCAATCAAGATGCATTAATAATTCTTGATGATTGGAATGTAAAAATTTGAGACCAAGAGGAAGGTACAGTAGTTGGAAAATAGGGTCTTGGTGATAGAAATGACGCTCATCTCCTGTCCCCCAATTCAAACACAATTTAATCCTGAACAAATAGCCAATCAAATTTTACAAATAGTAAAAGAAAGAAAAAGGAAATGATAACTTTAAAGTTACTAACAAGTAACAATAAAAAGTTCAAATAAAATATAACAAATTCATCAAGGATATTATGAAAAATGATCAAATGACAACATGCGATGTCTGTCCATTAAAAAAGAACTTCAAATTTATGCTTAAACTTCAAATTCCTGTTTAAGTTCAATAAAATTATCTTTTGTTTCTTCTTTTTGTCTTATAATGCCTTTTTAGAAATAATGTACCTCTCTTGTAAGCTATCTCTTAATAGACACCATACTATCTTTGTGTGTGTGTGTGTGTATGTATGTGTGTGCACCTGTGTATGTGTGTATGTATGTGTATGTGTGTGTGCGTGTTTGTATGTATGTGTGTATGTATGTATGTGTGTGTATGTGTGTGTGTGTATGTATGTGTGTATGTGTGTGTGTGGTGTGTGTGTGTAGAAAAGGTTGATCATTTTTTGGTAATACCCTTCAGAAATCTCCGTTGTTTTACTCGTGCTTCATTAAGTTATTTGTTAGCATTGTGATCCTTGGGGGATCGTGCTTATGCATTGAGCTGCTAACCACAAGGTCAACAGTTTGGAACTAGCAGCTGCTCAGAGGAAGAACGATGAGACTTTCTACTCCCATAAAGAATTATAGTCAAAACAAGTACAAAAACCCCAATAGATAGTTCCAGGTCTGTGTGCTGACGCTTGTGCATGTTTTCTGATCGAGTCTGAGGAGGTGGAAAGCCCTGTATCCCAAGTGAGAGTCTTTTTTTCACGATTCCTTGGGGACTTGGTTACTTTGCTCCCCCTGCTGCCTTGTTGCATGGGGCAGACTGGTCAAACTTTCCACAGTGTCTCCAGTGCTGTCCCCATAGCGCTATGGATCAGTGAGGGAATGTCATGTCTCATGGTGGGGCCGGCCCTATGGACCTTTCTGGGCATTGGCTACTCTGAGAAGGGATAGTTCCTGAATGCTTCCTCCCCCGACTCCCATGACCCAGTTCTACCTTACAAATCTGGCTAGACCAGAGAACACACATGGGTACGGATAAGAGCTTTTGTCAGTACAGTTAATTTTTTTTGTGCCATAGGTTTAATGATTGTTCGGATTTTCTCTTTCTTTGGTTTTTTTTAAATCATTTTACTGGGGGCTCATACAACTCTTATCACAATCCATATGTCCATCAATTGTATGTCAAGCACATTTGTACATTTGTTGCCATCATCATTCTCAAAAATTTGCTTTCTACTTGAGCCCTTGGTATCAGCTCTTCATTTTTGCCCCTCCCTCCCTGCTCCCCCCTTCCTCATGAACCCTTGATCAATCATAAATTATTATTATTTTGTCATAGCTTACACTCTCGACATCTCCCTTCACCCACTTTTCTGTTGTCCATCCTCCAGAGAGGAGGTTATATGTAGATCCTTGTCATCAGTTCCCACATTCTACCCCACCCTCCCTCCACCCTCCCAGTATCGCCACTCACAACACTGGTCCTGAAGGGATCATCCGCCCTGGATTCCCTGTATTTCCAGTTCCTATCTGTACCAGTGTACATCCTCTGATCAAGCTGGATTTGTGAGGTAGAATTGGGATCATGATAATGGGGGTGGGCGGGGAAGAAGCATTTAGGAACTAGAGGAAAGCTGTATGTTTCATCGTTGCTACACTGCACCGTGACTGGCTCATCTCCTCCCCGTGACCCTTCCGTAAGAAGATGTCCAGTTACCTATAGATGGGCTTTGGGTCTCCACTCCGCACTCCACCTCATTAACAATGATATGATATTTTGTTCTTTGAGGGCTGTATCTGATCCCTTCGACACCTCGTGATCACACAGGCTGGTTTTTCAAAGGAGAAGGACTGGACTGAGTTCAGAAGAATATGAGAGAGTCATTCTTTCTTGTGTAGCAATAATATTCGAATCATAAGCTTTAGTAAAGAAAAACTTTACAACAGACTGTTTGGTTGTATTTGTTATGACTCTTCACTAGCTGAAAGCAGAGGAGCTGTTTTGGGGTACCATTAACAATTTCCTTATCTTTTGATTATAGCTTCAATATGACAGGAGAAGCTACCGGTACACCCTCCCCAACAATTAAATCATCTATAAACCTTCAACTCAAGGGCAAGGAGTTCTTTCTTCTATTAAATATTTCTGCTTGAAAAATCTAGAGTTGTTTGTATTTTTTTTACATTGACCTTTAGCTAATAAAACGTTAATGATCATTTTCTTTGGTAAGTACATGAAAACGCTCACGATTATTAATATAACTTCTTTTTCCAAGAATGGCTTATCCTGGCTTACTGTTGCAGGTTCATAGTGAGTATATTTTCTCTGAATAAATGATCATAGTTTACATTAATATAAACATCAATTATGACAACAAAAAATGTCCAGTAAAAAGCAAAGCTCATACTCAGAAGGAAGCTTAGATTTTTATATATATTCTTTGAGCCACAAAGTCCGGGAAATTTCTTTTATAAACAGCACAGCTGTCATTATGTCTCATGAATTCTTTGGCTGCTTCAGTTTAGACTTATGGGTGGGGAAATTCAAAGGCATTTGGTACTATTGCCTTCCCCAAACAATTAAATAAAACTAATAAATAAAAAGCAGACATGTAAAGAAAGGTAATATCTGCTTTTTCTTTCATCAAAAAGAGAAAATCACTGTATAGTTTCATTATTGTCTTGACATGATTATAAAGACCTGTTCAATGAATGTTGAGAAAAGTGTGCCCATTTTTCCCTTGTCTGCTTTAATAACAGGAGAGTAAATTTTGGCTGTTAACAAGTCTTTGGGGATTTTGCTGACTTCAGGCAGCAACCTTTCATGAATGCTGTCTTCAATGTAATTATTATGAAATGCCTCTGCTATCACCTCCTGTCCAAACCAGCTGTTGTTGAGACAATGCTGAGCTTTCAGGTACATCAAATATGTAAAGCATAACTGGGATCCAAGGGCAATGGTATTAGGAAGGCAATTGCTGCACAAATTGTAGTGCTATATCAAGGGTATAAATTTATTTTATAGCTGTTTGCATGTTTCTTAGATCTTTTAAATGTGATGCCCTGTGAGAGTTTAGTGATATTAAGCATCTTTATATTTAAAAGTCCCCAAATGTTATATCATAAACATCATGCAATACTGTAGTTATAACCATAAATTTAATTTGACAATTAAATAGTCAAGTTTAACAGAGCAGTGTCAAGTACAAATTACAAATGTTCATTTTAGTTTTCTAAATTGCTAATTCATTAAGCAGCATGGAAAAGCTTGGGAAACCAACATTGGAAGGAGGAATAGATAGGGATTTCTGACCTTCTCCCTTCTTCCAGAATTGATGTAGCTTGTTATATCAACATGCACCTTTTAAGAGCTTAAAGGGAAAATAATGTAAAGAAAACTTGAGGGAAATAATTAGATAACTATTGAAGTGAAACAATTAGATTTGCACCTGCAGAGCATTTACAGCAAGACGATTTCATTTTCCTCAGAAAAGTGTTTCCTAGATTTTGTTTTCTAATTTGTGAGAATAGCACATTCGCATTTACAGAGCAAATGCTCACCACCCCAGTTTCCAAGTGTGAGTTTATCTCCCTTTCATGGTTACACATCTTGAAAGTGCCTGCTTTTTGGCTGCCTCCTTTCCTTACTATCCCACCCCCACAAAAGCGCTATGACCTGGCTGTTTTTTCTCATTACTCCCGTTTGCACTTATTACCAAAGGTCACCTCTTACAAAATGTAAGGAGGGTGTATCAATCCACTTCTACTCTATCCTCTGTGAAATCTTAATCATACACTTCCCTCAAATACCTTGCTTTTAACTGAGCTTTTGATGCTATACTATTCTATTTTTTTAAATCATTGTATCGGGGGCTCGTACAATTCTTATCACAATCCACAATTCTTATCACAATACATACATCCATTGTGTCAAGCACATATGTACATTTGTTGCCGTCATCATTCTCAAAACATTTGCCTTCTTCTTGAGCCCTTAATATCGGTTCCTCATTTACCCCCTCCCTTCCCATTCCTCCCTCCCTCATAAACCCTTCATAATTCATAAATTATTATTATTTTGTCATATGCTACACTGTCCACATCTCCCCCTGCCTTCTTCTCTGCTGTCCGTCCCCCAGGGAGGAGGCTATATGTAGATTCTTGTAATCAGTTTCCCCTTTCCAACCCACATTCCCTCCACACTCCAGGCATAGCCACTCTCACCACTGGTCCTGGAAGGGTCATATGTCCTGGATTCCCTGTGTTTCCAGTTGCTATCTGAACCAATGTACATCCTCTGGTCTATCTAGATTTGTAAGGTAGAATTGGGATCATGATAGTGATGGAGAGGAAGCATTTAAGAACTAGAGGAAAGTTATATGTTTCATCATTGCTGCCCTGCACCCTGACTGGCTCATCTCCTCCCCACAACCCTTCAGTAAGTGGGTGTCCAGTTGCCTACCAATGGGCTTTGAGTCCCCACTCCACACTCCTCTTCATTTACAATGATATGATTTTTTGTTCCTTGATGCTTGATACCTGATCCCTTCGACAGCTCGTGGTCACACAGGCTGGTGTGCTTCTTCCATGTGGGCTTTGTTGCTTCTGAACTAGATGGCCGCTTGTTTATCTTTAAGCCTTTAAGACCCCAGATGCTATATCTTTTGATAGTCGGGCACCATCAGCTTTCTTCAACACATTTGCTTATGCACACATTTTTCTTCAGCAATCATGTCGCACTATTCTATTTTTTTATTTGTTTTTTGTTTTTTATAACATGAATAATGATTTGCAGATATTGAACTGTTACACTTTAATTCTCTTAAGTCATAATTTCTCAAAGCCTTTTCTGAAGAAATATGAGAACAAAAATTATTAAAAACATAGACTTTTGTTCATCAGTTTAAATTTTTTTTCTGGACCACTTTTCTAAGACAGTATTGTTACTTTGTCAAGAAAGAGCATTTTCTTAGTGGATTAACTCTTCTTTGAGGTAATAGAATTGGAACTAGATGACTAGACTAAATACATTTATGTATAAATTGTTGTACTGGTCCATGTTCTGCTGTGTATTTTCTAAACAATGACAAAAGTAACTTATTTCTTTTTTCTTTTTTAAATATGGAATGCTTCACAAATTTGTATGTCATCCCTGTGCAGGGGCCATGCTAATCTTCTCTGTATCATTCCAATGTTAGTATATGTGCTGCCAAAGCAAGGACAGTAACTTATTTCTAAAAATCAGTTTTTATTGAAACCTAGAAGCACCCCCCAACACACCAATGCATTATCATCTTTATGACTCCAACACATAGTGACAGTCTATAGGGTTTCCGAAGCTGTAAATATCTATGCAGGCAGTTAGGCTCATCTTTCTCCCATAAACACCTAGTAGGATTGGCCTGCCAAACTTTGGTTATCTGTCCACTACCTACCTGACAGCACCACCAGGGCTCTTTATACTTAATTTTATATAATCCTTAGATTGGCCCGTACTTAGCTCAGACCTGTTCAATGAAAGTTCTATATTTTTAAGTATGTTCTATAATTCCCAGAGATGGTTCTCTTAAATTTTCTAGGATGCAAATATCACATTATGACTCACAGATCTTGTTCAGTCCCTCCTGGAACCATTTTATTATATGCAAATATGATTATTATCGATGCACATTTTTCAAAATTAATTATTTTATTATATAATATGTATAGATACATGATAGATAGATAAATGATGATAGATAGATAGACAGATATATGATAGATAGATAGATAGATAGATAGATAGATAGATAGATAGATGATAGATAGATAGATAGATAGATAGATAGATAGATAGATAGATATAGAAAGAATTACAAAGAACAGGAAAGAGTTCAGAATATGGTCATATAAAGGTACATGGGATCTCCTGAGGAACTGACAGTGTTTTATTATTTTATTGGGCAGGTAAGATATTTAGTATTACACCACTGCTGCTGCCTCTACTAATAGTACTGTACCATGACTACCTCTATGCAAACTATGAAAAGTATTACACCTATTGTGGTTCCCACATCCAAAACCAAACCCACTGCCACAGAGCCAATTCTGACTTACAGCATCCCAACAGGACAGGGTGGAACTTCCTCTGTGGGTTAGAGAGACCTAAAGACTAGGATAGGTTTGCCCTTGTGGGTTTCCAAAACTGTAACTCCTTACAGAAATAGAAATCCTCCTCTCTCCCCTGCAGAATGGCTAGTATTTTGAACTACTGACCTTGAAGTTAGCAGGTCAAAGTGTAAGCCAGTATGTTACTAGGGCTCTGTGTCTATAGGCCACACAGGACTATGTATACAGAACAATAAGTTTCAATAGCAATAAAGAAAAAGCAGGGAAAGAAAGAAGAAATGGAGAAATTAAAAAGGAGAAAGGAAGTAATTGCAGTATGAAGCGTATCACTAATTCTTTTTACTTAGTTGTTATAAATGTCTACATTTACATCTCTTCACTAGCAATTATTTACAAATAAACTCTGACAAAGCTCTGTAGCTTCTTTTCTGTACAGATACCAACTATTTAGTAACCCAAGATTCTTCCAGCTTCTTGGCAAACATACTCGGCAATATTTTAGCTCTATTATTTAAATATACATAAGCCTGACTGAATGCAAAGTAAAGGCACATTTTTTCATTTCCAAGAAAAACATTCTATGTAATTTTGCCTTACAGTTTTATGTTTTCAATAATATGAAGATATTGAGAGTTTATTTAACTATAGTTTCCATATATATGATTTAGAATTTACATGTTTCTAAGAGAAAAAAATTTCTAGTCAGAGCCAGAATTAGTACTATGTATATATTATACTTAAAATTTACACATTTTATAAATTTTATCTCTGTTATAGGTAGCTGGAGTCCACATAGTATGATCTAAGTTTTTCCAAGAACATTAAAACATTTTTTTCTAAAAATATGTCAGTGACTTAATTGAATAAAACATTATTAGTTTTAATTGCAAATGTCCATAGTCTAAATTATCTTAATCTGAGAATTAAAAGCAGGGAAGTGAATCCAGGGAAGTATATATACATATAGAGAGATCAAATTAAATCAAGAAAATGGCTCACAAATTAAGACAAAATGGCTTACACAATTGTGAGTTAAACAACAACAATTAAAAACAGTAATAAAATAAATGTTACTGTCATCAAGTTAAATCTATGAGGCAGGAAGCAGACTGGAAGCCTCTGCTAATTCAAGGGGTTTGTAGGGTTTGCAAATGCAAAATCCGCATGTCAGACCAGGACCAGATATGTCTGTAGGTTTACATTCCAAGAACCAAAGGTCAGAAGATTGTGAAATTGTGCAGTCAGGACAGAGAACACACTTTGCCAGATTTTCTATTTATATACTACAAGCAGGCTCCACCCACAAGGACACCCCCCTTTAACATAATTCACTGTGTATGCCAGATGCCAAATAGAAAGTGATTACATTGTGTCTGTCAAACTACTGAGAATCATAGCTTAGAAAACTGACACATAATATTAACTGTCACATGAATCACTCAGAGGTGAGTAAAATTTCATACCATCATGTTAATTACTATCATTATTAAATGTGAACTGCAACCTAATATGTGCCAAATACTGTGCCAAACTTTGATCCGCAGTCTATTTCCTGACAATAAATTTCACAAAATAGGAGTTACAATTTTTTGTTTTAGAGGAAACATTGAGGTACAGAGACATTGTTACCTGTTCTCATGCTGAGAATAAGTAGAATGTAAAATGTTAATAAGTTCTGGTTGGTTTCAATGCCTAATATCTTTAGGGAAGTAGAACAAAGGGGAAGAAATACCTTTTGACATGATATAGGCCTAAATTTGAAGCCATGATGAGAAACCTAAGTTGCATCAAAAATTTTGTTCCTGGAAAAATTGACTGAAATCAGCCGACCAACAAATAAATAAGCAAGGCTTGAGTAGTAGAGTATAAAGGTGGTTTTAAAAAAAGAATAGAGTTTTGTCTACATGCAATTCTAGCTATGAAAATTGCAAGGAATTTTAATAATATTTTCCCCAATTAAGCCAATTCTGTTGAATGCATACTCTTTCTGCATGGTCCTGTTGTGATAATGCAGAGTTCACACACTCCTCTCATTTTATATTCTCAAAGAGGCTTTAAACTTTTTAACTCATTTACCTTTGCCAAACTCCACTGAAGGGGAAATATTTAAAAAATAAATGCAGTTATGTTTTGTTTTTTTTTAAAAAGGGGTAAAAGGCTAGTCTGCTCATCTCATACTGTGTCTATTTATTCTATTCAGGGATACAGCATCCTATTAAATGTCCTCTTTTGATAAAACCTCAGCTACTTGATTTTTTCTCCATGGGCAATTGCATGATATCATTTTGATCTCCACTTGAACCTCATTTTGCTTTATGTTGCCACTGGCTTTTCATCTGTGCTATTTTCCTCTGGCTCCATTTTGTATTTCCAATTGCATTTGGTTCAAATCTCTGAAGGAATTTCAGTTGAGTCATTTACAGATCATGCCGCCAGCCCTGCTCAGTGGACTGGTATTGCTGGGTCACTTGAAAGCCTTTCTAACCCTTATGTTTAGTGCACTGACATTTCGGTCAACTGACTGGTAGCTACTACCATGACAGATGTGGGAGTACGTGACAACTGGGCCTATGTCTGCGTGATCAAATACCTCTCATTTTGGACCGAGAAACACAATGTCTGAAAAGGAAAAAAAATGTCTAGTAACACAAATCTTTTCAACATGTGCTTTCATGTTGAAGTATCCTTAAATTCCATAAAACAGTGCTCTGTAATATCACAAAATAACCTCTATCCACGGTGAAGCCAACAACAGAGAAGGTCATGTATTCACTCTGCACAAAAGGGTTTGATATTTTTTTCAGTTTAATTCATCTTTATGGAGATCCCGGACATTCAACTCATAGCACCACATATGTGTGATCCTGGGATAAATGCAAAACACTAACCAAAAACCAGTTACTCTGGAAGTTACTCTGGCACCATTCTGAGCATGATGACACCAACTGTTTCTCATCAGAGTTTTCATGACTAATTTATTTTTTATTAAATCATTTTATTGGGGGCTCACACAACTCTTATCACAATCCATACATGCATCCATCCATCATGTCAAGCACATTTGTACATTTGTTGCCATCATCATTCTCAAAACATTTGCTTTCTACATGAGCCCTTGGTATCAGCTCCTCATTTTCCCCTCCCTCCCCGTTCCCTCCTCCCTTATGAACCCTTGATGGTTTATAAATTATTATTTCATCATATCTTACACTGTCTGACATCTTCCTTCACTCACTTTTCTGTTATCCATTCCCCAGGTAGGAGGTTATATGTAGATCCTTGTAATCAGTTCCCCCTTTCTACTCCACCTTCCCTCCACCCTCCAGTATCACCACTCTCACCACTGGTCCTGAAGGGATCATCTGTCCTGGATTCCCTGTGTTTGCAGTTCCTATCTGTACTAGTGTGTATCCTCTGGTCCAGCTGGATTTGTAAGGTAGAATTGGGAACATGCTAGTAGCAGGGGGGAAGCATTTAAGAACTAGAGGAAAGTTGTATGTTTCATCATTGCTACCCTGCTCCCTGACTGGCTAGTTTCCTCCGTGTGACCCTTCAATAAGGGAATGTCCATTTGCCTACAGATGGGCTTTGGGTCCCCAGTCTGCACTCCCCCTCATTCACAATGACATGATTTTTTGTTCTTTGATGCCCTAATACCTGATCCCTTCAACACCTGTGATTACACAGGCTGGTGTGCTTCTTCCATGTAGGCACAACTAATTTTTAAAGAGCTGATCACTAATCCTTTCTCCCAAGGTATCACTGAGTGGGTTAGGACTACCAACCACTTGCACTGCCCTAAAAGCCCTTAGTAAAGTGCAAAAAGCTTCACAGTAAGCAGTTGTAGAATGTAATTCTTTTTAGGGGCCATCAATTTAGTCTCAACTCGTAGAGACACCCCAGGAAGAACAGAGTGAACCACTGTGCAGGTCTGCAACGTGCCCCTGTTTGAGCATATTTTTGCAACCCTGTGTCCAACCATCCAATCCAGGGCCCTCTCGTTTGTGCTGACCCTCTACTTTATCAAGCAGGATGTTCTACACCAGATGGGTTGTTCCTGACAACATGCCCAAAGTACGTGAGATGAAGTCTCTCCATTCTTGCTTCAGAGTAGTCTTGCTTTACCTTTTCCCAAGACATCTTTGTTTGTTCTTTTGGTAGTCAGGTGCATCTTAGTCCTCAAAGTAATCTCTTTGCTTTTCAACACTTTAAAGAGTTCTGATACAGAAGATTTACCCAAAGCAGAGTCATTTGATCTCTTGACTGCTGCTTCCATGGGCACTGATTGGGGATCCAAGCCAAACAAAAGTTTTGACAACTTCAATAATTTCTCCAGTTATCATGACTTTACCAACTGGTCACATTGTGAAGGTTTTGGTAGTCTTTACACTGAGTTGTAATCCATAATGAAGGCTGTGATCTTTGATCTTCATCATCCAGCGCTTCAAAAATCAAAACCACAGTCACTGCCATCAAGTTGACACCAACATATATTGACCTTACAAGACAAGGTAGAATCGCCCTGGGTTTCTGAGACTGGCACTCTGTATGGGAGTAGAAAGCCTCATCTTTCTCCCTAGGAGTGAACCATTTAGCAGCTTAATGAATAATCACTCAGGTATCAAAGCTCCTAAAAGTATTCCAAGTCCTCCTCATTTTCAGCAAGCAAGGTTCTGTCATCTTCTGATCACAGGTTGTTAATAAGCTTTTCTCTGGCCCTAATGCCACCTTTTTATTCATATAATCAAGTTTCCCTGATTATTTTCTCAGAATACAGATTGGATAAATATGAGGAGAGGGTAGAATCCTGGCACACCCTTTTCCTGATTTTTTTAAAAAACATTTTATTAGGGGCTCGTACAACTGTTATTGCAATCCACACACACATCAATTGTGTAAAGCGCATTTGTACATCATTCCTGATTTTGAACAACACAGTATCCCCATGTTTTCTTCACATAACTGCCTTGTGATCAATGTAGAAGTTCCACAGAAGCACAATGAAGTGTTTCACAATTCTCAATTTTCTCAAGGCTATCGACAGTTTGTTATTGTCCTCATAAGTAAACAGCTTTCTGGTATTGTCTACTTTCAGTCAAGATCCATCTGACATTAGCAATAATATACCTTGCCTGTCAGCAGACAGATCTGGAACTATTTATAGGGTTGTTTGTGTTTTTATTTATTTATTTTTCTTCTTTCTCTTTTTCCTTTCTTTTTTCTCATGTCTATCCATATAGGATAGGCAGGATATTGATCCCAAGTAGATAACCACAGGGCTGAGGACTGCGGGGGTATGTGGCACAATAGGAGGCTGGAGAAAGGGAGGGAGGAGCCAACCAACCCAGGGGCAAGGGAACAATAACAATAAGAGATCTAAAATCAATGGCGAGGAGGGTGTAGAATGCCTGGTGGGATTTGATCAAGTGCAATGTAGCCAAGAGAAAGTACTAAGAGTTGAATGAAGGTCAAACATGATAGTAGGACAGGAGGAAAGTAAAAAGAAATAGAGAGAACTAGGAGGCAAAAGACACTTATAGAGGTATAAATATAGTGATGCACATAGATAAATCTATTAATATATAATGATAGGGATATAAGTCTATGTATATATATTTAAATGTTAATTGTTAAGGTAGCAGAAGGGCATTGGGTTTCTACTCAAGTACTCCCTCAATGCAAAAACACTTTGCTCTAATAATCTGGCATTCTGTGATGCTCACCTTCTTGACACAATCGCTGAAGTCAAAATGGGTGCATAAGAAAATGATGTGAAGAAAGCTGATGATGCCTGGTTATTAAAAGATATAGCATCTGTGGTCTTAAAGCCTTGAAGTTAAACAAGCGGCCATCTAGCAGGGAAACAACAAAGAAGCACACCAGCCTCTACGATCACAAGGTATCAGGGATCAGAAAACTCCAAAAAAACAACCATTGATGCAAATGATTGGGGTCGAAGTGGAGACCCAAAGCCCATCTGTAGACAATTGTACATCCTCTCAGAGAAGGGTCACAAGGAAAGAAGGAGACAGTCAGGGTGCAGGACGGCAGCAATGGAACATACATTTGAGCTCTGGACACACAGAATCCAGTAAAGATAAACCCCTCAGGAACAGTAATGAGAGTAGCAATACCACAAGGGTAGGGGGAAGGGATAGAGGAAGGGGGAGAAACGGGGAACTGACTATAATGATAAAAGTATAACCCACCCATCCCCCACCCTCTCCCCAGGAGGGTGAACAACAGTAACATGAGCAAAGGGAAACAGTGGGCAGTGTAATATATGAAATAATAATAAATTATAATTTATCAGGGGTCCATTGGGGGGAAAGATGCTATTGCCAAGGTTTCAAACAGAAAGAAAATATTCTGAACATGATGATGGAAACATATGTACATATGTGCTTGATACAATGGATGTATGGATTGTTATGAGAGCTGTAAGAACCCCAAATAAAATGATTTTTTAAACTTAAAGTAAATTATATATATAACTTGTTCCATGGTCTCTTCTGAATCTGGCCTGAACCGTTTTGCAGACCATGTTGTTGTTAGGTGCCATTGAGACAGTTGCAACCCATAGCAACCTTAGGTATAATAGAATGAAATACCAATGGTCCTACACAATGCTTTTGGTTTTTTAATAAATCATGTTATTGGAGGCTCATTCAACTCTTATCACAATCCATCCATCCATACATCCATTGTGTCAAGCACACTTGTACATCTGTTGGCATCATCATTTTCAAAACATTTTCTTTCTCCTTAGCCCTTTAGTATCAAGTGGTCATATTTCCCCCTCCCTCTCCCACTCTTCCTCCCTCATGAACCCTTGATAATTTATAAATTATTATTATTTTTTCATGTCTTAAACTGACCGATGTCTCCCTTCACCCACTTCTCTGTTGTCCATCCCCCTGGGAGGGGGTTATAAGATATATCATTGTGATTGGTTCCCCCTTTCTCCCCCGACCTTTCCCTTACCCTCCTGGTATGGCTACTCTCAATATTGGCCTGAGGGACTTACCTGTCCTGGATTCCCTGTGTTTCCCCTCTTGTCTGTACCTATGTACATGCTCTGGTTTAGCCAGATTTATAAAGTAGAATTGGGGTCATGATAGTGGCTGGGAGGAAGCCTTAAAGAACTAGAGGAAAGTTTTAAGATTCATCGGTGCTATACTGAACCCTGACTAGCTTGTCTCCTCCCTGAGACCCTTCTGTAAGGTGATGTCCAACTGCCTACAGATGGACTTTGGGTCCCCACTCCACACCCCCCCTCATTCACAATGATATGATTTTTTGTTCTGGGTCTTTGATGCCTGATACCTGATCCCTTTGACACCTCGTGATCACACAGGCTGGTGTGCTTCTTCCATGTGGGCTTTGTTGCTACTGAGCTAGATGGCTGCTTGTTTAATCTGTAAGCCTTTAAGACCCCAGATGGTATATCTTTTGATAGCCAGGCACCATCAGCTTTCTTCACCACATTTGCTTATTCACCCGCTTTGTCTTCAGTGATTATCTGGAAGGTGAGCATCACTGACTGCTTGATTATTAGAGTGAAGTGTTCTTGCATTGAGGGAGTACTTGAGTAGAGGGCCAATGCCCATCTGCTACCTTCATACTAAACCTATAAATATATGTACATGGATCTATTTCCCCATAGTCACATATAAATATATTTACATATGTACATACCTGTATTTAGACCTCTATAAATGCCCTTTGCCTCCTAGTTCTTTCCTCTAATTCCTTTTACTTTTCCCCACTATCATGTTCAGCTTTCATTTGGGTTTCAGTAATTCCTCTTGGTTACATTGCTCTTGAACAAGCCCTACCAGGCCTCCTACACCCTCCTCACCATTGATTTTAGATCACTTATTGTTCCCTTGTCCCTGGGGTTTTTAACACCCACTTCCTTTCCCCAACCTCCCCTCTCCCATGTTCCACCCGGAACTGTCAGTCCCATTGTGTTCTCTTCCAGATTGTTTATCCTGCCTATCTTATCTAGATAGACATGCACAGATAATAATATGCACACAAAAAACTACAGAGCAAAACAAAGCAACAAAAGAAAAGAAAACAACAACAACAAAACTAACACCCCAAAAAAGAAAAGCCTATAAATAGTTCAAGGTCTGTCTGTTGACCTTTACAAGTGTTTTCAAGTTGAGTGGGTTGGGGTGCCATACCCTGGACACACAGTCTATTTTTGGTTTTCCCCAGGGACTTCATTGCTCTGATCCCCTGGCTTTTCTGTAGCAACACCCTTTGTGTTTTTCATTTGTGTGGTGGGAATCAGTTCAGGCACTATTCCTGAACTGTGTTTCCAATGTTGTCCCCCATAGCTCTATGGGTCACTGAGGGATGTGGCATCTCATGGTGGGGCCATCCCTGTGGTCCTCTCTTCACATTGGCTGCCCTCAGCAGCAATACCGTCGTCAGGGTGTGGTGGGCCAGGAAGTGCTCCACTCTCTCTCTCCCCCTTCCTTTGCTCCTGTGTGCGCTAATCAGACATGCCCCTCTCCCTGAGCAATAGCTTCAGTGCTGTTCTTTGAAGTGAATTCCTTTGAGGGGATAAAGAAGGGGACTGTCAATGTAGTTGGGATTGGGGCCTGCCCCTCAGACCTCTCTATTTGTTCCCTGCTCCCTACTTCATGCCAGTACATTGCATTCATGTCTTTGAGCACCAGATTGACGTCTGGTCCCTCTTTCCCTGGTGGCCATTTTGCTCCTCCTCTGTCTCCTACACAATTCTTAAATTGTTACTATGCCTGAGTCCATTGTTGCAGCCACCATGTTAATCCATCATCTTGACTGCCATCCTGTTTTTCCTTGCCCTTCTACTTTACCAAATTTGATGTCCTTCTCCATGGACTAGTCTCTCCAGACAACAAGTTCAAAGTATGTAAAATGAAGTCTTCAAATCCTTGTCTCTAAAAAGTAGTCTGGCCATACATCTAAGACAGTTAGATTTGTCCTTTTAGCAGTCTATGGACTGCTAAATATTAAATATTCTTTTCCGGAACTACAATTCAAATGAATCAACTCCTATTCAGCCTTCCCAATTCAATGTCCAAATTTCCCACACATGTGAGGCAATTGAAAAATCCATGACTTGAGTTAGGTTGTTAATAATCTTCCTCCAATTTTAGTAAACATCTTTCCGATATTGTCTGCTTTCAGGCAAGATCCACCTGACAGGATGGATCTTGTTCCTTGTCCTCGCCTGCTGGATGAGGCCTTAATCCATTGCAGCTTCTTGTGAATGTGCTGCTGTAATAATTGTTGGATGATATTGAGCAAAATTTTACTTGTATGTGATATTAATGATATTGTTCTATGATTTGAGCATTTATTCAGCTCACCTTTCTTTGGAATGTGTATAAATATGGATCTCTTCCAGTCAGTTGGCCAAGAAGCTGTATTCCAAATTTCAAGCCACAGATGAGTGAGTGCTTCCAGTGCTTATTAGTTTCCTGAAACATTTAAATTGATATTCTATCAATTCCTAGGCCTTGTTATTTGCTAATTCTTTCAATGAAGTTTGAACTTTTTTCTACAATACCTTTGTTTCTTGCTCATATGCTACTTCCTGGAATTCTGGAATGTTGACTAACTTTTGGGTACAGCTACTGTGTATTTCTTCTATCTTCTTTTTTTTTTTTTAATGCCTCCTGCATCACTCAGTATTTTGCCAATAGAATCTTTCAATATTACAACCTGAGGCTTGAATTTTTCTTGAGTTCTTTTAATTTAACATACGTTGAGTGTACAGAACATAGAGCTATCTAAACTAAGTCACTGGCCAAGTAATTTAATCACTCAATGTCTGGAAGTACTCTTCAATGCAATTCTGAAACTAGTATACCTAAATTCCATATTGTTGTATCAACTGATACAATTCATATCAAACAACTAGTATACTTGTAACTATGCAGATATCTGTAATTGATTATTTCATTGTCACACAATACCCACAACACACATATATACAAATATTTATCTGAATTAGTTTAAATTATGAAATAAAATTTTTATGTTTAAAAAGTAATGAGGATAAGTACTAACATATTGTATTGTGGGTAAGGAATGCAGGGCATGGATTACAATCAATTACACACTTAGTTTTTCTCCAAACTGATTGTGTGACCTCGGGCAAATGTCTTTCTCATTTTATGCTTCTTGGTTGCTCATTGCTACTGGGGTGAGCAAAGCTGAAAATAAATGTATGTATATCTCCCTATAATTATATTTATATCTATATTATCTATCTATTGGTCTATCAATCTAACTTAAAAGCCACAAATTTACACCAATACCACTAACTCTACTGTAGCATCCAAGAGTTAATTCTAACTTTCATCCTTTCCTCAACAATTCAAAGCCAATCTACCCTATCTTGAGTACATTTAATGATTTGCTCAATAGACCTCCATGTAGATCATCTCCAGATTTTACCTGGTCATGTCCTCACTCAGTAGCTGTCACCAGGTGAACTCCACTTCTTGTAGACTATCCTCCTTCTCTGCACCAGAGCCTTCTTTGCAAATCCAGCCCAGAGATCCAGTCATTTTTAAAATCTCACATAGTCCATTGACAAGCTGATGAATGCTGCATTAATTTTCCCCAGAAAATAGATATAAGAAAATCTTCACAAAATATAGTTTCAAAGACTTTGTACCAGTAACTTTATGAATTGAGTGATTTACTTAACCTCACTAAGAATTTTAATTTAATTTACTTTTTAAAATATCTAAACCAGTGATGAAAATAGCAACCACCTCAATATATCATGGTGATTTAATTATGACATTTTATACACCATGCTTTCAATACAGTGAACAGAGGATAATTGTTAGTTAAATAATTATTTTCTCCATTTAAATTTTACTCCATATATTGATGTCCATTTAGTTACAAAGCACTTCCATGTTTCAGTTCACCACATTCTTTTTGGTTTTATATATTTATAATAGTGAATATCAGCCTCTTCTCCACTAAAATGATAATAATCCTATCTACGATTGGGATCTGTTGTTCTGAAGGACCATCCAGTTGGTTCTACCTTGGAGCCACATATGTTCTCTGGAATGGAAATGTGGCCTAGTCCTGTGTCATCATCACAGTCGTTATGTTTGAGTCAATTGATCCAGCCACTTTGTCAATCCACTTCATTGAGAGTATTTCCTCTTCTGCTCTCTCTCCTTTACGAAGTATGAGGTCCTTTCTCGGTGACTTATTGCTTCTGATAACATGCCCACAGTGCATGAGATGAAGTCCTGCCATCCTTGCTTCTAAGGCATGCTCTGGCTTGTACTTCTCCCAAGACAGATTTGCTTGTTGGTGGTTTTCTTTTTCTTTCTTTCTTTCCTTATTTTATTTTATTTTTTGGCCAGGGGGAAGATCATGGTACTTTCAATACTGTTTACCAGCATCATCACTCAAACGCATGGATTCTTTGGTCTTCCTTATTCAACAGCCAACTTTCATATGCATATGTTCTCTCTGTCATTCAGTCAATGCTGTCTCAATACTGACCCTGTAAGATAGCCTAGAACTGCTCCTGTGGATTTCTGAAACTGTAACTCTTTACAGGAGTAGAAAGCCCAGTCTTTCTTCCAAGAAGCTACTGGTGGTTTCTAATTGCCGACCATGTGGATTCAAAGGCAGGCATATGAGGGGAATGAAAATACCATGGCGTGGGTCCAGAATACTCAGAGATATCCTTGCTCTTAAAGCACTTTAAGGAGGGAGGTTGTAGAAACCAGACATATATGTTAGGTAATTTATAGATGAAATGACATGTTAGAAATCATCATAGTTGAATATTTTGTATCCTGTGGAATTTCCTTAGCTTTTTATTTTTGTTTATTACTTTTCTCATAATTTGAAGTTTTAGTTTCTAGCTCTGTTGAATTTTAAGTACCCACCTCCATCCTTGCCAGATCAAATGCCCTGTATGAACAATACTTCCTTATTTCATATGAATTGCCTTATTTATGTTTTTCCTGTTTTCCTTCTCCTACACTCATCTGCCTGGCAGATATATCTTGACTTAATAATTTATTGTGCCTACTTTTTTAAAGACTGCAGTAGAAACATCATACATTTCTATTGCTACATAACAGTTTTAATGAAATAATTGCTTAAGGCATTGTCACTCATAACTTTCACAGCTTACACAAAGATCCATGAAATAAATACCATGGTAAATTAAGTTCCAGAGAAGAGTTTATCACTGGAAATGAAGTTATATTTATGTTAGTCTTAACAGAAGAAACATTGCAGGGTAGAACACTTGTGGATTTTGTCAGACAGACAAATTCAAATCCTGACTTTGACATTTGCTGGCCCTATGAACTTGGATAATCCATTTAATCTTCTTGAGGCTATGTTTGGAGCAGAGGATGATATAGCTTCCTCCAAGGTCTGTTTTGAAGATTAAATCAGAATGTATATACAAAGAATTATAAAAATAAAAGATATTCTTGTTCCCTTCTATACCCTTAACCTTTTCTTCTGACAAAATTATTTTTTACCCTTCTTATTAAGTGTCTTAATACTTAGAGCTAAACTTGATGCTTCCTTTTGAGTACCTTATATGTCTAATCTGTATGGTTTTTGTTCTATTTTCCTCCAAAAGAAAACTAATCTCTGAATAAATGGGATAAAATGTGTACATGTTTATTAAAAAAAGGATTACTTTTCAGTTTTAGATATGTAATACCCATCTAATACATTTCTTATGGGGTCTCTACTGACATGCAAAATCTGAGCATAAACCCCAAAACAAGGGTGTTCAGTGTAGCTTCCTCATTAAGATTATCCTTGATCTCCAACTACAGGAAGGAGGGCAAAGAGCGATGACAACAGGGCAAGCCGTTGGCAGCGTTGATTAATTGTTGAGTATCAAAGTGATGATCTACTTTGTGAACCTTCACCTGGTTCACAATAATGGGTTTTTCTTGTTTAATGACCCCCACCCACCCCTACAAAGAGAATGGTTGACGAGCCTGGAGTGTTCTATACAGGTTCTATAGCTGGTCCCATCACCTAGCAGGTGTCACTTTGAGAAAGTTACTGCATTGCGGTTGGCTACTCATCTGAAAATATCTTCTGTCAAATTTCATTTTTTGTAAGGATTAAATAGTTAATTTATGCAGGTGATCCAAGTAGTAGAGGATGTAATGTAAGCATCACGTAAATTTTAGTAAAACAAATTAATTTCCTCATTAGCCATTTGAAAGGAAATATTTATGAAATATCAACATTTACACATTAAGAATGTGTCTATACAAATGACGATAAGATAGGATATTCTGATCTGATACACGGCAGGGTCACCAAGATGATCAGCTCGGTCTTACACTATGTTGTATGGTTGTTGGGATTGAGAGGAGCCAGTAGAGTTCTCAAAATGACATGATTACGAGGACATGTGTGGTCATAGATTAGAACCCAAATTCCAGTCTTTTAACTCAAATCTGTGAAAATATATCAAGGAAGTAAAATTGCTATGTTGCTAACAAAAATCCATTTGGGTTGATCGTCTTCTCTTTTCCACTAGTTGTCTTGGCATTTTGTGGTGGCGTTCGTATAACCACTTAAGAAGTGAAGAAAACACTTATCTGCCTCGCCCGTGAAGACCAATGATTATCGTTAGACAATCTGAGATGAAAGATCTGCTCTGAGTGCAAATGGTTATTACTGTGGAATGTGAGCATTTTCAACAATGAACACAATGTACAATTTTAGAGCCATATAAACAAGTTTCAATTGCTACCATCTTCATATAAGCATTTATGTTTCAAAGGTATCTTGATCTCAAAATGTATTTTTTATGAAATATCAAGGCCATTTATGTTTCCTAGTTTGGACTACTTCTAAAGCTTTTGATGTAGTGTTTATCAAAATTGTTTGTCTCACAGTGGTGAGAATGACATTTCTAGTCTACTAGCTACATATTTAGGAATCGTTTGTCAGATAATCAAGCCTATAAATAAGGCCTGGAAGCAGCTGTAACAGAACTGAATTCCTCTGGATAATTGGCATACATGTCACCTAGGGAGAAACCAGCACTCTGTCTAAAATAATATTGACTGATGAGACAGGGCATGTCTTCCCATACATACCACACATTTTCATAGGGAGCAAATTCAATGTCCAGAGATACTTTAAATTTCATGACTTTGTGCTTTAAAATCATATGGGTCTGGATCAGTAAAAGGAGATAAGATATCAAGCTTTTCATAGCTAATCCCAGATTCATGCTTGTAGAAACAGTATGTTTCAATAAGTACAAAAGAATATAAACATAAATAATTCTCTATATTTCTTAGGTTTAGAAAATTACTATATAGTCATAGTTGAATATTTTAAAATGTTTATTGTGCTGTAATAAATGTATCATGAAATTTAATAATTCAATAATATCAAGAAGGGTTGTGCAATCATTGCCACAATTAACTTTGGAACATTCTTCCCTCTTGTACCCATTGAATATTGACATTCCGTTTCCTCCATCCTCCCCTTTCCTGCTCCCAGCTATTGTCTTCATAGATCCCCCATCCTGGCTTCCCTGTGCTTTTGATATTTACTAAAATTGTTGGTTCCTGGGCAGTGAAAATGTTTAAGCATTGAGCATTGGTGATTTGCATAACCCTACTATGTTCCTGCTTTGAAATGAGCACACTGATCCTTAATTTGCCCATGTGTCAAATGCAATTGAGGATTTCTGGTTTATACTGTAAAGTTAACAATAGTTCATAGTTTCATGAATATTTATAAATATAGGTACCTAAACATATATATGTATATTCTTATGTGTTTATATGGAGTTGTATAGACCCAAATCATGATATTTTCAGTTCCATATATACATGTGAAGACTGGTCAATGAGTAGTGGTGACTTAAGAACTGAAGTTTTCAAATTTTGCTCATGGCAAAGAATATTTAATATGGCATGGAATGCCAGAAAAATTCACAGTTTTGTGTTGGAAGAAGTACATCTAGAATGTTCCTTAGAAGTGAGGATGGAGAAAATTTTTCTCATGTATTTTGGATATGTCATCAGGAGGGACCAATCCCCGGAGAAAGATATCATAGTTGTTACAGCTCAGCTAAAAAAGTGAAAGATCCTAAAATATTTGGATTGACATAGTAGGTGTAATAATGACTCAAACATGGAAATGATTGGAAGGTTGATGCAAAACTTAGTGTTTCATTCTGTTGTACTGTAAGGTTCCTGGAGGCCAGAACTGATGGCAACAACACAGAGGCTGATCTACAACCTTTCTTATCTGTTGTTCCAAAATGTAGTAACTTGTGTACTGCCGTGATGTTGGAAACTAGCAAGGCCATCGATAGTGGAAAGATATTAATGAACTATCAACATTAAGATTGGGTAGGAAGAAAGGTCTGGTCACTTTCAATATCCATTAATGAAAATCATATTGGCCACAACGGAATATTACTTAACGTACTAACACTTTAAGTAATCACTCACAGTGGAACCATATAATCCAGGTAGTACCTTCCCCCACCTTCTCACTCAGACCCATCTGGAAAATGAAGACCCGTTGATGGAAGTAACAAAATGCTATTGGCTGGAAAATCCATATTAAATATCACTGCATTATAGTCTTGTCAGGCATTTGCCTCAGTGATACATGTGGTAGAAGAGATAATAGCTTTGCTGTAGAGTGTGGTTTAGCAGATAACAATGGAGTAATCTATTTAGATAGCCTTATAGGAGCTGGTTTTATTGGTCATAGTCAATGGAATTTAGGTGCTCAATGGGAATGGGAAAGCAGTTTGGGGATTGGGTAATGAGTAGAGTCTGGAAGTTATTCATCAAGCGAGTAGAAAAGCGCTAGGGGAAGACACATGCCAAGCCATATGAAGAGCAGCAAGAGCAGAAGTGTAGAAAAGATAAAGACATGGGTAGGGCAGGGCGGCCAGGGAATACTGCGCCTAAGCCTAGTGTTTTATATCGAACTTCTAGCTTGCTGAACTCCAAGAAAATTAATTTCTATTTTTAAAGCTACCGTCTGTGGCCTTTCTGCTACAGGAGCACTAGATTAAAGACAACGACTATTGCTTGAGCCCTAAAGACATAGGGAACAAAACAACATGAAACAATGGCTTTAACAGACTAATTTTTAGTGAGGCTACAAAACAAAAGAACCCGGTGAAATATAAATGCACTTTTACCTTGTTTAAAGTCCGTACAGCTTTACTATGCATTCCAGGAAAATGAGTGGTTTTCATTTATTTGTTGGCCAAAATGAAAACAAGGAATGGAAGAAAGGTATTCATGTAAGGCATAGTAGTTTTGCATCCTATCTTGACTCAGTAATCCTAATGAATCCGTGTTACGTAATTGACATATGATCACATTTCTGAGCCAGAAAGGCAGTGCACATGTAGCTCTTTCACTTAAAATCTCTTCACTTAGTATCTATTGTGATCAATGAGGCTTTCATTTTCCCCCATTTACTAAGAAGAAATCAACTTTTTGTATGAAAAACTAATGACATGTTGTATCCAAATGGAGGGAGTATGACTTTGGAGGCATGCGTATGATGATAATGAAGACTAAATTAAATATGCCATGCTCACGGATGGCCAGAACTTCTTCAGTATTTACCTAGTCACATAAATTGAGCATTCACAAAAACTAGATTTCTCATGGTGCTGCAAACATGAGTCTGAGCAGCATGAAACCAGAAAAGCTTTAATAACAGTGTTGCTTTATCCACTGTGAGTACTTCAAGATTAAAAATGTAGTTTTATCTCAGTGTGAGGTCGATGGTAATAACTAGTTCAATTCAAGGGAAGCTTCAAGAATTCTATAATTGAAAGTTGCCCGATTGTGCATGGATGAGCCTAACTTTCGGGTAGCACAATTCATCTTAGTCAGTGTTTCACTTAAATTTAAAAAAATGTTTCAGCAAAGCAGTAAGTGCCTTAACTTTGTGTATTATCAACTTTGATGCCCTGAAAGTGTTTCTGCTTCTGCAAATGATGGTACATGTAAATAGCATTCTGGCAGACTCTGATTACAAAATCAGGCAGGCAGAAAAATCCATTTATGGTTAAAAAGAATGGCAAATGTTACAATTCTCCATTTCCAACAAAACAATCATCATTTAGCTAGAGCTGAGTTATCCATCGGCATGGCATACGTTGTACTACAAGTTAACTTTTATGCTGCATTTGATTGACTTTATTTACCAGAACAATGTTTTCTTCAGGTGTCTTCATTTCTGTCCTATATTTTGATCATGGAGAGCTAATCTATTAAACTAATTCTATTGGAAAAGTAAGTTCACGTCCATAATTGCTGTTTTCTATAAATGATATGTAAATTCCCAGCCATGATCCACGAGAATGTTTATTGCAAAAAAACTTTTAAAAAAATCTAGGTAGATAAATTTGAGTGGGGAAAATAGTAAACAAGGGTCTTCTCCGTTATATTTCACAATGGGATTCAGCCTTGCTTTTCACTGAGCTTGGCAAAACAGAATTCTTGACCCAGCGTCTGTTGGATACAATTTACACATTTCCTTTCAGTGGAAGTTAATAAATGTCATGGTTATCATTAAAAGTCTCTCCTTCAATTATTTGATATTATCCTGAAGCTATTATTTGTTTGGAAAACTTAGAATGCAACAAATTCATACAAGCAGGTACATGGCAACTTCTCTAGGCTAGATTAAGTCACAAGCATACAGACTATTGTCCAACATCATCACACAGATGTTCTGGAAAAAAAAATCTCATATTAGCTATTCAAATGTAACATGCAGAGTGGAGTTTTGGCATGATTGTCCTTGTGTCCATCTGCCATCATTATTTTGCCCATTTGCATTGAGATATGCCCAAATGAACTAGAGATGATGCCAAGAAAGAGCTCAATAAGGTTCTCTCCTACAGGATATAAAGAAACACAACATATAATTTTCTCCTGTAAATGTCTTTGTTAGAAAACAGAGACAGTGTGAACTGTTATTTTTTTATTAAAAATAATTATAATGGTGTGTTCCAAAATCAAAACTTGCAAATAATCCAAATTTACTTGAATTTGTACTTTTCTTTAGTTCCAGTCACATAATAAGACATGTAGCTTCTGTCTTCATGATTTTGATTCTAGTTTGCCGGTGTTTCCTTGTAACCTGTTAATCAGTAGATATTGCAACATCAAAAATAAGCCTAAATTACATGAAGGACAATCTGTTTCATAAGAGGATGAGTTGAATATGAAAAACCACTTAGAACTAGAAGCTCATATGAAGAGAAAGATCATATTATAATGGTAAAAACCTGAAGCTGAAGGAGAGAATCAAGTAAGAGATGGAAAGGGGAATGCTATAGGGAGATATCAAGTTTAGAATGACCTTGATGATCTTTCTAAAAATATATTTTCATATGGGTGATAAATGCATAACAATTAAATAATCTGACATGAGCCCTCCCAGCAAGCTGGACAATTATCTCTAGAATGTTTCTATATGACTTTCTAGAAAGGATTCTTCCTCCAGCACAGATGATTAACTGACATGACACCTACCTAATCTGAAAAAAAAATCATCCTCAGCTCAGAAGTTTGTCACATTTATTTGATAAAATCTGCACAAAACCTGTTGAGTATACGCAGAGCAGAAAGATGAAGCATCTCCTTTATTTTCCAAGTTTTGGTATTGGCAAAACAAACTCATGTTGAATCAGGCCATGAGAGAAGCTTTCCAAGGAGTGGATTTAAGTGGAAAAGGGTTTAGGTGGCAGTGTGTTTGGACGTCAAGGTCCAAGACAAATATTCCACAAATAAAAAGCATGTCCTTTTTGATAACTGCCACCATTTTCATAAGTGTATGCTAAGGCATTGAAAGGTTCCCTTTAATTCTCATGATGCTAGCATTATAACTGGGTAGTAACAGAAGAAAATTAAAATCTGAAGACAGACGTGAAGGGCTTTTCTTCTTCCCCTCAAACCCAGTGTCAAGCTCGCATTTCTGCCTGTTTGAGTGATTATCACAGGTGGTGGGTCTGAAGGCCATGTAAACAGACTGAGTTTCAATTTGTGCAGTTGCCTTCATAGTTGCATGCATTTTATCCTCTGCATTTATAAATATTACTCTAAAGAGGGCCTCATGGACTTGAGCAGATTGCCAAAGAGGCCCAAGACACATGCATTAAGAAGCCATGTTCTTTAGGCCAGAATGAATCTAAGTTCTATTGGTGATGCTAAGAATTTGACATTTAACATGTTTACTTGCTGCTGAAAAATAACTTTACCAAGTGAAAGAAGCAATGAGATCAATCACTTATGTCTATTGTGCTGCTCAAAACATAACTCCCAGAGATTATGTTTTCCTTCCAATTCTGGTGACTATGACTAGAATCCCATTGAAAACAACACAAGCTAATAAACAAGTGAATTCCATCTAGGGTCCTGCCACC
>NW_022111324.1:29797476-29837292 GCF_000313985.2 Echinops telfairi | reverse complement strand
AGAAATCCTCAAGTATAGGAATTAATCATTTTAACATACTTTAAGTAGTTGAACCATGTTAAGTAAGAAAAATTAACCACATATTTCTTTAACAATATGTTAAAGCCTCGCCTTTCTTGTCTCTTGCTCTTTGATGATCTGACCAGTGTGCGGCTGCCTTAATGTGTTCTGTGCCTCAATAAGCAAGCTACACTACCTATGGGACATCTAACTCGAGGACTCTGTCTCTGTAGTTTGAAGTTCCTTCAAGACCTGCTTTGCCACACTACCAAAGTATACATCGCTTGAGCTGGGCACTGTTGGACCCTGTCAACTGGCTCACTGCTAGTAACCTGCCTTGCTGTTTGCTGCCTGTGGCCAAAGCCTGAATTGCTCTATCAAGGACTGAGCTGTCTGCTTCCTTGACTTGCACCTGGAAGCCCTCAACACTTGAAGGACTGCCAGTGTATTAGCCGTCTCAGAGAAGTGAGTTTCACTCAGCCATTTTTACAGCTCCATAATTAGCTGTTTATTTCTTATTTATATATCTATATAAATATATAAAATCATAAGTGTCCTGGTTTTGTTTCTCTAGAGGACCGTCTAACATAAAGTAGGATGCTAAATTTATCAAGGAGTCATGTGGATGGAAGGGTAGAGTAGGGAGGGAAAAAAGAGGAGCTGATACCAAGGGCTCAAGTAGAAATAAAATGTTTTGAAAATGATGATGACTACAAACACCCCAGGGGTGAGGTCCAGGTGCTATGGCAGGGGCCAGAACAAATCCAGTAGCCAACTAAAAAAGAGGGGGTGGGAGGAGGGAAGAAAGAAAAAAAAAGGAGAGATGTGGTGGGGGTAGGGGAATTTGGGCACTGACCCACCCAAGGGGAGGGTGTTGGTTGTGTCTCCACAGGGAAAGAGGGACCAGATTTAAGTCCAGTGTTCAGGGATGCAAATTCAGCAAGCCTGCATGGAGTGCAGAGCCAGTGGAGAGGACTGAGGGCTCGGCCCACATACTAGCTAGGTAGACAACTGTCCCTCTCCCCCCAGAATAATTTTCTTTAGAGGAGGGCACTGAAGCTGCAGCTAGGGGAGAGGGACATGTCTGATCAGAGCACATGGGAGCAAATGAATGGGGAGAAAGAGAGAGTGGAACACATCCTGGCCCACGAGGCCTGGAGGACGATAAGTCCGCTCTGAACAGCCAATGCACAGAGTGGACTATATGGTTGATCCCACTATGAGACACTGCCTCACTGACCCAGGGCCCTATGGGGGACAACACTGGAGACTCAGTGTCAGGACTGGCCCAGACTGACCCCGCAACATCGAGGCAAAACACTAAAGTTGTGCAGCAGAGCAATGTGGGGAGCAGAGCAGGGAGCTCCTGAGGGAGTACAAAAGATAGACTCTGGGTCCAGAACGTGGCATCCCATCGGACTAGACTGGAGGACACGCCTAGAGTTCAAAAATCAGACCTTGATCTATACTGTATACAGGTTTAGCTTTTTTTAAAATTTTTTTCTTTTTCTTTTTTTTCTTTTAATTAATTTATTCTTTTATGGGCCACTGGTTTTCTTTTTTGTTATCGTCGCTGTGTTCTCATTTGTCATTTGTCTCGCTATGCTTTGTTTTTTGGTACATATTATTATCAATTCAGATCTATCTAGATAAGATAGGCCAGATGAACAGTCTAGAGGAGAAAACAATGGGACCAATGGTTCCAGGGGGACATGGGAGAGTGGGAGGAGGGGGTAAAAAGGTGGTGTTGACCAATCCAGGGACAGGGGAGCAAACAAATGATCCAAAATTAGTGGCAAGGAGGGTGTGAGAGGCCTGGTAGGGACTCAACAAGGGAAATGTAATCAAGAGAAATTACTGAAACCCAAATGAAGGCTAAGCATGTTAGTGGGACAAGAGGAAAGTAAAAGGAAATAAAGGAAAGAACCAGGTGACAAAGGGTATTTATAGAGGTCTAAATACAGGCATGTACTGTACATATGTAAATATATTTATACAGGATGGTGGGAAAATAGATCTAAGTGCATACATTTTTAGGTTTAGTATTAAGGCAGCAGATGGACATTGGACCTCCACTCAAGTACTTACTCAATGCAAGAATACTTTGTCCTATTAAACTGTCATTCCATGATGCACACCTTCCCAGCACGATCGCTGAAGACAAATGTGTGCATAAACAAATGTGGTGAAGAAAGCTGATGGTGCCCGGCTATCAAAAGATATAGGGTCTGGGGTCTTAAAGGCTTGAAGGTAAACAAGAGGCCATCTAGCTCAGAAACAACAAAGATGACATGGAAGAAGCACACCAGCCTGTGCGTTCATGATATATTGAAGGGATCAGGTATCAGGCATCATCAGAACAAAAAATCATATCATAGTGAATGATGGGGGGAGTGCAGAGTGGAGACACAAAGCCCATCAGTAGGCAACTGGACACCCCCTTACTGAAGGTTATGGGGAGTAGATGAGCCAGTCAAGGTGCAGGGTAGCAACAATTAAACATATAACTCTCCTCTCATTCTTAAATGCTTCCTCCCCCCCCCCCCCCCCGCCCACTATCATGATCCCAATTCTACCTTATAAATCTGGCTAAATCAGAGGATGTACATTGGTACAGATTGCAACTGAAAACACAGGGAATCGAGGACAGATGACGCCTTCAGGACCAGTGGTGAGAGTGGTGATGCCTGAATGGTGGAGAGAAGGTGGGGTGGAAAGGGAGAACCGATTGCAAGAATCTATGCATAACCTGCTCCCTGGGGGGTGGACAACAGAATAGTGGGTGAGGGGAGGTGTCGGACAGTGTAAGATATGACAAAAGAATAATAATTTATGAATTATGAAGTGTTCATGAGGGAGGGGGGAAGAGGGAGGGAGGGAAAAAAATGAGGAGCTGATATTAAGGGCTCAAGTGGAAGGCAAATGTTTTGAGAATGATGATGGCAACAAATGTACAAATGTGCTTGACACATTGGTGTCAAGAATTGATAAGAATTGTACGATAAGTGATAAGAATTGTACGAGCCCCCAATAAAATTATTTAAAAAAAGGAAATTATGATGGCAACATAATACAAATGTGCTTGATACAATTGATGTATGTATTATGATACAAGCTGTAAGATCCCCTAATAAATTTATATCTATATATATAACAAATCTAAAGACGCTTTGTTATCATTGTCACAGTGGACTATTTTTATTATAAAAAGATCCCTAGCGAATTGGTCAGCTAGTTATCACTTAAGTATGCTACTTGTCATAGCCTTTATCCAGTACAGCAATTTATATGGGTGGTAAAGCAAGTGGGATAAGATTACACACTTAAGATTCCCTGGAAAGAAATTACAGGCAAGTACTTTGAAAGATGTCTAAGTAATGAGCAAACTTTCAAAACTTTTAGCACATTGTAGCATGTGATTGTGTAGTTTTGCTTTGCCAACTTTCTCAAGAAACATTATTTTTACCAGGGAAGCTTCACACCATCAACAAATCACAGAGACAATATTCAGAATGTGTTTAGAAACATAACTTGAAAATGCCAGTGTTGAATGATTGATTGCTGATCTTGGAAGAATAAGATATCCTGTCAGCATGGCTTACAAGAAATATCTGTCTAATATTACTGGACCCAATATGCAGCTTGAATCAGTAATCAGTAATGTCTCCTATTAGGTGAAGCCAGAAACCTGGGACATTGTTTTCTTCTAACTTAGAATGTGACCTCAAATACCTGGCCATTTTCGTAACTTCTTTGCTCCGATATTGATGTTACTTTCAAAGCAATTAGATATGAGAAAAGTTCCCACTGAACATTATGACATGAAAAAAAGTGGAATTGCTGTTGTGGATCTGGCTATATATAAAATCTGTACATTGTTCATTTTTCTAGTTGTTCAAGGACCTTGTCGTCATTGCTTCCTTATATTTCACATCCAATCCCCCCACAAATCCTGATAGTCCAGCTTCCAAATATGTCAGCACGTCCACTGCCTCCATCTACTACCAGGGAACACATATTTCTTGCTGGCATTATTGAGACAACTTCTTAACTGATCTTCCTACCTCTGTCCAGTCTCTTCTGTTCATGGGCAATACCATAACCAGAGGGTACTGTTCAAGTGCATGTGATATGAGAATGCTCTTCTTAAAGAACTCAATGGCTCCCAAGTCACTCAGAGGGAAAGCCAACATACAAAACAACAACAAAAGTACTGTTATCAAGTGGATGCTGACTCATAGCAGCCCCAGAGGACAGTGTATCAATGTCCCTGTGGCTTTCTGAGGCTATAAGCTTTCATGGGAGCAGAAAACCTCATCTTTCTCTTGTGTGGAGTAATTTATCACTGGTCATCTTGCAATTCGCAGAGCAACTCATAACCCACTCCACTCTACGAATCTGCCAACATATTCAGAATGTTCTCAATGGTTCAGCAGGACCTACCATCCTCCACACCTTGCGATTCGCCTCCTTGGACGCTCAGTTGTGGCCACACTGACCATTGTGTTGTTCAGGATCTCAGAAGACCGGGCTGCCATAGAAACATGGTACTTGTTGTGCCTTTGACTGGAACACGTTGCTTCACTTAAATTCTTGCTGTGTTCTCACACTCTTTAAGGTCTTAATTCAAGGGTGCTCTTCTCATATGACCTTCCCTAATCACTTGACTCCAAAAGACATCACTATTCCCAAACACTTTCTTATAAATACCTCATTTGTACTAATAATGTGGTTGTCTATTTGCCATCTAAATTTACCTTAGCACTTACCATCAAAACTAATACATACCGTATATACTTGTGTGTAAGCCGAGTTTTTCAGCAATTTTTTAAAATCATTTTATTATGGGCTCATACAACTCTTATCACAATCCATACATACGCAATTGTGTAAAAGACATTTGTACATTCATTGCCCTCATCATTCTCAAAACTTTGCTCTCCACTTAGGTCCCCGGCATCAGGTCCTCATTTTTTCCCCTCCCTCCCTGCTCCCCCATCCCTCATGAGCCCTTGGTAATTTATAAATTATTATTTTGTCATATCTTGCCCTGTGTGACAGCTCCCTTCACCCACTTTTCTGTTGTCTGTTCCCAAGGGAGTAGGTCGTATATAGATCCTTGTAATCGGTTCCCTCTTTCCAACCCACTCTCCCTCTACCCTCCCAGTATCACCACTCACACCACTGGTCATGAAGGGATCATCTGCCCTGGATTCCCTGTGTTTCCAGTTCCTATCTGAACCAGTGTACATCCTCTGGTCTAGCCAGACTTGCAAGGTAGAATTCGGATCATGATAGTGGGGGAGGAAGGGAGGAAGCATTTAGGAACTAGAGGAAAGTTGTATCTTTCATCTTTGCTACATCGAACCCTGACTGGCTCGTCTCCTCCCTGATACCCCTCTGCAAGGGGATCTCCAGTGGCCTACAAATGGGCTTTGGGTCTCCACTCTGCACTCACCCCATCATTCACTATGGAAAGATTTTTTGTTCTGATGATACCTTATATCTGATCCCTTCAACACATCGTGATCGCACAGGCTGGTGTGCTTCTTCCATGGGGGCTTTGTTGCTTCTGAGCTAGATGGCAGCTTGTTTACCTTCAAGCATTTAAGACCCCAGGTATAGACCTTTTGTTAGCCGGGCACCATCAGCTTTCTTCACCTCATTTGCTTATGCACTCATTTGTCTTCAGCGATCATATCATGGAGGTGAGCACACAATGATATGATTTTTTGTTCTTTGATGCCTGATAACTGATCCCTTCAGCACCTCGTGATCATACAGGCTGATGTGTTCTTCCATATGGGTTTTGTTGCTTCTGAGCTAGATGGCCTCTTGTTTACCTTCAAGCATTTAATACCCCAGATGCTATATCTTTCAATAGTTGAGCATCATCAGCTTTCTTCACCACATTTGCTTATTCACCCGTTTTGTCTTCAGCGGTTGTGTCGGGAAGTGAGCATCATAGAATGCCAATTTAATAGAGGAAAGTATTCTTGCGACTGATTCACTCACTCACTCACTCTCTCTCACTCACTCACTCTCACTCACTGACTCATTCACTCACTCACTCACTCACTAACTCACTCTCTCACTCTGATTCACTCACTCACTCACTCTCATTCACTGACTCTCTCACTCACTCACTCTCTAACTCATTCTCATTCACTCACTCACTCACTCTCACTCTCTCACTCACTCTCATTCACTGACTCCTTCACTCACTCACTCACTCTCATTCATTGACTCACTCACTCACTTTCCCACTCTAATTCACTCACTCACTCACTCACTCACTCACTCTCTCACTCTAATTCACTCACTCTCATTCACTCACTCTCATTCACTCACTCTCTCACTCACACACTCTCTCACTCTAATTCACTCACTCTCATTCACTGACTCACTCACTCACTCTCACTCACTGACTCATTCACTCACTCACTCACTCTCATTCATTGACTCACTCACTCACTTTCCCACTCTAATTCACTCACTCTCATTCACTCACTCACTCACTCACTCACTCACTCACTCACTCACTCTCTCACTCTAATTCACTCACTCTCATTCACTGACTCACTCACTCACTCACTCTCACTCACTGACTCATTCACTCACTCACTCACTCACTCTCTCACTCTAATTCACTCACTCTCATTCACTCATTCACTCTCTCACTCACTCCCTCACTCACTCACTCTCTCACTCTCATTCACTCACTTACTCACTCTCATTCACTGACTCACTCTCTCACTCACTCACTCTCACTCACACTCTCACTCTCGCACTCACGCTCACTCACTCACTCAGTCACCTCTCTCTCACTCACTCACTCACATTCACTGACTCACTCTCACTTACTCACTCTCACTCACTCACTCATTCACTCATTCATTCACTCACTCTCACTCTAATTCACTCACTCTCATTCACTCACTCACTCTCTCTCACTCACTCACTCACTCTCTCACTCACTCACTCAATCACTCTCACTCACTGACTCACTCACTCTCTCACTCTCATTCACTCACTCACTCTCATTCACTGACTCACTTTCTCACTCTCTCACTCACTCTCACTCACTCACTCACTCTCTCACTCTCTCATTCACTCACTCATTCTCTCACTCACTCACTCACTCATTCACTGACTCTCTCACTCACTCACTCTCACTTACTGACTCATTCACTCACTTACTCACTCTCACTCACTGATTCACTGACTCAGTCACTCATTCATTCTCTCACTCTCTAATTCTCTCACTCTCACTCACTCTCATTCACTGACTCACTCACTCACTCACTCACTCACTGTCTCTCACTCACTCACTCTCACTCACTCACTCACTCAAAAAAAAGTATTCTTGCATTGAGGGAGTACTTGAGTGGAGGCCCAGTGTCCTTCTGATACCTTAATACTAAACCTATAAATATAGGCACATAGATATATATATGTGCCCCATCCTCATATATAAATTTATTTGCATATGTACATGTCTTTATCTAGACCTCTATAAATTCCCTTTGCCTCCCAGCTCTTTCCTCTATTTCCCTTGACTTTCCTCCTGTCCCACTATCATGCTCAGCCTTCATTTGGGTTTCAGTAATTCCTCTCAGTTACATTGCCCTTGATCAAGCCCTACCAGGTCTCTCACACCCTCCTTGCCACTGATTTTGGATCATTTGTTCTTCCCTTGTCCCTGGGTTTGTTAACACCACTTCCTTTCCCCCCACCTCCCCTTATTCCATGTCCCCCCGGAACTGTCGGTCCTGTTGTTTTCTCCTCCAGATTGTTCATCCACCCTATCTTATTTAGACAGACCTGCAGAGATAATAACATGCACAAAAACAAGACAGATCAAAACCAAGAAACAATATACAACAAAACAACAACAAACCACTGACAAAGAACAAATCAAAACACAGCAAGAAAGAAAAGCCTGTAGTTAGTTCAAAGATCATTTGTTGACATTTAGGAGTGTTTTCCAGTCCAGTCTGTTGGGGCACCACGCCTTTGCCCCAAAGTCCACCTTCAGCATTCCCTGGGGACCTTGCCGCTCCATTCCCTTGCTGTTCCACAGGAGCAGATGAAGGGGGAGGAGGAGAGACTGGAGCACATCCTGGCCCACCAGGCCTTGAGGATGATAACCCCTCTTAGAGCAGCCAGTCTACAGAGAGGACCACATGACCAGCCCCACTATGAGACATGATACCCCTCACTGACCCATGTCTCTGCAGGGGACAGCACCGGAGATATAGTGTCAGCTCATTTTTGATCCAATGTTTGTGGTAAAAGTAGGTGCCTTGGCTGACATTCAGGTCAGCTTATACTTGAATATATATGGTATTTGATTCACAGAGCCTCGCAAGTATTCCACTTTTGACAGGATGCCTGTTTCCCATTTTTCTATCTCTCTTGACTAATGGGAAATATTAGAACTTTCCTTCTCAGACAGATCTGTGATTACACAGATTGTAGTTTTTCATAGTTATTGTATTCACATGTATGTGCACATATATAGATTATTGGTTTTAGAGAACATTTTCTAAGAAAGAGGGAGTATAGTTTATGATTTTCATTTTGTGTTAGTCTGCATAAACAAAAGAAACAAATTCATAGAGTTACCCATATATGTATAAGAAAGAGCTTTATATAAAAAGTAATTGAATATTGAGAAAATGTCCCAGCCCAGTCTTATGAATTCCATAAGTCCGTTATTAGCCCATATGTACAATACCAATCTATAAAGTCCTTTTCAGACCCATGAAACACATGCAATGACGCCAAACGCAGGAAGATCACAGGCCAGTGGGTGAAAGTCTTATGGATCCAGTGGCAGTGGAAGCATCTCGGTGCTGGCAAGGGTCTCTACATGACTCCTCCAGCTCAGGGCACTCGCGTGTCTCGTCAGCTGGACTGTCTCTCAGGGAGTGTGCATGTGTCCTGCTGGAGGCAGAGAGATGAAATCACACAGTGGCTCAAACATAACAACAATAGGCTCAAATATAACAATAATTGCAAGGGTGGCTCAGGATGGGGTGGTGTGTCCTTCTCTGACACAGAGGGTTGCTATCCGTTGAAACCAGCTACACAGTACCTAACAAAACAATGATAGCGGAGACAAATAGATTAAAATACGATAAACATATTTGCTATATCAAGAATTCAATTAGTACTTACTATTTAGCAGATATGATTTTGAATGTGGAGAATGCATATGCCTTATTTAATAATACAAGACAATTTGGCAGTTTATAAATGATTTCTTAACTCTAGTTTAAATTCAGGGTAAGTCTTTCCCCCCCAGGATATTTTTCCATGAAGGATAGATTATTAATGTGTGGCAGGGTATTTTTCCTATTGAATATGTAACTCATACCTTTCATATATTTTGGGAGCTAGATGAAATTAGCTTGGATTTGTTGTCCCCAGTCCCCAAACAAAGGATCTAATTTCTCTAATTTAGATGCATTGGCCTAGTTGACTGGCCTCCAACTTGACCGCATACATTTGTTTCAGAGAGAAGCAGGGAACAGCTTTAATATAAGAATTAAAGAGTTAAGTCACCCACAGAGAGACAACACAGCACTATGGAAACCAATTCATAGACTTGCAATCCCAGCCGAAGATCAGAAGCTTCTGTGTAGTTAGCTTTAGTCCCTCCTGCAGGTGACTTAAGGAGCTCTATGACTACCATGAGCTCTGACTGCCCTTTGATGAGCATCATCTTTGTTCAGCCACATTAGTTTTCCATTATCTTTTGGTGGGGCTTGAGAGCCAGGGTCTAAACAAAAAAGAAAAAATAATGACATGCCCTTATTTATCCCATCATCTTAAGGTTTGAAAATACCTTTCTCAGCAGCAAACCTCCAACAGAAAGCTCCAGGGAGGAACTGCAGCTTTTCCTTAGATCTAGAAAGAAAGATGCTTATGCAAACTCCTGCTGGAACCCCCCCTCCCACACATCATTAGACACAACCTGGTAGTAACTCTCTTCAAAGCTAATACACCAGTAGCTACATCACAATTATCATTTCAAGTTTTCCATCAGGCGGTTCTTCAAACAGTGTTTTCAATTGCAGCCAGGGCTGCTCATCGGGTCTCCTTGGAAATGTTGTTTTGTGGTTGTTTTTTTCCTGTCAGCAAATATAGGTGCTATTCACAAGGGTAATGCTAGTAGGTTACATAGTTTAATTTGAGTATCTAGTTGAAAATGGGGCAGGGATAGCAAGATAAAATACACTTTGAGAAGGGTTAAGGAATTTAAACAAGATTTTTGCGTAAATAAGCCCCTGAAAAAAATTGGACAAAGGAAGGTTCAAGTGTAGAGTTTCATCCTGATTCATTGATCTGGATGTTAAATCCTATGCTGGGTTTCCCTCTGGCTAGCCTCAAGCTCAGCATGGGAAACATGGAGTTCATAATTACCCATCCTCAATAGCACGTCCATTTGGCTACACTCCCGTGTCATTCTCCTTAATGGAGCTCCTAGTGATTTATACCAGGAGCCTAGTTCTTCTAGTTTCTAATTCTTGTATCTTCTTCATCAGACAATAGTGCTAATCAGAAAACTGAGAGCTGTCTGAGAACAGACTCCCAAATATTCAGTTACTGACTAGCATCATGTTCTTTGGGGTTTCTTGCAGGAAAGTTGCAATTCCCATTTTTTTTAGGCATCTATTAATCTTTAACAATGGTCAGAAATCAAGGAAGTGGATAAAAGGTTATATATTTAATCACTCATTCATCCACTCACTCACTCATCCACTCACTGCCTTCAACTCAATCTGACCGACAATGACCCTAAAGGACCATGTTGAACTGTCCCTTTCGCTGTCCAAGGCTGTGAATCTTTCAGGAGCAATACGCCTCACCTCTTTCTTATTGAATGATTGTTGGATTCAAACTGTTGACGTTGTGGTTAGTAACCCAATACATCACTCACTATGTCCCAAGATTTCCTAAAGGTTGCAATAGCATAGAATAAAATCACATCTTTGGGTGGAGAATCAGCATGGTAATGATACATGCTTATATGTTAACTGGATTAAACTTTTTACAACTGTTCATTCTTACGGTGCCTCAGCATGTTTGACATGCATCTAAGCCTGTAATCGTATCACCCTCTCAGCTTGAAAGAAGCAAGAAAGAAAGCAAGGTACCAAAATAATAAAAGAGGCAGGTTGCTTGCCAAAGATGGAATCTGAAGTCAGACACCTCTCCTTCCTTTTGCTTGCAAAAAGAATAAAATTCTCATATTCTGTCACCTGGGTGTGATTTATTTTTCCCTTGCCTCAGCAGAAATTGTACCGGCATGGGCCATCTTTCCAGTAATATGCCCACGGAGAGAGGGTTTCAACTATTCACAATTATATTTCACTTTCTCTATTAATCAAAAAATAAACAGCATACAGGATATATATATGATTAAGGACACTCTGAGTCTCTTAGGTTCATTGTTTCTCTTCTGAAATTATGACAAAAGTGTGCACTCAGTTCTTGCCACATGAAAGAGACTCTATCGAAGCCCCTATTTAAGGGTACGCTGCCTTTTATATTATTTGTCTAATGGAGGAGCTAGCCCATATTCACAAAAATAGTTACTGCACAAATAAATGCATACTGTGACCCAGCTACATACTTCCATGTCAATTTTCCTATGGGATCTTCAGTTCTACTGAGGATACAGCACCATAGATTGGACAATGGCCCACCATACCTCGTTGTAGCTTCTATCATTTAGGGAGCTCTGAGATTGTCAGACCCTATTCATTCCACTGCTAAAGTTTTAGAGCAGATTCAGATTATCCTCAGGCTCACACTTCGAATCACAGCATCTAAAGGGCTGCCAACTATCTTTCTAAAGTGCAGACAGATCCATGCTGCTTCCTGTTTAAAAAGTTTATGACTCCCTGTGAATGAAAGTTCAAACTCCTGCTGCAGCATCGAAGGCTTTTCATGACCTCGCACCGGCTTTTTCTCTCGGAAATGATTTCCAGTCAGCCTCCTACTCACGCTACGGTTCTGTGGTTACACCTTGTTTGTCCCTGACTTGCCTTTTCACATGGAAGCCCCATTCTGTACTTGAGTTATGCGTTTAATGTCTACTTTAAAGCCACTGGTATGTTAGGTGCTGGGGGTAAAAACTCAAATAAAATATTCTTTTTCCCAAGAGGCTCTAATTAGGGGGAAATGCAATCATATAAATAAACATCTATGGTACAGTGTGATGAATTTTTAATAAGAGCTTTTTGAAATCTCTTTAAGAACCCAAAGGAGATATGACTCAGAGAGGTCCAGGGCATGGAAGACTTTTTGGTGTTTTTGTTGTTTTAAAAGCATTAGAATTATTAGACACTATATATCAAATAAGAAGCCCACAAATTGCACTGTTTAAACACGTAGCTGTCATCCTAAAGACCAGTAGATTGAACTCACCAGTGACACTGCAAGGAAAACAATGAAAGCTTTATTGTCATTAAAGCCTCCTACAGAACTGTGCATCTGAGTTGGCTTGGTACTGGGTGTGACTTTTGTCGTTATTAAATAGCTCACCAAATTCACTGCCTTCAAGTTGTTTCCGACTCACAGCAACCTTACAGATCAGTTCCTGTGGGTGTCTGAGACTATAACTCTATGGGAGTGGAAAGCCCTATTTCTTCCAAAGAGCTGCTTATCTTTAGTTAGCAGCCAAATGCATAAGCACACCACCACCAGGGCTCCTATATTTATTAACTAGAGATCTGATTTTCTATATACTTAGCTGAAGGAGACTCTGGCACTTTTATTTAGAATAAAATTCAGATATAAGTCTAGCACTTTTAATTGGAATCCACAGTCTGTCAACTCCACTTCTAAGGTGATGGCAACCCCATTTTCTATTTTACTATTAGTGAATATATGAGCCTATCAGACTTTTCAATTAGAATTTGGTAGTTTCAGAAAAGTGAAATAGGTAATCTGAGGATGTCTACATAATTTGGAGAACTTTCATGATGACTAATAATCTACAGGTGCTGATTTGACTGCCATGAGGATAAGGACAATCAACAGTGCAGGTTAGCATGAAACTAACATTCTTCTTGGGTTGATCGCTTACTTTTACACTTGCTTGAATCTTCAAGATCTTGACCTCACAGCTGGAGCATGCTCTAGCCTTCCCCAGCAGTAGACTTGACAATGTTTCCTCCCAATTACCTACTTGAGAAACACCTAACAAGTCTACCTACTGTGGTCATTTTTCTTTCAGAGTAAGTACATAATGATAAGAGAATAGGTAGCTAGGTGAATGGATCATAGTAGATAAGCTAGATAGATGCAAGGAGGGGATGTTGAATAGATGCATACATTTATGCACTACTGTTTATAAGATAATTTGTTCTCCTTTCTTCTGCTATAACAGTCTTAGTTCCCCATGGGGCAATAAATAACTGACTTAATGTAAATAGGATCACAGTGATGGAGACATAGATAAGTCCTATAACATACATGGACATGTATAAGCAGTGAGAAAATATGTATAAATATAATATGCATAAGCCTTTATTAAAACTTCTATGTTTTATAGTCCACATTTGCATGATAAATGTCTATTATTCCTTCAAGACACAGTTTAATAATATATCCTATGTAAAATGATCCCAAGCCCAGTTGCTGAATTAATCTTTCCTCCTTTATGTTAAATCCATATATATTTTATGTACTTATAATTGATTCTTTTCACTACGATTTTCAGATGTTTCCTTAGACTTTGAGCATCTTATGGACTATGGCTTATGTAACCACAGCTCCCACAATTTAAGCATAGAGTAATCTCATTAGTCTAATTTTTCTGGGAGAAACTTTACTCCACACGAGAATATATTATTGGTACTTGAAACACTTTGAAAGATGCTTTTATTTAGAAATTATCACCCTCTTGTTCTTCATGAATACTATATACTGACCTAAAATTTAGCTTTCTTTTTTGTTTCATGGTCATTACTTATATATGTTACTAAAGAAGTGTTTGGGGGGGGTCTATTCAAGTGTTAGGTCATGTTTTCTTGCATTTTTATACTACATACTCTTCTGTCTTTGTTATGAGTTATGAATTTCTCTTATTATTTTCAGTAGCCTTTTCTTAGAGCATGCCCTAGCCCCACGTTTCTCCAAATATGTTGTTTATATTTGTTTTAGCTTCAGAAAACCAGTGATTAGGTGCTGTGTTATTCCAGGTGGACAAGAAAAATAAATATAGAGACACACTTATCTGTTTAAGAGAGAACTTTATATCAAAGAATCATTGTATATTAAGAAAGAAAAAAAAAACCAGTCCAGATTAAGCCCATAAATCTGATATTAGCCCATATATCTGATATCAATCTATAAATTCCTCTTAAGACTCATGTAAAGCATACAATGATGCCAAATGAAGGAAGCTCACAGCCCAGTGGGTGGAGAGTCTTGTGGGTCCAGTGGCAGTGGAAGTATTTCAGCACTCTCAGGGGTCTCCACATGGCTCTTCCAGTGCCAGGGCTCTAGCATAGCTCCATGTATCTTGTCAGCAGAGAGATGAAACAGAGAGTGTGTATGTCCCATCTCCAGTGAGCTATTTATATCCTTAATGCCTCCAAATGAGGTCATTAAGCAGCAATTTGATTGACAAGCTAAATTCCCCCCTGCACACTTAATAGTCTCACTTTGGCACCAGATGATGCACCCCAGATATATAGATGTTAGAGGTTTAAAAAATTACATGACATTAAGACATTAAGACTTGAAAGTTTGCTGTCCTGGAACGTGAAACCTTTTCTTTAAAATTAACTTTGAGTTCTCAAGTTCTTCAATCAAATTAAGGATATTCTGGACCTACAAAAGGATATTGTGAACCTGCATGCTCCCTGAAGAAAAGGAAGTAAATCTTCAAATTAACCCCAGGACTATATGCTATAATTACTTACTTAGAAAAATTACTACTTCTTGGTATTTGAAACAGCAGATAGGAGCACAAGACTTTAAATTGTATTAAACCCTACATTCTGAGCCCTAAGTTTGTGGAAAGCTATGGTATAAAGTGGCATTCCTAAATTTATGTGTTACTCTCCACATAGATTCAGCCTCTTTCTGACCATTTCCAGCAATGTGAATAGTTGTCCTCAGACAGTGTGTTTGAATGGGGAGGGCTACCACTCTCTTAGCCAACTCTCAATCTTTATATTTAATTTCAATGTAAAAGGGTTTTGTCTTCTTTTTAAAGTTCAATCTTGCTGATAGAAGAGTAGAGTCAAATTAGATCTAGAATGAGTCTGATTCTCCCTTAGGGACTTGCCTAGGTGATATTTGATAGGACTTGGGGTGTAGAGTGCGCATGGTTATGATTATCCTGACTGCTGTGGTTGGAGACCCCTGAACTAATCTTGTGAGCTTTTCTATCTGCAAAAGTGTATGTATCTCAATCATAGTTCCTTTCAACTGCTGCCAAACCTGACTTTGTGATAATTTCCTTTGTGTTTCATAACATATTTAAGTGACCAAGTTTCTATAAATTTTAGACACTATTAAGACCCTTTGATGATGGTGTCCCTCATCCAGTTGATAGTCCTTTATCTTAGTCTTGTCTTTATCCCGTGTAAGATTTACTACATGTGTCTCTACAAATAATGTTTGAATTTTAGATCATTTTTCTCCCCTAAAGGAACCCTGTTTGTATATTAATGTGCTAACCAAGAGGTCTGCTGTTTGAACCTACCAGTTGCTCTTGTGGGAGAAAAATGAGGCTTTCTCCTTCTGTGCATATTTACAGCCTCAAAAACCCAAAGGGGCAGTTCTACTCTGTCTTATAGGGTTGCTCTGAGTTGTAGTTTACTGGATGGCAGTGTTTTCTGGTTCTCTCCCATAGAGAACAACTCAAGCATGTTTTGACCCAGATTGAATCAATTCATTTAGATCTGTAATAGTAACATCTGCTTCTGAGAGTGTATGCTCACACAATTGTATCTATAAAAATAATGAAACATAACTGAAGACTGCAGAAAGATTGGAACCCTCATACACCGCTGGTAGGACTGTTAAAATGTGCAACCACTGGAAAAGTGATATGGCATACTTCAAGCCACTGGGAATATATATTCCATACTATTCTGCAATCCCCCTTCTGGGTAAGTATCCTGAAGAAGTAAGAGTTATCAAATGAACAGACACCCACACACCCATGTTCTTTGCAGAACTATTCACAATAGCAAGAAGATGGACCAACACAAATGCTCATCCGTGGAAAAATAGATAAAGAAACTTTTAGTACAGGTACACAATGGAATAATATACATCACTAAAAAAAATTTTGTGACCACCAAAATATATCATGGCATGATGGACTTAGAAAACAATATGCTGAGTAATTTAGCTGATCACAAAAGGAAAAATATATGAGACCACTGTTAGAAGGGTAAAATTAAAAACAAGACCTTAATATAAAAGAGGGCAGTCTTTGAAGTTTACCAGGGGGGCTGATAACAGAAGAAAGATAAAGCAATAAATTAGATCATTGGAGTGCCGTTGACTAAAGAAACAAATCCTGAGACATTCATATATATGTAAGAGAAATCTTTATATCAAAGAGCAATTGAATATTCAAAACACATACTAACCCAGTCCAGATCAAGTCCATAAGTATAATATTAGCCCATAAGTGGGATACTAGTCCATAAATCTCTCTTTAGACACACAGTTACATGCAATGATGCAGAATGCAGAAAGATCACAGGCCAGTGCATTCAAAGTCTTGTGGATCCAATGGCAGTGGCAGCATCCCAGGGCTCTCAGGTCTCTATGTGGTTCTGGTAGCTCTCTGAGTGACTCAATAGCAAAAAGAGGAAACAGAGAGGAGGGCTCTGAAGGTCTCATCAAGTCTATCCTTGGCTTCTCAACAGTTTTTGCTGGCTTCCAGAGAGCCATTTATCTTGATCACCCTCCAATCAAGCTGGGACCTGATTGACAGGCTAAACTCAGCCCCTTCACTCTTAATACCCTCAAGTTGACATGAGATTGTGTAACTACCACACACTTTTTAAAATTACATATTTATCTGTAAGCTAAATGCAATGTGAATCTTGAGGCAGAAAGACGGCATTAGTGGAAAGCCAAAGAAATAAAAATAAGGTCAGGAATTTACTTAAAAATCAATATACAGGCTACGGTTATGTGTATGTGTGAACACTTATGCCTGCAGGTGTCAAGTACACATATGCAATGACATAAACCTTCTGCTATTTGTCAAGATAAGAGTCAGCAAATTGGAACAGATGTGGGAAATACAGAGGACAAGGAACAAGTGTGTAAGCCTAGCTATTTAGCATCATCCTTGCTGTAGACTGCAGCGTATTTTTTCAATTCATTAAACATTATTCGAAATTATCTTCTTACATCAGAGGAAACATTCATGGTATGCTGAATAAATTCTATGAGAAATTTAAGCTTATTAAATTTTCTTAATTCCTATGAAATTAATTCAAAATTTAAGCAACAAATTGCTCAGATGTTTTTCTGTAAATGTTTTACATTATAAAACAGAAAACTAGCTTATTGCCTAGCAAATATACTTCATATTTACCACTCACGGTACATATAAAAATAATCTCACAGAATGATAAAATGTTTTCATTGTTTTCACCCACTCTTAAAAACATTTATAATCTTTCATCTGAATTTTGGATATTTTTAATTTTCTTAATAGGAACTAATGTATGATGAGATTGTTTTCTGGAAATGACAATTAAATTTGGTTTTGTAATCTATATACACAGTTTTTCCTCATTACAACAATTGAGAATAAATCTACATGTGGTAGTTTAAGTGTGAATGATTCATAATTTGAGCATAAACAATCTTCCAGCACTTGATGTTTCACTTCTATAATTTATCATCGTAATCTATAATAAAGTTTCATTTCTATGAAAATTAACTATACATATTGCTGACAATGATATTAGAAAAAAAACTAGTTGTCTAGATTTTACTACACTATCTGCAAAAAAGTTAAAAAGAATCCACAGTCATGTCAACAATTACCAGTGAATAAAGTTACCTTGTAATTACCAGTCAGTCATTAATATGAAGAACAATTTCGTGTGTTCTGATTATTATGTGCACAGAGCTTTAGTAAAAGTTATTAAAAACTACATTTTCAATTAGTTAGTATTATACTATTTTACATGTTATTTTTCCTCTTTATTCTTTTATCACATATTAGTATCATATATCAAATTTGTAATCTATTTGTCAAGTTTGATATTCTTAGAGCAGATTGTTGGATCTTGGCACTTGCCCTTCATGAGCATGTTCTAGAAACTTGCTAAGAATCTCATCCCCTCTAGATCAGAATTGACAAAAATATGTCCAGGGAATTCTCATGCACACCAAAGACATTTTCCTAGTTCATATGTCTCCATGTGAATGTTAATAAACTTTGTATTGTAAACATTTAGAATTGAACCTGGGAGCGATTTCAATGAATTTTAAAATTGAATACTTGCAATGAATTATACAAGTATTAATATTACTCACTGTCATTGAGTTTTTGTTGACTCATAGTGACCACCTTTCAAGTTTCCAAAACTGTAAATGTTTATGAAGTAGAAAGCCCACTCTTTCTCCCGTGGAGCTGCTGGTAGTTTTGAACTCCTGACCTTAAGAATCGCAGCCCAATTTGTGACCACTACACCGCCAGGAGTCATATTTATATTACACTGAGTATTTATTTATATAGGTATGTTGACTTCTTCAAGTTTACATTTCTTAAAATGTATTTTACAAAAGATTCCATAAGTGAGCAAACCAATTTTAAGAACATTTGTAGCATCACCATTATTATCCCAGTCTTATGTGTATTTATTTTGTAGGATATTTATTCAGGGACTCTAGCTATGATAAAGGATGATGTTTTACCTGTTTGGTGCTGCTGTCACTAAAATACCAAGAGTGGATAGCTTTAACAAATACATTTATTTACTCACAGGTTAGGAGCTAGAAGTCCAAGTTCAGGACAGACTCTAGGAAAGGCTTTCTCTCATTATTGTTCCTAGAGAAAAGTTCTTTTCTCTTCTCAGTTTCTGTTTCTAAATCTCTGGGTAATATTAATGGCATGAAATGTCTATCTTTTTCATCCCCACTTCCTTCTCTGTGCCTGTGTTAGTTGGGTAGACTAGAAAAACAAATTCAAGGAGACTCACATGTGTATAAGAAAGAGCTTTATATAAGAGCAATTGAATATTGAGAAAACATTCTAGCCTAGGCCAGATCAAGTCCATAAGTCCGATATTAGCCCATATATTCTACACAAATCTATAAACTCCTCTTCAGACTCATAAAACATATTCAATGACATTGAATTCAGGAAAATCCCAGGCCAGTGAGTGGGAAGTCTTGTGGATCCAGTGGCATTGTAAGCATCTCAGCGCTCGCAAGGGTCTCCATGTGGCTCCTCCACTTCCCAGGGTTCTTGATGCATCAGGTTACCTTCATGTGGCTTCTTGTCAGAAATGTCTCACAAGGAGTGAGCCAAGAGGATCTTCTGTCTCCAAGGAGGATTTCCAAGAATTCCCAGAATTCTCAGGGGAATGCCATGCCCACAAAGAGGCCTCATTGGCTATAATCCAATTGACAGACTAGACTCCACCCCTTCCCTCTTCATCCTCTCAAATCCCAAATTGACACCCAATTATGTCACTACCACAATGCCTAATCATTGTGTATGACTCAATAGGGATTGTCTTAAGATCCACCTTAGCCTTCTATGGCCTTATTAACATAATTAAGGAGACACTAGTGCCAAATGGAATTACATCCATAAATATAGGGGCTGGGATTTACAAATTTACAAATTTGTAAATATGTATAAGCATGTTTCTCATGCTTCTTGGGGAACACAATTAAGTTATGACTGACAGGAAAAGAAAATGGATGAAGATACAATCACTGCTTTTAGATACAAATATTGAGAGGATACACACCAATGGACTCAAGTGCTCAAAATCCTCCTTACTTCCTTTTAGAATTGTTCCACAAGAATGATGGTCAATGCATGCCCCATGGAATTAAAATATCCACCAACTGGAAGAAATGATGATAAATATTAGGCTAGCCATACAGACATTGCCTTTGGAGACAAGAATGAGAGAGAAGTAGCAAATACTTTTAAAATCTAAATGGATAGTATGAGAATATTAAACAAAATGTGCTGTTTAGGACCATTTTCAACATTTTAATGTCCAATGTAATATTCTAATTATTACCTCATAATGAATAAGAATGGGAATTCCAGAACATTTCATTATGCTCCTGTCGAAGTTGTTCATGGCTTAAGAGGCAGCAATTTGAGCAGAACAAGGGAATACAGAACATTTATTAAAATCAGGTGTGAATCTGGGTTATTTCCTCTCACTACATGCAGTCTGAATGCTTAGCAAATATTCCACAAAACTGGATTATATCATGGTGAATGGAGCACCAGAGTTAGATTGGGCAGATAACACAATCTTGATTACTGAAAGTGAAGAGATCTTGGAACACTTGCTGACAAACATCAAGGATTGAAGCCTTCAATATGGATTACAACTCAATGTAAAGGAAACCAAAACATCAAACTGGCCCATCCCATTCCTGCCTCCAGAATAAATGTCTCTATGGTCAGCTTGATACTGAGCATTAGCTCCTACAGTGGGTGGACGTTTTAAATTCATGGGCATTCATTGGCCAGCATTCACGTAGTACAATTCCAGGAGTAAGTAATGAGCCTATGAAACTGGAATCCGTTCACGGATGCCCATAAACTGATATATATACTACTCAATATCTGTATCTGTGGGCAGTGACTATCTCCGAGTCTTTTTTGTTTTACTATCAGTCATGGACTGACTTGTATCCCCCAAGAAATATCTTCTGTAAATCTCAATCTCTATATTTATGGATGTAATTCCATTTGAGAACAGTATTTTATTTATAAACAAAGAAGAGATTGAAGTTGTCAAGGATTTAATCATGGTTAGTTTCACAATCAATGCTCATGGAAGAAGCAGTCAAGAAATCAAATAATGCACTGCATTGGGTAAATCTGCAGCATAAGATCTCTTTGAAGTATTTAAAAGATATAGTTCTGAATACAAAAGTGTAACTGACTGTGGTATTTTCAGTCACCTTATATGCATATGAAAGTTGAAAAGTGAATAAGGAAGACCGAAGAAGAATTGGTGCATTTAAGTTATGGTGCTGACAGATAATATTGGAAGTACCATGAGCTGCCAGAAGAAAAAATAAATCTGTCTTGGGAGAAGTACAATCAGGCTGCTCCCTAGAAGTAAGGATGACAAAACTTTGGCTCAATTGCTTTGCACATGTCAGGAGAAATAAGTCTCTGGAAAAGGACAAAATGTTGGTAACGTACAAGAGGAGAGAAAAAGAGTAAGACCAGTAAGGAACTAGATCAACATGGTAGTGGCAGTAAGGGGCTTAAGCATAATAACAATTGTAAGAAGGGTGCCAGGCTGACTGGGGAGTGTTTGGTTCTGTTGAATATGGGGTCCCTATGGTTGGAACCACCTCCATAGCACCCCAACAGCAATTGATAGGACTTCCAGAACACAGGGGTTTATTTGAACTAGGCATGACTGTGAGAAGATCAGGGCTCAACATGCTTATTCAGGTTACAGCCCAAGTTTGTAAATTTAAAGGAAGCTTCCTCAGAGGTGTGGCCTCTTTCCTATGTAAGTGGATGTGCTGAAAAAGAGTGTTTTGCTTTTTGCTGGATCATACATTTGGTTATTGGACCATAGTTTCTTTGGACCTGAGCCAATGGCTTGATCTATTTCCTAGAGTTCTGAGTGATGTATCATTTGATCTGTTTACTTTGGATTCACCAACGTTTCAGACCAAAATCTGCCTATGCAGCCACCTGCCTCTGCCTTCTGCTGATCATCAGCATCTGTCCCATGGACTCAGGACCCCCTGGACTGAGACTGCCCATATTTACAACCATCTGAGCCATTTTCTGGATATGAAATTTTCTTTCTGTATACATGTGATCCTCGTTCTTAGTTTATTTCCTCCATACACAGATTGAATAAGTATGATGAATTGAATAAGGATTCAGCCCTGGCACACAGCTTTTCTGATACCATTTTTACGCAAACAAATGGCTTTTGTTCTCATTTAAGTTACTAAGTAACACACTAAATTCAAGATGTCAATGTTGAATTAACCTCCGTGGACTACTAGTGCTTCATGTATTCATCTTCATTCTCAAGTTTATAATTATGTTTGACTTCAAGGTCAATTAACATAACTTTTCTCCTTATCTATGAAAGTTAGAGATTAACTCGCCTCCCTTTGAAGGAGTCTGTTAAAACAGAACTCATTAGCAATACTGGCCACCGAGATGACTGTAACTGGAGAAAATAGTCTGAGACTCAGATGTCCTGTCTTGAGATTGATCGCACCAGCCTTTTGATTATTCAAGAAAACCCCCTTGATTGGCAAAAGCCTTTTTAAAACCCTTTTAACTTGTTGTATGGGGAGGAAATTTTTTATTGGACTGAGTCCACTCTTTCTTTGGATATTGGTACTCAAAAAAAAAAATCTTACTTTTTCCCTCTACATCTTTCTCATCAACTCACACCAGGCAGAACAACTCACCAAGTTGAGTGAAACATATTATGTCCAATTTCAAGTTGGAAATATTGATGTTCCAAGATAACAACCCACTACTTCTCTATCAGTTTGTCATACTATAGTAGCTTGTGTGTTACCGTGATACTGGAAGCTATAGTACTAGTATTTCAAATACCAGTAGGATCATCCAAACTGAACTAGTTTCAGAAGAGCTTCAAGACTTAGGACAGTCTACAAAGAAGTCAACTTCTGAAAACCTGTGAATACCAGTAGAACTGGTCAGAGACCATGATTAGCAGCAGAACCTTGCCCAGGACTGCCAGAAGATGAGCCCCAGGTCATTCGGAATGCATTCCAAATATGACTGTGAAAGAGTTCTCTTCTCAAAGTAGAGCCAACCATGATAATGTGGGTTGAGTATAGCTTGGTGGAGTAAAAGCTTTGGTACCTTCATTTGCTGATATGGCATGCATGACTCAAAATGAGAAGAAGCAGCTAAAAAGACCAATTAATATTTGGGATTTGGAATGTATGAACTGTGAATTCACATGGAAAGTTTTCCAAAATGAAATAAAACACATAAAGATCACTATTCTATGAGTTATTGAGCTCAAAACCATTGGTATTGGTCATTATGAATTAACAAATTGCATGGGTTACTATGCTAGAAATGACTGATGGAACAGGAATGGATTTGTGTTCAACATCAAAAGACATTTCAAGATCCTTCTTAAAGTTCATTGCTATCTGTGACAGGGTAATATCTATCAGTCTTCAAGGAAATTTAGTCAACACAACTATTATTTAAATGTATACAGCAACCACTAAAACTAGAGATAAGAAAATTGAAGAGTTCTACCAATATTTTCCATCTGAAATTAATCAAACATGTACTCAAGATTCATTAATAATTATTGGTGATTGCAATGCAAAAGTTTGAAGCAATGAGGAAGAAACAGTATTCAAAAAATATGGATTAGACAACCCAGCCCCCCTTTGCAAATTCAGATTGAGGATGAAAAAAATTAAAACAAACTCACATGAGCCAAAATACTACCTTGAATATATTCCCACCTAAATTCTCAGATCATTTCAAGAATGAATGTGGTGCATTGAACACTCAAGATACAAGACATGGCGCACTGTCAGATGATATTAAGGACATCACACATAGAGAAAGCAGGGACATTGAGGAAACAAGAAAGAGAAAAAAAAGGTCAAAGTGGATGTCAGATGAGACTGAAATTTGCTCTTAACTGTAGAGAGCTAAGGCAAATGGAAGAACTGAAGAGGTCAAAAGAGCTGAACAGAAAATCCCAAAGGGCAGATGAAGAAGACAAAATAAAGTATTGTAATGAAATGTGCAAAGCCTAAACTTAGAAAACCAAAAAGGAAAAACAAGCACAGCCTATCTTAAACTGAAAGAACTAAGAAAAAAAATCAAGGCTCCAGTTACAATACTGAAAGATTCTATAGGCAAAATATTGGATGGTTTCCACAGCTTCAAGGGAAGATGGAAAGAATATTGGATCACTCTACCAAAAAGGAGGTAGCATATGAACAAGAATCTATGGTCCTGAAGAAAGAAGTCCAAGTTGCTCTGGAGGAATTAGACAAAAATAAGGCTCTAGGAACTGATGGAATTCCAATTGAAATGTTTCGGCCATCTGATGAAGCACTGGCAGCACTCACTCATCTATACCACCAAGTTTAGAAGACAGCTAGCTACCTGGTCAACTGACTAGAAGAGATTCATATTTGTACCCATTCTAAAGAAGGTAACCCAGGATAATGTGCAAATTATAGAACAATATCATTGAGATTGCAAGTCAAATTTTCCTGAAGATCATTCAACAATGGTTGCAGCAGTATATTAACAAGGAGCTGCTATAAATTCAGTTCAAATTCAGAAGTGGACTTAGACAAGGCATATCATTATTGATGCCTGATAGGTCTTGGCTAGAAGCAGAGAATAGCCAAAAGACGTTTACTTGTGTTTTATTGACCATGCAAAGGCTTTTGACTGTGTGGAGCATAACAAACTATGGATAATCTTGAGAAGAATGGATATTCCAGAATACTTTACTGATCTCACAGAACCTGTACATAGATCAAGAGGCAGTTTTGCGAGCAGAACAGGGGAATACTGTATGGTTTAAAATCAGGAAAGGTGTGGAGGATTGTATCCTCTCATCCTACCTGTTCAATCTATATGCTGAAAAAAATCAACAGAAAAACTGGAGTATATGAATATTAGTCTTGCATCAGGATTGGAGAAGAATTTTTAACAACCTGCAATCTGCTGATGTCACAACCTTGCTTGCTGAAAGTGAGGAGGTCTTGAAGCACTTGCTGATGAAGATCAGGGATGCAGCCTTCAGTTTGGATTATAATTCAATGTAAAGAAACCAAAATCCTCACAACTGAACCAGTAATTAACATCATGAAAAATGAAGAAAAAGATTGAAATTTTCATGGATTTCATTTGATTTGATTCCAGAATCAATGTTCATGGAAGCAGCAGTCAAGAGGAAAATATGATGCACTGTATTGGGTAAATCTGTTGTGCAAGGCCTCTTTGAATGTTGAATATCAAGAAAAGTTCTTTGGGGACCAATGTGTGCTTGACCCAGGTCAAGTCATGGTATTTTCAATTGCCTCATATGCATGTAAAAGTTGGACATGAAATAAGGAAGACCAAAGAATGATCAATGTATTTCATTTTGGTTCTGGTGAAACATATTGAAACCATGAACCGCCAAAGGAAGGAAGGAAATAAAGAAAGAAGGAAAGAGAGAGAGAAAGAGAAAACATGTTTTGGAGACCTGGTAGGGTAGTGGTTAAGCATTGGGCTGAGATTCAAATGGTCAGCAGCTCAAAACCGCCAGCAGCTTCACAGGAGAAAACCTCAGTTTTCTGTTCTCCTTAACAGTAATAGTTTTAGAAACCCATGGGGGTCACTATGAGTCAGCATTGACTCAATGGCAGTGTGATAGGTAGATTTATTGTGCCAATCTGACCAATAAGAACATGTGGGATTAATGTCACCGTTTGATTGGAGGGCAAAGAAATAAATGGCTCAGTGAGCCCGCCTCTCTCTCTCTTGCTTTTTGGTGATCAGACCAGCGTGTAACTGCCTTAGCTAGTTCTCTGCCTCCACTTGTGAACTCCAATACCTGTGGGACACCCAACCCATGGGCCATGTTGCTAGAGCTTGAGTTTCCTTCAAGATCTGCTTCACCATACTGCTGTTGTATACATCCCTTGAACTTTCATCTGGCTGACTGTTGGTTACCCACCCTGCTGTTTGTTGCCTATGGCCAGACTGCCTCCATTACTCTAAGGAAGACTTAGCTGTTTCCTTGACCTTGGATGCAGAAGCCCTCATGAGTTGAAGAACTTCCAGTATATTAACTGTTTCACAGAAGTGAGTTGAACTGGGCCCTCGGTACTGCCGTGTGGACTAATTAGCTCTTACATTCCTTCATGCTGTATATATCTATCTATATACCATGTACACTCATGTATAAGTCGAGTTTTTCAGCACATTTTTAATGCAGTTTTTGTGGTAAAATTAGGTGTCTTGGCTGATATTTGGGTTGGCTTATACTCGTGTATATATGAAATATCTATCTGTCTGTCTGTCTGTCTGTCTATCTATCTATCTATATCTATATATAATCATAAGTGTCCTAGTTTTGTTTCTCTAGAGAACCCTGTCTAACACAGGCAGTGAATTTTTTTTGTTTGGTTTCTTTCTGGTCTTGGAAGAAGCACATCCAAATGCTCCTGAGAGGCAAGTGCAGTTGATTCTTCATCTTACACACCTTAGTCACATTATCAGAAGAGGTACTCTAGAAAAGAATTCCATTCTTGGTAATATTGAGGGTAGTGAAAAAGTGGAAGATCTCGACAAGATGGATTGACATGGTGGTTACAATAGTGTATTCTAACATAATCATTGTGAGGATGGCACAGAAGTGGGCAGTTTCTTTTTTTTTTCTCATTCCATTATAAAAAGGTAGTGATGAGTCAGAGTCAATATGAGGGCACCTGACTGTAAGATAACAAATATGGTCCTTGGTGGTACAATGGTTTAAACATTTGGACACTAAATGAAGTCGGCGTTTTGAATTCACTAGTTGCTCTGCAGGAGAAAATCATAGTAGTTGGCTTTCAAAACATTTACTGTCTTCAAAAGCCTGTGGAGTGGTTCTGTGAGCTAGAATTGACTCAGTGGTAGTAGATTAGTGACAAGTAAATTGTGAAACCTCACAGAATCAAACTGAGTTTGGACTGCAGGTTTGTCTGGTCCCCAGGCTGTCTTATAACACAGTGTTACCTCATTTAATAAATCAGAAAACAAACTATCAATTTACCACATCTATTTTTTCTCCCAACCTGGAGTCATCCAGTATATAAAGATTGTCCCCATGACATTGAAATTCACTGGGGAAAATTTGGATTAGCATTATTTTCAGTTTAATTCATTTATCAACACATTTTAATGACCCTGACATATTGAGATCTACTTTAAGACAATAATCCTATATAAAAAATTATTTCTAGCCTTTTTATTTTTCTTTTATTCCCAGGAGAGCAGGGAAATATCTGATAACATTATTTCTTTTAATAAGACTGCCACACTTCTGAAAAGTTGTAATTTATAGAGTCTCTTTTCCCAGTAGCAAAAAAGAATCTTCTCACTATACTCAGCATTGACCAGCCTCCTATTATTTATGTATTCATTCTTTATTAGATTTATACACTATCTTTCTCCCGAAGAGCTGAAGGTTCTCTGTGAGAACTTTTAAATAGCTAACATTATTTCAACATAATGAGCCTGATTCTATCTCCGATACTATAAGAAGAGCAGAATGTCATAAATTTATCCAGAATGGTACACTAATCCTAAACATGCCAAGCCCATTCTGTGACTGAAAAGTGCTCACGGAAGGACATTGACATTGGACTAGGAACAGGACTAAGAGCAGAGGCAGAGAGGAGAGGGTTCAAGGAAAGGCGTTCATATAAAAGAGAAATGGGCATGGATAGGAGAGAAAGTATTACACAGCAGTAAGTTGGGAAGGGAAGTTCCTTTACTAATGAAAATAAATGGGAAGCAGCCAGGGGTGAGGGGTAGGCAACGAGTAAAATTGAATTGTGGGTGAAGCCAGTGAACTTCAGTGCGGAATAACTGATTATTGTTGATTCTAGTCTTGCTGTTACTTCCATCATGTTCCATGATTTAAATAAGTTGCCAATGCTAATATCAGAAACTATAATAGAGTGGTTCTCTCAAATGTATTTTTTCCTACAGAACTTATTACGAAAGATTGTTTGTCAAGAAATTAACTAAATTATACAGTGATGGTTGTCCTAAGCTTAAAAAAAAAAAAAGCCAACTGTTAAAACTTTTTTTTTTATTATATATGTGCTAAGCAACAGTTTGGCCTGCCCGGTCAGAAAAACATGGAGTACTTTCTACCTCTTTATAGGATTTTCCAGAGTATAGAAGGCTAGTTCATGGACTTCATGCACCCTGTAAAGATAGATATCCTCATCAAATTCAAGATCTGTCCTTTGGCCCTGTCTCGATGCTGTGCTTTTATACTGTATCCAAGGAAATTGGATTAAGGGATACAATGACATTCAACTGCCTAGTCATTCAATCGATGAACTGGTGCTATTTTAGAAAAAAAAAACACTTTGATCTCAGTGGTGAGGTTTCAAAAAACTAGCTGCTAGCTTATCCAGATAAAGTGACTTCAGACCTAAATTAAAACTTTGTTTTCAATGAATATTTTTATCTCTATCTTTCTAAAGAAGCTACTCAGCTTTTTTTCTTGACAAACTGTTGCTCTTCAAATGACAATGATGACAAGGATCATAATTTCTCACCTCTTTGAAGGACTCTTTAGTATTTGTTAAGTGTGGTCTCTTAACTGCTTCTTGAAATTTCTGCATGAATTACTTAAACCAATTTCTCTACCCAGATAAACAAAGTTTTACATTTCAAAGATTTCAGGTTATAGTTGAACAACCTTCTCATCTTCTTAAACAATGAATCCTTTTTCTCAAGGACTCCAACTAGAGTTGACCTGTTATATATTCAATCAAAAGGTAAACACCCACAACATGTTTCTATAGAGTGCTTCAGAATGTTTTAGTTAAGTTGTATAAAAAGTTAGAGAATTGTTTAGAAAGTTTGTGATTTAACAACTTCGTGTAAATTTTCTATCTATCCTTCACACTTCTCCTTCTGATATAAAATAATCCCTTTACCAAATAAAAATCATTTCTTCTACAAAATAGGGTACATATTGCAATTTCCTGTAAGATGCAACCTAGACTACTTTTCATGAAGTACAACTATTCCTTCAAAAATTTTTAATCTTTAACACCCTGTGGTAGTTACACAATACATTGTCAATTTCAGAATTACAAGCCTGTCAATCAGGTCACAACTTGATAACCTCATTTGGAGGTGCTCAGGAGATAAATAGCTGGCTGGAGGCAGGACACACACTCACTCCTTGCAAGACATTTCTGCAGACAAGACACATGGAGCTATGTTGATGGCAGCCAGGACCATGGGAGCTGGAGGAGTCACGTGGAGACCCCTGCCAGCACTGAGATGCTTCTACCACCACTGGATCCACAAGGGTTTCCACCCACTGGCCTGTGATCTTCCTGCAATCGGCATCATTTCATGTGTTTTGTGAGTCTGAAGAGAACTTTGTAGATTGGTATCAGACATATGAGATAATATAGGACTTATGGACTTGATCTAAATTGGGCTGGGATGTTCTCTCAATGTTTAACTGCTCTTGTCTATAAAGTTCTTTCTTATACATATGAGTGTGCATGAATTTGTTTCTCTAGCCTACCCAGACTAACACACATATCGTGGCTGGTGTAACCATTGTCCATTGTCCTACGTAAAGGATTAACTCATCCTTTCCAATCAGGTCACTCCTTGTTGTCGGAGGGGTCAAGAAGGTTTCATATGGTCTGGACATGTTCTTCAAAAGGTGTCTCAACTTTTCTCTTCCTTATAAAATTTAACCAAAGAAGATTATTCTTTTGTCCAGACTCTCTCTCTAGGAACAAGTATACTGTTAGATTTTCTTCATTGAATTAATCTATCCTTCACCTTCAACTAGTATTCCTCTTTCATTCAATTTGTCATTTATTTTTACCCAACTTTTCCATCTTAAGAAGGGACATCAGGTTCAGGTGCCGTACTCACCCAGATTGCTGGTAGCAAGACCAGACTGCAAGTGCTTCTCCCTCAATCTTGTCCTATCCATTCTCGGTGGCACTACATAGGTGCAACACTAGTAGGCTATCTTGGCTCCAAAGAATATGACATTATTCTTTGTCAATCCTAATTTTGCCAGATGGGGAGAAGACAAAATCCATCTCATCAGGCCCTTTGAATTCTCACATACAGATTAAGGGGTAGAGACAGTCTATATTTTTCTTCACTAAGGCAAATTCATATAACTGCATAACAAGAACATTGTTACTGTAATCTTAGAGAGAGGGCTGTCAAGATTGCACAGAAGACTTTTATAAAGTTAAAAGGAAAAAGATTATGGGATGGCACCTCCATAGAAATGTTTCAATAATATATGAGTTTAGGAGCCTAAAATCTTGAGTCCATGGTGTGTGTAAGAAAAACAAAACAGAAGGTAACTTGAACACAGTCTTAATTCAATCCTATTTAAGTCAAGAGATGGATGTGGAATTCATATTGAATTTTAAGATTTACTTTTCTAACAGGAATTTTTCTGTCCTGTACTTCACAGTTAGTGACCCTTAGCCATATACCCTAAATAAGTCCCCCCACAGCCTCACACACACACACTAAGCGCTGTGGTAAAGCAGGCTGTGATGGCTATTCTCAGATAATTTTCCTCTGTCATCAAACAAAGGTAGGGTGTGATTGCCTATGACCGTAGTATCTTGACATACAGCATTATTGACAAATCTTCCTTTTAATTGATATCTAGGAAATCAGAATATCTTCCCAAGAGAAAGCAGTTTTAATAACATGCTCCTAGAAGATCTCCCCTGCAATAGTCACAAGACCCTCCTGTATTCATCTTAAACGTGTGAAAGTCTTTCACTTCAAGCAATCCTATAATCCCACATAAATTATCCACCGAACACTTATGAGCCCCTGTTTCACAAGAACTACTTCCCACTCCCCAATTGCCTGAAAATAAGCCAGAATGCTGAACCCTCTCCCCTCTGTTCTTCATCTGAATCCTGTAGAAATGCTCAGGAGGGTCTGGTACTGAGTCCGTGGTTTCAAGTTCACGGACAAGGAGATTCCCAGTTCCAGTGAACACCGAATACAATTCTCTGTTTCACAGATGCAGTATCCAGGTTTTCTGTAATATAATAAAGGATAATCACCAGATATTGTTGGATGGTTAGAGTGTTTTTGCTTAATAAGACAGGGTTTTGTTGAACTGAATATTTTTTCTCAACAATATATAAAAAGGAGAATCTCCTTTCTTACTCTGATCCCCAAATCAATCAACTTCTTCCCCAAATAAAAGTTAAGTTAATATTTTATAATACCAGTTTGATGTAACACTGAGTTATTAGCCTTTCTTAGACTATCAAATAATGTATATAACCGCAGCTACCAAGGTTTCAGTTTGTCCTTGTTTTTTTATTGCGTGTCTATGGATTAACATAATTATTTATATTCATTCACCTCATTGACCTTATATAGGGGTTAAGAGATGAGGATTTAGAATAGTAAATACTTTATTTATATTGATGTCTGGACTTTTTACTTATTCACCTCATAACTTTAAAACAGTATCCAAACTCTAAGCTTCCATTGGCTTTATAAATATTTTGTGGGAATTAAGTGAGTTAATGCATCGCTGATCAATATAATACTTGAGTATCTAGGAGGTGCTCAATGGATATTAGTTGTTAGCAGCATCATTATTAATATGTTTCATAGCATATCAAAATCAAGTCTATACAAGTGGGTTTGTGTATGTGTGCATGTATGTGTATGTACTAAAGATTTAGATATCTTTCTCCCAGCTAATAAAGAGAAAATAATATTCTAGACTTATTATTGTCTAAGTGTCCTTATATTGGTTAAGTGGTCTGTTTCTATTTTGTACTCTTAATACTTTATGCTTTCACAATGATTGAAGTTAAATTCTACTGATTTATTATTTGAGTCCCACTCTAGAACATAAGCAACAGGAGGACCAACCTGTATGGCTTAACACTGGATCACCAGCCCCAGCCATATCCCCATAAAATCCAATGAGCAAGTGTCATCGTTCTTGGCATATAACATAGGATACAAAATTATTTAAATTGATAGATAAATATATACATAAATACGTGGGTCCAGAGTGTAGCAGGGAAAAAACCTGTTTGCATTTATCCATGACCACTCTCTGTATGGAATATTTCCTATCCAGCAGGGAACAGCTGAGTGGCAGTTGCTTTATTACTGATTGAAAAATGGTTAATGAATTATGACTGCTTAATATAACAGAGAGGTAAGTAAATTTGAAGAGGGCCAGGTTGATCAGCAGAGTGATTTAAATTTTAGAAAATAGGATTTGGGATGAGAGGCTAAGGGAATTGGGAATATTTAGCCTGGAGGAGAGTAGGGAGAATGTTCTACAGCAGGAGGAAGCCAGCTGTTCTATATTTTTGAAACTAATGCGTGTAATGAATTGCAGGAGGTGATGTGTTAAAGTAAACTCACCAAGGGACTGGAGATTTTTAAGCATACATTTATATTATAACTGCGGGAAAATTGAACTCTCAAATTTAAATTATACTGGAAAATTATAGCTGAAATCACAATGGAAATAACTGTAGTAAGGTATTTAAGAACATATACATTGGTTTAAATTATGCCTAATTATTAGTCAAAACACAAAGTGCACAAGTAAATCTGAACACTTGCATGTATATCTTTAACTTAAGTTGATTTTACACTATTTTTCCCCAAGATAATTGTTTAAATTCTGTAGGCTTTTGATTCAGATATGATTCGACATGGGTTTGATTTTTTCTTTGTCTTATTTTTCCAGAAAATGAAAAGGAACATAGAGTTTTTTGAGTAAAGGCAATATTTAAATAATAATTAGTATGAAGTTTGATGTAATCTTGATTAAGTAATGAAAGTACCAGAGACTGATGGTTTGTGATAATCATTTTTAACTTCTTTCTCACTTTAAGTAATTCACTTCATAAAATGCATCAATTGTATCACATTATGAATGCATTAAAACAAATTGCAGCTTCAAAATGCATCATTTATAAATATCTTAGTCAAGAGATTTTTCAACTTAAAAATAATCTTCAGATAGATACTTCTGAAGCTACATATTAATGAATATTTTAATGTTGGATGTGCCTGTACAATAAATGTATATTCTAATTTTACTCCAAGGATGAATGCTTACCTTAGCCATTTCGACACTGAACTTTATTCTCTCAAAATGATGCTAGTAATTTAGAGTTACCCTGTATAATTAAATCATATTTTGTTACATCTTCTCTGGAAATAATTACTCCCACATAGAAAGTGCCTACTGAATAAGATTGTATGTGTATTATTTGTATTTCTGAAGACAGTTTTTAAAGTAACCATGATTGCCGTTATTATCTTGGTACAAAGCATATCCAAGATGACAACACTAGTAGGTGGCATTGTGAGCATTCTATCCCAAGATATATGCCTTAGAACAAGTGATTGCCACTTGAAAATATGTACATAAATTAATGTGTACACCTAAGAATAACAGCAATTTAAATAATAGATAAACCTTGAATTCAAATCCAGACAAAATAATCACAAAGTCAATATAATATAATAGTGAAGACAATATTGGAATTTGATGTCTTCAATTATTGGTTCTAAGAGATTGCTATCTCTATAAATTAGATTCTTCCCTCTCTGGAAGATAGTTTTCATGGAGTCCTGGTGGGGTAATTGTTAAGAGTTCAGCTGCTAACTCAAACATCAGAGATTCAAATTCATAAGCTACTTTATAGAAGAAAGATGTCAGTCTGTTTCCATAAATATTTTTAGCTTTGGAAACCCTGAGGGGAAATTGTGCCCTGTTCTATGTATTACTATGAGTCAGATTCAATTCAATGGCAATGTATTGAAGATGGTTTTATAGGGTAATATCTACTTCCTGAATGTAAAATGCATCTCACAGGGCCAGGCATACAGTAGGTACTCAATAGCTGTTAGTGGAGCTGCTAAACTACACATCTCAGAGTTATAGACAACTACTAGTCTATCAGTTTATCATGTGGTGGTGGGTTGCATGTCACTGTTATGTTATAAGTTATGCTACCAGTATTTTGAATACCAGCAGGGTCATACATGGTGAACAAGTTTCATCAGAGCTTCCAGACAAAGAACAGACCAAGAAGGAATAGGCTCTCCACTTCTCAGGAATTAGCCACTGAAAACCAGAAGAACATTGTCAGATGCAATACTGAAAAATGAGCCCCTCAAGCTGAAAGAGACTCAAGCTATGACTGGGAAAAAGATGCCTCCTCAATGTAAAATTTACCTTAATAATGAGGTCTCGTACAGCAGTTTCCCAATGAAATATGTTACCTGATAGCTCGCCTGTTGCTTCCATTTTCATTGATTGTGGATAATGCAAGAAGAACCTTTTGACAACTTCATTTTGTTCATGTGTCATCTATTGGTTAAGCTGTAAAGAAGTCCTTGATCTTTATCAACAAATTCTTCAAGTTTTTCTTGTTTCCAAAAAGCATAGTGGTGTCATCCTCATATCATACTTGTAGGTTCTTAGTAAGCCTTCCTCCAATATTGATGCTGCATTCTTCTTCATACAGTCCAGTTTCTCTGATTATTTGCTCAGTATACAGAGTAAATAACTATAGTGAAAGGATACAACCCTGACACACACCTTTCCTGAATTAAAAGTATGCAGTATTCTCTTGTTCTGTTTAAATGACTGTCTCTTGTTCTATGAACAGGTTCTGTCTGAGCACAATGAAGTATTCTAGAATACTCACTCTTTTCAATGCTATCCAGAGTTTAGTGTGATCACAGGCATTGGTGAGCTGAAATGGAATGATTTTGACCTTTGTGAGTCAATCAGATGTTGAGGATGACACATTCAAGAGAAATGGCATTGTGTGGATCATCAAAATGAACAATTCAAGATGCATCTTGAAGTATAATAATGAGCATCATAGGATGAGATCAATATGACTCTAAGTAAATACAATTAACAGAGCTGTATGCATAACCACGTACATTAATGATGAAGACATTGAATAACTCTACAACTTCTTCATTCTAAATTTGATCATGGAATAAAGGTGAACTGTTAATTATGGCAATTGAAATGCCAATCCTGGAAAAAAAGAGGTATCAGTAATTGGAAAATATGGCTTTAGTGACAGAAATAATGCTGCAGATCACATGATAGACTTTTGTAAGACCAATGATTTCTTCATTGTAAATACCTTTTTTCAATAACATAAGTGACAATTGTACAGATGGACTGCATTAGATGGAGAACACAGGACGCAAATTGACTACATCTATGGGAAAATATCATAGAGAAGCTTGTTATCATGTAAGTGCTGGCTGAAGCTAAACAAAAGTAAAAGACTTCATGAGATCCAAAGTATCCAAAATATTCCACCAGGATTTAGAGAACATCTCAAGAATAGATATGATGCATTAAGCAATGAGAGATATGCCAAGTTGTGAGATTACATCAAGAACTCCGTACATGAAGAAAGCAAAAGGTCATTAAACTGATGAGATGAAAAGAAAAAACAGTGGTTGTCAGAAGAAACTTGCTCTTGAACGTAGAGTAGCTAAAGTGAATGAAGACATCATGAAGCAAAGAGCTGAAAAGAAAATACCAAACGGCAGCTAAAGAAGAAACAGTAGAGTTATAAAGAAATGTTCCAAAATGTGGAGATAAAGGAGGAACACATTCAGAACATCTCAAGCCAATATAATTGAAGAAAAAGAAGTCAAACACCCAGGTCAAATATTGAAGAATTCTGTGGGGAAAATATTAGAGTATGCATGAAGTATCAAAAGGAGATGAAAAGGTATGCAGAGGCACCGTACCAAAAAGAATTGGTTGGTATTTCACCATTTTAATAGATACCACGTGATCCGTTATTTGGAATGTGAGTTGGATATTGCTCTCATGTGTCGCTGATCTGGTTGTTGTGGCTTAACGAGGGTGCCGCTTCCCTGGCCGATCTCTAAGTAGGCTTCATGGTTTTTGGAGCACCTCGGATGTCCTGTGGTGATTTCCTCTGCAACTGGATTGCTGAGGAGGGCATGTGGGTATACCCTCCTTGGTGTAGATCTCTGTAGCTGGCAGGGGAATTACCGTAGACTGAGAGATCCCCTTGGAGATTCGGTGGATATTCCCGCAGGAGCCTGGAGCCCCACCAGTGGTGGTCAGGCGTTTCCCCCAGTCACTGGTAGGGCCTCGGGGTTTAGACTGGAGATGCCCCCACTGTTTACAGGGGACAACCCCCTGCTGCTTGGTGTATGGAAGAGGACTAGCGTGATTTCCCCAGCTGCTTGCAAAGCCAACAAATGTGAGCTCCCCCAGTTGGGCCTTCAGAGTTGTCCTATGCAGAGGGGAGTGGCCTGGAAGCCACTAGTGGCTTTGACAGGAAAGAGTGAAAGGAGAGGAAAAAGAGAGAAATAAGAAAACGAAGACTGGAGCAACAATGCCAAGCAAACTAACACCCACTCACACACACAAAACTAAAATCCACAGAGTGAACAAAAGTGAAAACAATTTTTTTTTAAGGGGAAAGAAAACAACAAAAAAGGAGAACCGAATCTGCTGAGGTTGTGGTAGGAAAGAGAGGGGAGCTGGGAGAAGAGGAGAAAAGAAGAAAAAGTGAAAGAAGGACACAAGAAAGAAAGAAAAAAAAGAAAGCAAAGGAGCAAAAATTTAAAAAAAAATAGATGAAGAGATAGCTAACCCTGTCAGACTGCAGTATAAACTACTACCTAAGGGTAAGTCACAACTCTATCATTAGACAATTCTCTAGTTCCATCTGTATAATTTGTAAAAGCTGTTGTTCTGTGATTGCTGGTTAAGAAGCAATTATTGTGAGAGTAACACCATAGACCAAGAAATAAGGGTATCCTGGTGGCAGAGCGGTTACAAGTTCTACTGAAAACTTCAAGGTCAACAGTTGGAAAGCACCAGCTGCTCATTGGGAGAAAGATAAGGCTTCCTACTTCCAGAGAGTTAAAGTTTCAGAAACTCAGGAGCAGTTCCACTCTGTTCTTACACGGTCACTGTTACTCGGCATTCCCTCTGGGCCAGGGAGTTTTGAGTTGGGTCCAATCTGAGCCTAATGCTTGAGGAGTTTTGTAGAACCCAACAGACACTCAGTTTACTAATATGTAACTGTGGCTATTTAAGAAAGAAGTATACAATTGTTTTTTGTTCACTATAAGATTTGTCAATTGCTACTAACTTGTTAGGACAGTAATACACATAAAGCGGGTTAAAAAACGGAATATAGTGCGTTCTTTTGTTCTACTGCTGTGATGTTCTCATGATGGCAATAACAAGAGTTTCAATACAAAGACGACAGGTTTGAGTCCAGAAATGTGAAAACGCGACTGATCATCAATCGGATGAGACATGTCAAGAAGAACGAGTAGGCTTCTTTCTTGTACAATTTGTGGAAGGTGAGTGTCTGCACAGAAATAAGGAGTAAAGGCTGAGGAGCATCCTGTCACAAGAAGATGTTGAGTTTAATTTTGATCTGCGGAACATTTAAGTGGATATGTATAGTAGACCTACCTACATAGTCCTAGTTAGTGCTCAAAGGTGGTCCAAAAGTGAAGTATGGAAAAGTTCCAATACACGAGTGATATTTTTGAAAAGGTTACAAAGGAAAAAGAAATGAACTAAGGAGAAAAGAGGACCACAAATCTTGGCATTAGGTTCACTTGCAAAAAAACAAAAATAATGATTTATAAATTATCAAGGGTTCGTGAGGGGGGGTGTGTAAATGAGGAGCTGATTCTGGGAGCCCAAGCGAAAAAACGAGAATTATGAGAATGATGAGGGCAACAAATGTATAAGTGTGCTTTACACAATTGATGTATGTGCGGATTGTGATAAGAGTTGTATAAGCCCCAATAAAATTATTTTAAATTTTTTTAATAAAATAGAAGTAAAAGTATAAGACTTTTAATTCCATTTTCCCATGAATTTTTTAAAGACCCTTCATAAACACACCAAGTTCCTCAGATCTTAGACTCCTGTTCATTCTTTGAAATAATGTTTCTATCCCTCCCATCCTACACATCACACATGGCACTCCCACTGTGTACTAGAAGTCAGTCAAATATAACATAACCACTGTATCTTAATTTGCCTGAGACTTATCCAATGTTAGTACTGAAAAATCCACAACTCAGTAAATCTCTGTGTTCCAGGCAATGAAGAAACATTGGGTCTTCCAAACTTTCTAGTACATAGCTGGAATATATGCCACATTAGTTGTTAAACAAAGAATTCAGTTAAAAAGAGAGGTTCTGTCAATTAGGAGGAACAACAGCAAGTGAGGAACATCAGAAATGGGAAGAAAGAGCCAATTTTAAGAGAACTTAACCATCTCCCTGTAAAATACCCACTGTAATGTCATCTATCCTAACGCATAGTGACCCTTTGTCGGATTTCCATGGCTAGAAGGTCTATGTAAGCAGGTAGCCTCCACTTTCCGCCACAGAGCAGTGGATGGAGTTGAACTGCCCATCTTTCACTCAGTAGTCTAATGCTTACTCAGCAATGATATCAGGGCTCATTTATTAAGAGAACTTCTGAAACATACATCTAACTACTATAGGTAAAATATGAATTCGTGCTCCCAGTTAAACTGCAACTATAACTAAAGTAATACACTAATGAAGTTGGGAGGGTAAACATGCTATGGGGAACAGAAGTAGCTACATAATTTCATGTCAACTTGGAGATATATAAAAGTGTAGAGATGGTGTTTAGTCTGTCAGTCAGGTCACTGCCTGACGGTGACTCCTAGAGGGTATGTGACCTTCTCATAAGCAGGGTTCTGGGAATTTCCCCTCTCGCTCTCTGCCTTCCCCTTCCTGATGGCTGACCCTAGTTACTGTCAGAGCCCTGGAGATGCAGCCACAGGACTTAGATCCACAGGACTTTGCACCCTTGCCTGTGACATAACCGCATTCTGCATCAATGCATGTGGTTTCATGACTCTGAAGAGAGACGTATAGACTAGTATCGGACTTGAGTTGACTGGGCTGGGATGTTTTAGCGATATGTAATTACTTCTTGATTTATAGCTCTTTCTTACACATATATGAGTGTCACTGGATTTGTTTCTCTAGTCAACCTGGCCAACACAGTAACTACGGAGAGATACAGGTTTTCAGGGACTGAAAAAAATAAAACAAAACACATGAAAGGTGATTCGGGCAAATGAGAACAAACTTCCTTTAAGAAGAAACTTTACAATATCAAAATTGGATCCTGAGAGAGGTGTGTTTCACAGTGCTTCGGCCATCTGAGAATATACATTTTCTTTGCCTCAGAAATTTTGCTTGCTCTGACAGAGAGCTTACTATAATTTAGATGCCCTGGCCTAGATGCATTTTTCTTCTTGGCAATATTACAAAGTACTTCTTTGTGGCTGCAGTAGCCACCGCCCACTGTCACCATCTGCTCAGTGAAAAGAAAGGTTCAGAGGCTTAATTCTCAAACCCGAATGCCTATGATCATATGATTGGTGACATGACACAAAGAGGCAAAGGTTATGGTTTTTTATGGCAAAGGAAACATAACTTCACTGTAACAAACCAAACTCCAACCTCCTATTGATCCAGCTTGTTTACTCAATCACTTCAGTGCATCAGTGGTTTTGTTTTATTTTAGAGAACTTTGAGGTCAATGACCACCTGCCTACTTTCTCTTTATCTAACAGTTTCTCACTTCCTTTTTAGGGTTTATGAATCATATATTCACCACTGACACACTTTCTGATTTCCCCTATGAGTTAGTTAATTGTGCCAGCCTGGCCGATAATCACATGTGGTGCTGGTTGAAAGGCGGAGGGATAAATGGGTGGTGA
>NW_022111324.1:29779268-29795596 GCF_000313985.2 Echinops telfairi | reverse complement strand
TCTTTGCATAAAACTCTCTCTTATACGTGAGTTGCTGTGGATTTGTTTCTCCAAAGTACCTAGACTAATACACCCTATTTTCATACTTCTAGAAAATCACAATCATTAGGCACCCAGCTTCCCTGCCGTGGTGAATTCAATGGCTTTGGGGACTAATCAGAGAAAACAAGACATGATGATGAAACACTGGCATTGCATAATAAACTATTTATTTGGAGGGTCCTATGCTTGGGAAATTACTTGATGGCAGTCAGTTTGGGGGTTGGATATAGATTGATCTGATGGCATAGTGGGTTGTGCATTGAATTACTAACCACAGGTCAGCAGTTAGAACTCACTAACCACTTCATGAGGGAGAGAGACAGAGACAGAGAGAGGGGAAGCTTTCTGTTTCTATAAACAGCCTTAGAAAATCTGCAGGGACAGTTCTATTTTGTTCATAGGGTCACTGTGAATCAGAATCAGCTCTATGGCCATGAGTTTGGTTTCTTCTGACTTTATACATTGGCCTGGTGTTGAGTGACTATGCACTTCACTGTTAACACAGCAGTTCTTCCAGGAGAGGAGGCCCTCTGCTTCCCTGACAATGTAGGGAAGTTCTACTCTGTCTTACATGGTTATGTCCGAATCTTGTCAAAGGCAGGGGGATTCTATATATTTTGTTGGGGGGGGGGTGGTGACAGTGGCGTTTAGGGGGCAGTCTACCACAGCAGAAAGTATAGTGAGTCCCCAAAGGGGAGAGAGCATGAAAACTGCTGAGAAGAAAAGGGGAATTTCCTTCGCCCCTGAGTGAGCCCCTCCTACAACCAGCTCTCTGGCCTAGGGAACTCTGAGGGTAGCAGTTTCATTGAGTTTTCTTTTATCTTGTCTAGGTCAAGCGGATGTGGGGTCCATTTTTGCAGAGTTTATGAAAGAGTTGAGCTCTAAGTGGGTACATTGTTACTTATTTGGGCTATCTTTACAATGACTGGATATGCACAAATTTGAGTTTGGCGCAGCTGATGAGCCTCAGCTTCCTATAAACACGGAATCAACTGGAGCCAACACAGACGCCATTTTCAACTCAGTGATGCAACTCAGTGGTGTGTCAGTTTTAGCGGAACACCTGAGAACGGGTAAAGAAACACACATTGAACTCTGCATCCCTCTTTACTGTACTTAGCAGAAAACCATTCTGCTCTTGTCAGAATTCAGACCACCACTTTCAGCAGCCTACCTTTTAATCAGCAGTTGACCTCATCTTCCATCTCAGAGACCAAAGAGAAACCATCACACGGAAAGCACTTCAACCCTAGATTTGCCACTGATCCCTCCTGCTAAAATGGGGGAAGGAGCTGTCTCGTGTCCCCAGGTAAGCCCTCCTTGTCTCTCTTTGGCCTTCTTTGTTGTCCTGCTATCAGCCATTCTTCCTAGCAACCCAAGCGACTTCAGGTCCTTGTTACTAGGAGCCACTGTGAAGGGGCCCTAAAAATTTAGGTGGTTGGCATAAAGAGAGGTCTGTGCCAAAGACGTAGACAAGATTCCATATTTGTTCATCCTGAGCTGACTCAAAAATTAACTAGCCACAATGCTCCAGGAAATCTTCAGGCTCCCCTTTGCTCCCTTCACATCTGTTCACAGCATGCTACCAGGAACAGTACTTACTCAGACTGGCCTCAAAATGTCCATACATTACAAAAATGATTGACTCAAACTTCATGAACTAAAAAAACATGTTTATGGGATTTCATACTTTTCTCATGACTATTAAAGCATGGTTTTATTCTTTAATATGATAGTTGTAATCTATATACACACCCATATGTCTCACTGAACTCACGGTATGAAATGATCAAACTGAATGAGGGGCATGCAACCAGAGAACTAGAATTTATAAGTAAAACAAGTACATAGAAATTGTACAAATGGCACAGGGCTAGTGAGACAAATCAAAATTTTAGAGAAATTGGATAAAGCACGCAAAAAATAAGGTGGTGTAAAATACAGAAAAGAGTTTAAAAGACATGGTACTGAGATTTTCCAACTTAAAATGATATTCAGGTGCATAATTGTACAATTATATATATGTAGTTGGTTGATGCCCAGACGCCTATTCCAGCGGATAGGGACCCTATGCACAACAGAGCAAACACTGCCTGTGCCGTCTCACGACTGTCCTTGTCTTTGAGTCCTTCGATGCAATGCAGCCATCGTGCCAATTTATCTAATCAAGGGCATTCCTTTTCTTAGCGCTCCACTGCTTTACCAAAGCATCATGGCCTTTTGCAGGGATTGGTCTCTCCTGACAACATATCCAAAGTACGTGAGACAAAGTTCTCACCACCCTTGCCTCTAAAAAGCATTTTGGCCATACTTCTTCCAAGACCAAGTTGCTTGTCTATGTAGCACCTCATGATCATTTCAGTATTCATCGCCAACACCATAATGAAAAGGCATCAGCTCTTCTTCACCTTTCCTTACTCACTGTCCAACATTCACACCCATCGGAAGTGATTAAAAATACTCTGGCTTCGGTCAGGTGCAACTTACTCCACAAAGTAACATCCTTGCTTTTCAACACTTTAAGAAGATCTTATGTAGTAGATTTCCCCTATTCAATATGTCACTTGATCTCTTGATTGCTGCTTCCATAAGCATTGATAGTGGATCCAAATAACATATAGTCCTGAACAAGCTTAATCTTTTTTCCTTTTATCATAATGGTACCTATTGGTCCAAATGTGAGGATTTTGGTTTTCTTTACATTGAGTTGAAATCCATACTGAAAGCTGAAATTCTTGATCTTCATTATATATTAAAATCTCTGTTATTGATAATCTCTGTTATATAATACATGCTCAATATTTAATGGCTCATGAATGGATACATATGTCATGTTAATCATTGTATTCTTGAGCTAATTAGTCTTGTTTAGAATGTTCCCTTCATCTCTCTTATTATCTGTATTACTAAAAAACCCAGATATATTTTTTTACCTATGAAATTACTTTCATGGCTAACACTGATCTTTTTCCTGGATTCATATAGTCTTAGAGAATTATTGTATATTTTATTACTTTATTTTAATATCTGTATCAGCTGATTAAAATAGAAGCTCCTGGAAAGTGGTCTTTTTGAGTTCTTTTTGCTGAACAGTATTTATTCATCAACAGATTGATTGATGGTGAATGTAATGCAATAGATTAAAAATAGATTCAGTAAGAAATCGTGAAACTTCTCGTCTGATGCTTCATCTTCCCATTCTTGCACTCCCTCCCTTGGACACCCCCACCCCCACTCTCCACCCACCAAATCCTTTGGTATTTTGTCCTTTTTTTGGGGGGGGGTCTTGATTGTAGTAATCTTATATAATATTTCTTTTTGTGAATGACTACCTTCACTCTGTATGTTTTCCAGGTCATGGGGTTTTGTGTGTGTTGAGTTGTGTGTGTGTGTTGCATAGAATTCCATTGCTAGGAGAGTCCTGGGGACATAGTGATTACACATTGCCCTACCAAGGCTTAGGTCAACAGTTCAAAGCCACTAGTTGCTCCAAGGGAGAAAGATGGACTTCCAACTCTTGTAAAGAGTTACAGTTACAGAAACTCACAGGATCAGACCTCTCTTGCCCTAGAGGGGCATCATGAGTCCACAACTACTCGATGGCAGTGAGCTTGGTTTGGTTTTGGAGTGTTCCATTGTGTGTAAGAAACCAAAGTTCTTTACACATTCTTCTACTGATGGACATTTAGACTGTTTCCAACTTCTTGCTATTCTGAACAGTGCTGAAATGAATAGGGGAAGACAAACGAGGGTGTACCCCCACTCCACCCCCAAAATAAAATAAAAAAAAACTGCACTGGGCAGAGTTTTCATAGCACACATTTTTCCCAGGTGAACAATAAGCAATTCCCTCTGAGTTAGTGCACCCAGTGGTGTCACCTGGGAAGGTTCTCTCTGTCACAGTGAATTGTTTTGTTAAAGCAGTTTCACTTGAACCTCATTTTTCGGTAATGGCTGGTTTAGAAGAACAGCTTGCAGCTGTGAAATTTTGTTTATTGCTCTGGAAAAATGCCACAGAGACAGTTGTGATGTTCAACCCAGCTGACCAGGACATCACTATGGGGGGAAAAAACTCAACGGTATGAGTGGTTTTCTCATTTTGAAAAAGGTGAAATGTCTATTGATGACAAACCTTGTTCAGGACATCCACCAACTTCTCAAAAGGACAAAAATGTCAACTCCTATCATTCCACCAAGTCACACTGTTAATCAAGCTTTCTATTTAGAGGTTCTGAAAAGATTGTGTAACAGTGTGTGACAAAAGGCCTGATTTGTGGTAGACAGGAGACTGGTTTTGCCACCAGAACAATGCACTTGCTCACACAGCCATCTCAGTGCACCAATTTTTAGCAAAAACTGAGCACACCTCTCTTGCCCCACATACCTTACTCACCTGACCTTACTCTGTGAGACTTCTTTTTGTTTCTGTGAATGAAGAGGGACATGAAAGGATAGTGATTTGATGACATAGAAGAGGTGAAGAAAAAAATGAGGGAGGTGCTGTCAGCCATTCAAACAGATGAGTTTGAAAAATGTTTCCAAAAATGGAATCACAGATATGACAAATGTATTAAGTGTAATGGGGTGTACTTTGAAGGTGATAGGGTTGCTTTGTAAAAAAAATAATTAATGCTTAACTTTGAAAGAAAATCATTTTTGGTGGGGACCCCTGTCATATCTCTTTTCATGTTATGTTCTTATTTCTTTAGTATATGTATGTATATATGTATGTATATACATATATATATATATATATATATATATATATATCCAGCAAAGGTGTTGCTGGATGCTATGGGATTTCAATCCCCAGTTGTTTGAGGTGAGTGCATATAGCTTCCCACAATGGTCGTACACATTTACAGACTCACCAGCCACATATGGCAGTCCTAATCTTTCCATACCTTCTCGAACATTTGTACTTTTCTGTTGTTGTTTTGTTTTGTTTTTAATATCCTGGCTTGATTCAGGCTTATTTTAATCCTCAAAGTAACATCCTTTTGTTCCTTTTCAGTCCTCCAAATTGACCTAATGTGGCATATTTACCTAATGCACTGCATCTTTTGATCTCTTGACTGCTATGTCAATGAGCATCGATTAGGTGTCCAAGCAAGACAAAATCTTTTGCAACTTCAACCTTTTCTCCATTTATCATATAAATCCACTTGTGAGGATCGTGGTCTTCTTTACATCAAGTTGTAATCGATAGTGAAGAATTTAATTGTTGTTCTTCATTAGCAAGTGCTTCAAGTTCTTTTTCCTTCAGCAGGCAAAGTTGTGTCATCTGCATAGTGCAGATTAATTCACCTTCTTCCAATCCTGATGCCACAGTCTTCTTCATATAATCCAGCTTCTCTGATGATTTGTTCACATACAGATTGAATTATTATAGTGAGAAGATACAACCTTGTCATCCACCTTTCTTGATGCTAAACTATGCGGCATTCCCTTGTTCTGTTTGCACAACCACCTCTTGTTTCATGTATAAATTCCACACAAGCACAACCAAGTGCTCTGGAATTCCAATTTTTTCTCAAGATTGTCCATAGTTTGTTATGATTGACACAGTCAAATGCCTTTGCATAGTCAACAAACAACAAGTAGACAAGTGAAGTATGTTCATGTTTTATTCTTCAGCAGACAAAGATCCAGTGAGACAAGTATTGATTGGGTGAAAGTAAAGATTGAAATCCATAGAGGGAGGGGAGCAACCAGGGTGACAGGGAATACAGCAGGGTTGATGAGTGCTTTGAACTGTTGAAATTTTAGAGTTGATGATCAGAAGTGTAAATTCCCCTGATAATTCACAATTTAAAATTGTATTAAAAAATAGAAAAGTATACCAAAGTCACAGATGGAAATCCAATCGTAATCAGACTGAACTTTTTTAGACCAAATTAGTGCTGTCTGTACACTGTTTACTTTACAAAGTCACAAATATGGTGAGCTTGAAAACAATCTTGAAAAAAGAAAGACGGCAGTAGCTCTATCACTATTTGTGGTATATCCTTGCAATCTTTTTAGCAATTACCTTACTTAAAGGGTTCTAAAGGCCATATTGCAGGAGTCTTGGTGCGGCAGTCTGCTTCTGTAATGATTACTTCTTGGAAACTCTATGGGGCAGTTCTACTTTGTCCCATAGGGTCACTACGGATTGAGACAGCATTAGGTTTGTTTAGATTTTATAAGAGGCATTTTTTAGTTCATTTTTCTTCTGTCTTGTCACTGAAAATAAAGGAAATGGGATATGTTAGTGATTGCTAGTGTCTGACTGTCTGTGAATCACTTTGTTTTGTTCTGCTTCCAAAATTGTGTACTGTTTAAATCACAGGCAATTAAGAAAAATAAAGATGTGGTGCTTAAAATATTTCTGATTTCTTAAACTATCCACAGCCTATATATTCTGTAAGGTTCATTCAAATTTTTGCACCCCTTAAAGTCTTCCTGACAGCTGTACCCTGCCTCGATCTAGCCTTAATATTTGTGTGTATCCTTCTTAGTCCTTGGAATTTAATTAATTAAGCAATAAATTTTATGCAAATACTTATTGAATAAATATTTTAGATCAATGAGAAAATTTATTATTTAGAGTGAAAATAATATTCTGAATCTATTAGAAGAAAGAAATTTCTCAAGTATATTTAAAAAAGAAGAAAAAGAAAGAAACTCCACAGCTTGAAAGTAAAATCAAAAGGAAAGGGTGATATAGATACAAAAAGAAGAAGAGTTAAAACATGCTTTTAAAATTTGAATATCAAAGAAAACAAAAACCATTTATTGTGTTCTAAAGGGAAAAGGAATCATTTCTTAAAAGTAAAATGTTATTTAACTTCGCTGCAATAATGTGTAAAGAATTTAAAAACAACGTAACATTCTTCAAATACAAAGGTGATATGTGACACTGAATAAAAAGAAAACTAGATTTGAGATGCAAGAGTTCAAAACACAAAGAAAAAAATAATAAAAGAGAGGAAGTAAAAAGAGATAATTTATTGAAGTATGAGAGAGAAAATAAAGAAAATTGCATAAAGGGAAAAAAAAACAGAAGAAAGCAGATCCTTGTTTCTCAAGAATGTCGAGAACAGAAGCTGACTTAAGGGTTTTAAATATGGTGAACTTTCTGGGACAAAGCGACAACAGTATTATTATTTTTTAATCAATTTATTGGGGCTCATACAATTCATCACAATACATAGATCAATTGTGTAAAGTACATCTATACATTTGTTGCTCTCATTATTCCCAAAATTCGCTTTCCTCTTGGGTTCCCGGAAATCAGCTCATTTTCCTTTTTCCCCCTCCCCCTCCCTTCCTCCTCCCCTCTCCCCCATGTACCCTTGATAATTTATAAATTATTATTGTATCTTATATTACACTGTCCGGCGTCTCCCTTCACCCACCCCTCTGCTGCCCGTCCCCCAGAGAGGAGCGATACCAGGAGGGAAAGGGGGTGTAGAAAGGGGGAATGGATCACAGGGAGCTACAGACAACAGTATTATTGACATGCATCAGGGGAAGTGGGAGATAAAGGAACCCATTTTAGATACACAGAGGAGATTCAGGATAACCTTGGAGTACATTCGAATAAAAGGTGTAAAAAATCAGATGCAAAGAGAATAAGTCATCTTATGGATAAAAATACTTGTCCTGCTCTGAGAAAATGTGGTTATACAGAGCTGCACATCACAGTATAATAATACATACGGAGTCAGGAGAGGGATCTCAGAACATGTAGTAAGGCTAAGGCAGGTGCTTGAGCCCACGGCAGAGTGGCTGAGAAGGAACATGTGCATTGTAACATAAGAGAAGTAAAGATAACACAGGTGGCATATTCAGAGCAAAGAAAGAGGGGCAAGGGAATGAAAAGAAAGAAACAAAGTGTGAGATTCATAAGAAGGAAAACGATGTCCCCAGGATACAAGGGACAGGGAATGTAGTGACGTTAGGACAGAATGGATACCAGCAATTGTCACCTTGTGGCACTTTAGGAGAAAGGAATCAGCCTCAAAGTCACTGAATACAGACATCCTACCAGGATGGAAAATCAAGGTCTCTTCCACATGCAGAAAGGGACCGTGCTTTCTGTTGGCCAAAGATGGGATCTAGAAGGATGGGCTGGAAGACAGGGAAGGGGTTCACAAGGCAAACACAAAATATAAGAGGTATAAATCTTAGACAGTGAGAAGTAAGCTCAGACAGGAATCAAATGAAGAAAGTTAAAAATATATACTAAGGAAAGAAAATAAATGAGACAAAAAGATTGCAGCTGTGGTAGCTTGAAAGAAATCACTGCATATAAATAATTGTAAAAATAAACTTGTCATTTCAAATCTATGGTAATAACTTATTAATAAATTTGAATTGAGGCCACTTCAGGGAAAATGAAAGTTTGCATATCTCTCATCCTGCACCCAAATCTCTATAATTAAATGAGAACCACTTTTGATTGTTCAGGTGGGGTCATTATTGAATTAGTGTTTTATACTAAAGCTCTGTGTGTATGTGTGCACAATGGTAAGAAAAAGAAACAGAACTGAGGGAAAGATAAAAAAATGATGGAAAAACAAGTTGATTTGGTTGCAAAGAGATAAACTGCCCAGCTGAACATTTCAACCAAGGCAAATAACTAGAAAAATCATTAAGAAATCTAAGCTGAGAAAATCTAAGCTGAATTTGTGTGGTCAGCAGCAATACATTTCCTTCCCAAGAAAGTAGAGGACCGGCATTAAAATTACCATACAGATGACTTACCACAAGTGAAGAGTTCTAATTCAAAAAGATAGTTTTAAGTTGTTAGAAGATGAAAGGAACAGGGAAAGATGGGCTGCAACCTGTTTCTTTACTTGTCATGCCCCGCCCCCAGCCCCACTCTCTCTCTGATAGACCTTCCTGCATGGCAATCACAGTTACTATACTCACCTTTCATGCACACACACATTACTTTCCCCTGCTGTACCCCCCTTATAAGCACTTATTGATTTCAATACTATAAACTGAATTTTGTTTATTAATTAAATGATTGGATACATCTCCATCTAAAATACAAGATTCACGAGGCAATATATTTTTGTTTACTTCTGTATTGTTAGACCTAAAATCTTTTCTGTAATGCAGTATGTGCTAATGAAATGTTAAGAAAGCAACTCACTCACTGCCCTTGAGTAAATTCTAGTAGCCCTATAGAGCTCTCCCCTCCAGCACCACCACCCCTCCGGGTGGTTTCTGAGACTGTAACTGTTTATTGGAGTGGAAAGCCTCCTCTTTCTCATTTGGAATGGTCCGTGGTTTCTAACTGTTGACCTCATCATTAGCAGCCCGACTTCTAAGGCACTATGCCACGAGTGTTCCTTAGGAAAATGAATGGATATTAAAATCAATTAAAAATATACTAATATATCCCTCAAATAGAGACTGAAGTTTTTGTTCCCTGAACCATTGAACAGTGGGTAGAAAGAAGATATAGTAGTTTTTAAAGGAGGCTTGTTGCCTCAGTTCTTAAGCCTTCTGCTGCTGAACCAAAAGCCACCGATTAGACCCCATCAACAACTCCATGGGAAGATTACAGAGCATTGCACGCCCATCACGAGATGACAGGATGGGTCCAATATATGTGGAGCGAAGGTTTTGTTATTCCTTCAAAGCCTATTGGCCAATTCTACTCAGTCCTATCAGATTACTTTGAGTCAAAATTCACGTGGCAATGGTTTTAAATTTGGGACTTTTAAAAAATGTTTGTTTTATTAAGCTAAAAACTGAATTCATGGACAAAAGTTTATTTGGGAGCAAGAGTTCATAGTTAATACTTTAAAAATATATATACATTCTCTGTACAGCATGAAGAGGAAGATAAAAACTGGTTAAGATTTTCTGTACCAAAAGAAAAAAAATGCACTGCTTATAGACATAGTTATTGTGAAATGAAGCATATTAGTAGAAGTTTTGATTTAGAGACAGAAAGTTAAATAAATATGTGTTTATATTTTATTATTGTTATGGGAACAATAATTTATAAGGTATAGAGATGAGTACATTAGAAAGGATTCTCTAGAAAAAAAAACCCCCAGGACACTAATGATTTTATATATATTTAACTGTATTATATATATATTTAACTGTATTATATATATATTTAACTGTATTATATATATTAATTAACTGCATATATATAGTCTATATATTATTTATTTAATATTTAATTAATAACTATATAATATAGTTAATTGATCTATAAAGCAATACAAATGGCTCAGTGCAACTCACTCCCATGAGACAGCTAGAACATAGGGAGAAATAATGAAATATTGTTCATTAATATGGCCTTTGTAGCCATAATTCCTATGTGACAGATTATAATTCCGGACTCTATGTCAGTGTCTATAATACTATTTCTAAGAGAGTTGTATGCTATGCCAATAAAGACAGAATTAAAGTGAGATGATTGTATCTAAATTAGTAGAGGGTGTGGTCCAAGTTACACCCTCTATTTCATTGGGGTCTGCTCAAAGCCATCCTTCTAAGAAGAGTCATCTCAAACACAGAGGGAATTCTGGGTCCATAGGAAGTGTATCTTTAGGCTAGATTTCTGCAGTAACAGAGGACATGACGTCAGAGAAACTCAAAGCTGTGGCTAGAAGACTCAGGACCAGTGCCAAGACTATGGGGTACCTTCACCTTATCCGGACCAAGACTGTCGGACTGTGAAACAAGAGACAAGCAGACTTTCTGGTCCATGGAGCCAAAAACCAAGGGACTAAGTAGCTGAGATGCTGAGGACAAGAGAAAGACGGAGAGGTGTCGCTGTGGACTAGGGCTTGTTCCCTTGCTGTTTACTTATTCTGACTCGTGGTAATCTGTTAATTCCCTTGGTAGACCCCCTTCATTTTAATCGGCAAGATAGTCTGTGACTTTTGTGTGGCCATTGCAACAAATTATCAAATCCAGCAAAGAAGTTGAGCATCGTGGGAGGAATGGTTGATGTCAGAACCAGATAGACGGGTAAATAAAAAATTGGAAGATAAAAGCCTATTTGAGCCCTGCCTTATGGTGGAGGATAAGCTAGAGGAAGTCAGACATGGCCTTCCATGCCGGTTCCTGAAAAAGACAACACAGATCTACTAAACCTGAAGCTTTAGGAGAAAGTTGGAATAATTAGCATAAAATGAACAAAAGCCATATAATTCATATAAAATATAAATATTTAGATTTCTGTTTTATGTGTCCTGATAGACAAAACTAATACAAATTACTGGCCGGAATTCTCCAACATTTTAGAGATTATTCGACCTAGAGTAGTTAGCATGCTAACTGAACCTTCATCATTTTGATGGCCTCTGGGCTCAGCACCAAGCCTTGCCTTTGGTAAATTTTTAGTAAGTGTTTTCTTAATACAATAATAATATTAATGAAAAGGCACAAGGAGCTTAAAGTCGGTTTCAAAGAAAAGCATATCACTACCTAAATTGAGTTGGTAGAGGTTACAGAAGACAACCGCAGTGTCAAAGAGTAAAAATCTACATTACATGTATTAGAAACAAAATGAAATGAAAAAACACAGATATAAATAAACTGGGAGAAGTAGCAATGCTTCTTGCTCTCCTGAAGGAGAAATATTGATGCTTGTTATGAGAAAAGACAAAAAGGTCTACCAGAGGTACATAAAACAGCCAACTATGGTAGAACAGAAGGTAAAGGCAGTACACATCTGTGCTGGGAAGGGGGAAAGCCATATGCACCTGTGGCACTCTGGGGGGAAATATAACAGACTTGGGCACACAGGCAGATGACTCAAGAGGGACAGCTTATAAAGATCCTGCGTTTTCCTGAAATCAATTTAAAGGCATGTAGATCCCAGAGGGAGCAGATGATGCATATGGGGACACAAGCTGCAGCTGGAGTCTACAGGAGCATATGTGGAGCAAGGGGTGGAGGAACTGATGCAAGGATGGTGTCCCTGGGAACAATGGGGCAAGGGGGTGGGGATGCAGTAAATACTTCTGAGTCTTTCAAGGGGAAAGTGGAGTTCTTTGTACTCCTTGACAGAAATATGAGCACTGTAGGCAAAATGAACAAACAGTCCAATCCATAGAGTGTTCTGAGTGCATAGAAGGGAAAATGATGAAATGTCAGGGCTGAAACCAAAATTCACTGGCAGTGAGTTAATTCTGATTCATAACAGCATGATTTAAAAAACAAAAACAAATGCCCACCCAAAAAAAGAGGGTGGGCATTGGAGGGGGACAGGAACAAGAAGATAGGGAACACACTAGGAAAATGTTGAAAACATCCGGAGAATTTGGGCAGATAGATAACTAAAAGTACATCTAGGTACACCATATCCTTGGGGTTGACTGAAGAGGGAAAAAGTATGACTTATAACTCTGAACAAATGATGTATCCCAAGTAGATACAAAACTTATTTTTTTTCTCCTTAGGGTACAGAAATACATATTTTAAGAGTATACTTGAGGATTGAAAATGGGAAAACATATAAAATTTATATCATTGAGTTCATATATGAGTTTCCCCAAGGAGCTCACTTAACAGACTATTGTTGACAGTACATGCCTCGTAAGCATATGTAGGCACACCTGAAATATAAATTGGAAGACTCATCTAGAATGTTAGATAATGGCTTAATATAAAATAGCATTGGTTCATTTTAGTTCAGGCTTTCAATCATAAATAAAACAAATGATATTCTCTCTATGCCATTGAAGTTTGAATCTGTGGGTCACCCCTTGCATGAGATGATATATGTGATTGATCACCACCTGAGTTACAGCACACTGTGGAACACCCGCTGATATTCTCAGATCCACCACTTGCCGCTTCCCGGGATGATCCCTGGCTACCTCTGTGGAATGCAATCTTATGCTTTGAACTTAGAGATAACTTTGGGGGCTACAAAACAACAACAAAAACAGGAGCTTCAAATTCCAGACTTTCTCATAGAATAGAACTCTGCACTTTATGACCAAAAGATGAAGAAGGTGCTGTGGAAGGATACAGTGGTCTTTCTCATGAACTCCTAGCCTAAATCACTAGTCCACAGTCCTCACACCCACGTCCATCTGTCCACCATCCTAGATATTTTTTTCCCACTCAGGTCCATGTCCAGCCAACAACCAGCGCTTTTCTTTCTAAGGCCAATGAATAGACTGTTGCCCAGCCTTCCTCATTTCTCTCCCAGAAAAAAAGTCTCGTAACTGATCTTTCTGACCTTTCAGCCCACCTAGGTGGCATAGTGGGTTACACATTGGATTGTCAACTGCAAGGTCAGCCATTCAAAACCAGCAATGTCTGCCTGGGAGAAAGATAAGGGTTTCTACTCTTCAAGTTTGACAGTCTCTGGAACCCACATGGCAATTCTAGTCTGCCTGGTTAGATCACTAGGAGTGAGAATTGACTCAACCGGAATGAGGTTTTTTGGTATTGACAATGACCAAATCTTATGAAATCTTACACAATTACTACACCTGCTTATTTCCCTTTAATGATTTCTTCTCATATATAGAATAAATACTATATTCCAACCCAACATAAGGCAAAGTACTTCACAACATCTGCTGCTCTGCCTTCCATCTACTTATTTTGCGGCTCACTCCCATCCACGTACCCAGTACCATTCCACAATGTTGAATGATTTATAAATCCGCCCAATACTTGGCAAATGCCATTCTATCTACCAGGAAATTCTACCTTCATTCACTACTATTAACAATACTGCTCAGGATTGCCTGTTTCTGTGAAAATGTTCTTCATATCTTAAGAGACAATAATTCTGTTCTGTCACTTAAATGCACATGTCACACAAAAATGTAATTTTTGGTCGAGGCACATGCATCTCCCACAAAATTTTTATTGTCTGGAGTGAAGTCTCATGCATCTTTCCAACCTGAACAGTTAGTAACATGATATTTCTGAGCAAGGTTTCAATATTAGTTTTGTGATTTATATAGCGTAGGCTAATTTGATGAAAACAATATGGGAAGAGAGTGAATGTGCTAGAAGTATAAAGGAAGAAAAGAACACTATCAGCTCTGGTGACAAAAGAAAAATTAAATGATTAAAGTTAAGTTTTCCTGAGATAAAACAACAAGGTTAATGATCTTTGTATTTACGATGTTAAACCTGAGTAATGGATCAAAATGAAAATTCACTTCTCTCTTAATAGGCAAAAGAAATCTAAAAAGCATGCAGGAAAGATCATGAAAACTGCATATGATAAAATGAGAACACTGTAAATTTGCTTTCAAGAAAGTATATTATCCCTGTGTTATGAGAAACAGTGATGTTCTGACAGGAAACTAGAGAATAACAAAGTAGCTACTACCTGTTTGCCTGGAAGAATATAATCTAGTTGCCTGATGTGCCGAATAAGAAAGAAGTTTCACAAGGTAGCTGAAGAAAGGAAATTTGTAGAAACTGTTAGCCAAATAAAAGTAAGGAGGATTGCCTCAAGTCATAATGAAGAGTCTAAACTGTAAACATAGCTGTCAAAGACATAACTGATGAATAATGGACACCAGCGAAGAGGAATGTTATTTATTATAAGAGAGGTGGCGATTCAACTGTTTGACCAAGGGAAAGACTTTCGAACAAAAAGAAAAGCCAGTGATGGTTTCTTAAAATAAGGAGCAGGAAAGAATTTTCTCAACTCAGACCAGCGAAAACCCCCTGCTGAACAAGAAAAGGAACTTGCCTGTGGGGCCACAACACTGCAAGCAACGATAGCCGTGAATTTAATTCCTCACAGAGCGAAGGGCGCTGCAACTGGAGAACCAAAGGAAGAATGCCAAGAGGAGAGAACTGGGCCCTGCCAAGGAGAGGGAGAAACAAGGTGTTGAGACGAAGCCCGAGCCTGCATTTTGAAAAACAAACAAAGCAGAACACAGGGAGTTCTGAAAAATGTCAGACAAGTGTTCAGGGAGATGGTATGAGAACAAAGAGAATGCAGACCTATGGCACGGAGCTCGTTCAGCTTCACACACTATGAGAAATTCAATGATAGGGCGATAATGAAAAGTTGATACAGCAGGCATAAAAAGGAAGAAATCATTGCTCTTTTATACCATCCACTGGGAAAGAGGAAAGGCAATGTTTTAGGCTGAGGAAACACAATGCTTTCCCGAGAAAAGTAGTGAGAAAGAATTTTTTAATGTTAAACCGTGTAGGAATGGTGGAAATATAAGTAGCCTATGTAATTTAAGTATATAAATGGGAATTACTTTGAATTTAAGAAACTAAAATAGGAAACATGTAGTGTGATAGGAAAAGACTTGTATCTTCCTTAATTAAAAAATTAAACTTATATAAATGAGCTAATTTAGTACCGGAAAACCAAATATCCGTGGCCATCAAGTTGATTCTGACTCCCAACTTCTCCATAGGAGAGACTAGGACTACCTCCATTAGTTTTTCACGGCTGGAAGTACTCATGGACGCAGACTGCCTTTCCAGTCCGAAAAGCAGCTAAGCTTGAACTGCAGATATTTTGGTTATTAGTCAAGCATTTTAACCATGGCATTACCAGACTCCTTATTTTATTTGGGAGAGGGTGAGAAGAAGACAACAACGGCAGGAAATCAGCAGAAAGAGGAAATACATCCATCCCTCATCTTTCCCTAGAGTCCAGCTGCTCACTGGAAGCACCACGAAAGGCAAAGAGGATAGATAATACTTGAGCTGATATTTGAAATGACTTATCTATTCAACTGAAAACTCTAATTCTTTTATTGGATAGAGTTCTGCAATTAAAAGTAATTTGAAATGGGATTAAAAACAACAGCAGGAAGTAGGAAGAGTATTGTTACACTGTGGGAATTGCAATCAATATCATTAAACAAAATGTGTATGAAGTGTTGAGTGGGAAATCAATTAGCCCTGTAAACATTCTCTCAATCACAGAAATGAATTTTTTTATACAAAGACACAAAACCCGATCCAAAAATATTTTTAATTAAAAAATAAAGTTATGTATTTTGGGCACTGAAAAAAATTACTTTAATAGTTTTCTATTACTTAAAATAGTCATAAAAGTCAAGGGATCTTCCACAGCTTGTATTTAGTGGAAGAAATATAGATTTTTTTTTCTTTTAATCATTTTATTAGGGGCTCATACAACTCTTATCACAATCCATACACACATCAATTGGGTAAAGCGCATTTGTACATTCATTGCCCTCATCATTCTCAAAACATTTCTTCTCCACTTAAACCCCCGGCATTAGGTCCTCATTTTTCCCCTCCCTCCCCACTCCCCCCTCCCTCATGAGCCCTTGATAGTT
>NW_022111324.1:29768555-29777971 GCF_000313985.2 Echinops telfairi | reverse complement strand
GTCCCCCCGGAACTGTCAGTCCCGTTGTTTTCTCCTCCAGATTGTTCATCCAGCCTGTCCTATCCAGACACACCTGCGGAGACAACAACATGCACAAGAACAAGACAGAGCAAAACCAAGCAACAATGTACAACAAAACAGCAACATCAAGCCACTAACAAAGAACAATTTAAAACATACCAAGAAAGAAAAGCTTGCTTTAAGAGTGTTTTCCAGTCCAGCCTGTTGGAGCACCACGCCCTGTCCCCAATGTCCACCCCATTCTCTCAATCACAGAAATAAAGTTTTTTATACAAAGATACAAAACCCGATGCAAAAATATTTTTAATTAAAAATAAAGTTATGTATTTTGGGCACTGAAAAAAATTACTTTAATAGTTTTCTATTACTTAAAATAGTCATAAAAGTCAAGAGATCTGCCACAGCTTGTATTTAGTGGAAGAAATATTTTTTTTCTACTGATTAAAATATAAATGCAGGTTACCAACAGAAATCTATTTACATTTTTAATTATATCCCAAAAGTGGTGTTGACATGTATTTCTTAATGTGTGTGAGCATATACACAAGAGACGAAGTCACAAAGGGTTGCTACTGTGGTACAGTCCATGCATTGGTTCATTACAAACAAGCATAGTTAGACATGTCTTTGTTCAGGTGGTGTCTCCATTCAACATTAGCTGGCATAGTCATTGTTGGATTGCTCACCGTAAAGTTTGCAGTTCAAATTGACCAACTGCTCAGAAGGAGAAAGATGAGTCTACCTACCAACATAAAGATTTATGGTTTTGCAAACCATATCTAGCAGTGTTTCCCAAAGTGGGCAATATCTGCCCTGGGTTACCTGGGAATGACTCAAGGGGACTGGGAATGTGTAAACAAATATCTATACCTTTCTTTGATCACCACCAAGTCCATATTTTCCAGCTACTGTTCCTTCCTCTTTGCTTCCAACTTTTGCATTCCAATCACCAGTAATTATCAATGTATCTTGATTGTGTATCTCTTCAATTTCCAACTTAAATCATAAGTAAAATTCTTTAATTTTTCATCTCTAACATCTATACCAGGAAATTTGGAAGGCAGCTACTTGACAAACTGACTGGACCAGATCCATATTTTTACACTTTTTCAAAGAAAGGTGACCCAACAGAATGCTCAAACTAAAGAAGGGTAGCATTCATATCTCACACAAGTAAACTTCTAATTAAGATCACCCAACTATGCTTACAGCAGCACATTCACAAGGGACTACTACCAGAAGTTCTGACCAGATTCAGAAGAGGGTTATCGTTGCTGATGACGGATCTTGGCTCAAAGCAAAGAATACCAGAAGGATGTCTACTTGTATTTCATTGATGATGCAAAGGCATTAAACTGTTTGGACCATAATCAACTGTGGATAACCTTGAGAAGAATGGAATTCCAGAACGCTTCATTGTGCTCATGGAAAACATACACATGGAGCAAGAGGGAGTTGTGCAACAAGATTCTAAGTAAGAAGATGGCGACGGAGTGACACGTACAAGAGGGACTCCACAGAATTCAGCCCAGGAGAGCTACTTAGAGGGAAATTCAACACTGCTGGAATACAGGAGGAGCATCATAAAGATAAGTAGGCACAGACCCATGGGGTTTTGAGGAGCTGGGGGCTTTTGGCTTACCACAGTGAAGGCCGGCTGGGGCTTGACCTTGGCCCCCACCACTGTCTTAGCCGGAGGCAGGACCATTTGGAGCCCATAGGGGAGCTTGGTTTGAACACAGCCATAGTTTGTTACCGCCTGCTTCAGAGCAGGGACTAGAATCTTGCAGCTCCATGGGCAGGGATCGGGGTTCAGCTACATTGTTACTTTTGTTTCCATCTCTTCTCTCTATCCCCCACAGTCTTTGAGGGCTGCGCAGGAGTGTTTTCTCAACACAGCCACAGCTTGCCGCCACCGCCTCCTCGGCCAGGGACTAAACTCTTGCAGCTCCACGGGCGGGGATCAGGACTCAGCTACATTGTTGCTTTTGTTTTCCTCTCGTCTCTATATCCCACCCAACCCCCCAACCCCACCCTCCGCACAGTCTCAGCTGACTTTTTAATTTATTTTTTTTCCTCTTTGTCTCTTTCCTGTTCTCTCACACTCCCCTTAGCCTAGGGCAAAATATGCCTACGCAACACCCAGCTAGGTGAGCTCCACATTGTGCGGCTAGCCGGAGGCTGGGGAAAGTCCGACCGACCTCCACCAGGGGATACTCTGCCCAACTTCTTACCGGGGAATTCCTGCCTGTGTGCCTGGTGGACTAAGGAAGCTCAGCCAACACTCGTCAACATTCCAAGCTGCTGAAGGAACCTCTGCCAAACCTCCACAGCACCAAAGCAGGCAACCCACCAGCCTTCTGGGGCACTCCCCTGAGAGGTTAGGCACAGGAGGATAAAGTGGTAGGTTAATTCCATAATGAAATTAGCTGTAGGCATTTCAAAGAAGCATTCCTAAAAGTCTTCCAGAGAGAGACAGTGCTCTTCAATTCCCTGGGAAATGGCAACTGGCTCTTCTAAAATAACGCAAAGAGCCATCAGCCCCAAAGACCTCAACGAAAAAACAGGAGAAACAAAAGGCAATGGCACAAGATGTCCCAAACATAACGACATGCACAGAAGAAGCAGACATTGAGCTGCCAAAGAAAGAAATTTTCAGAATGCTGCTTGGAGTCATACAGGATATGAGGGAAACAATACAGAAAAAGGATGAAATGATAGAGGAGATAAAGACCATACACCAAAGGGAAACACAGGAGCTTAGGGAGGAGATAACAAAAACCAGTAGCAGAAACACAGACCGCAAGATTCAACTAGAGGAAGCAGAGAACCACATCAGTGACTTGGAGGACAGCCAAGCAGACTTTAACAAATGTGAACAAAAATCTAATAAGATCATTAGAGAAGCTGAAGAAAACCTAAGAGCTATGTCTGATGCTATGAAGTGGAACAACATTAGAATTATTGGCTTACTGGAGAAAGACATAACAAAGAAGTCATCTGAGACAATAGTAAGAGAATTCTTATAGGAAAACTTCCCCAACTTAATGAATGAAAACCAGGCAACCATTCAGGAGGCTGAAAGAACACCAGTTAGACTGAATCCCAAGAAGAAGTCACCAAGGCACATAATAGTTAAACTACCCAACTTTGAGGAAAAGGAGAAAATCATGAGAACAACTAAGGGAAAATAAGTGATCACATATGAAGGTTCCCAAATAAGAATATGCTCCCAATCCATACACACATCAATTGTGTAAAGCACATTGGGATAACAGTTGTATGAGCCCCTAATAAAATGTTTAAAAAAAAAAAATAGCATGACAAGCAGAGAGCCTTGGGTAGATTGAGGTCATTTAGGTGCCTGAGCAACAGAGCAGGCACAAGGCAACTTGCATAACCAGTTTAATGAATACCTTGCAACTACATTTGCAGAGTTCATACTCCAAAGCCTTTTGGAAGTGTCACACAATTAGCCTTAGTAACTGAAGAAAATGCAATCCTGGGACCCTCACAATCTCCATTGTTTTACCTTCTCTCTCGCCTCTATCTCTATCCTTGCTAGTATGAAGACTATTGATACTACCAAGTGAATTAAAAGAATTAAAGTCAGTATAACCAAGAAAATTATATCCATTTTCATTACTGAAATTAGTGGTAATTACTATAATCCATCTTTGGTAGTATAAATACTTTTCTGGAAATTGCAGAGAAAATGTAGAGTAAGATCTAAATTAAAAATCTATGGAGAAAAGCCAGTACAACCTCGGAGGGCTGTTTTGAACTCGAGTGTCTATTTTTGAGAAATGAATATGGTTTATAGCTTGCTATTAACATGCATAAAAAGACAGAGCGATCCAAAGCAGCAGGACTATGGAGGCAAACTAAACCTGTGTTCAGTGTGAACAGTCTGGGAAACCCAGGGGAGAAGAGGACCATGAATGAGCTGCTCTCCTTGGGAGTAGTGCTTACTTAACTGACTGTGAGAATGCAAGGCACCCCGATATTCCAAATATTGAACAGCAACTGTCGAAGTGCTTTGACTCTACGATTTGGGGTGGGTTAATGGAAACATGGAGTACCTGAGTGGTGAAAAAAGTTCATGAGCATGCTGGGCTGCTTACTGAAATGTTGACTGTTCAATCTACCCATAGGCATCTTGGACGAAAGGGCTGATGATCTACTACCAAGATATCAGCCATGGAAAGCCAGATAGAAATGACATGGAAAACTACTCTGGCATACCTGGTGTCGCCATATGAAAACCAAAACTCATTGCCATCAAGCCAATGCTGAGTCATAGCCATGACCCTGCGGGTTTCCTGGGCTCTGTTTATAGGAGTAGAAAGCCCAGTCATTCTCCCACTTTATATCAAGAAGTAATTATATATCAAGAAGCATCCCAGTCTAGTCAAACTCGGATACTAGTCCATACGTCCGAAACTAGTTCCTAATCCCTCTTCAGATTCATGCAATGATGTAGAATGCAGGAAGATCACAGGCCGATGGGCGCAGAGTCTTATGGATCCAAAATAGGTGGATCCACTGCAGGGCTCCAACGGCTCTCAGGGTCAGAGAATCCCAAAAGGGAGGAAGGTGGAGTGGCAGAGTGGGAAGAAAGTTCCCAGGGTTCTCCTTATGAGAAGGTTACGCTACCAAGGAAGATCATCAAGCTGTGATGGGCTAGATTCCTCCCGTACACTTCCATGCATCTCCAGGTTGACATGAAATCAGTTAACTACCACCATGACCATCTTTACAGGAATGCTGGTTTATCATCAGTTTCTCAAAAGCAATGTTCATTCTGATATGACATATTAATACAGAAAAACTGATTAAATCTTGAAGGTGCAAGAGGAGCACTACTGCTCAAAACTCCTAGAGAACAGTTCCATAACATGAGCTTTTCTTCTTGAAACGCACAGCAGTAACAGCTGTACCGCTGGCTGGCAGTATATTTACATCGTTCTGTAATCTTGTTGATCAAGCGTATTAGATTTTTGAATATAGAGTCTAAAAAAGAAGACATGAGGTGATGTCTAATGAATTTTCAAGGCCTATTTCTCTGGCCTGGGTTGAAGGATGATGGGTTTATGTGCTTTGTCCCCAAAATTAGTCAGATCAGAGAGCACCATTTTGTAATCTAGTTTAAAACTTCGAGTGAATTTATTTGATTTAGGTAAGAACTACAAAGTAATCTGCGGGTCGTCTTATGAAGCACTTAGTTGGATCATTAAGCGCAAACAAACTAACCAATTTAATTATGATGAAAACTGATTTGAAAGAGCTGTGCAAAGAATGATTTGATGATTTCAGTTGCATTATCCCTAAACTGAATAGGCTACATTTATTGTTCAGTGATTATCCATTAAGATATGCAAAAATATAATGAATGTGGTTCTCCACTGTAATGATTACAATATGACATTAATTATAAGAGTTTCCTTCAGTGACCAAAAAATAGACACAGGTTTTCTCTTTTATATTGTGGTAGTTATACAATCTTGTGTGAATTTGAGGATTAAGAGTATAGGGGTGGAATCTAGTCTGCCAATATATAGCCAATGAGACCTCTGTGTGGGCATGGTCTTCTCCTAAGGATTCTGGGAACTCCTGTATTTTCTCTTTGGAGGCGGGAGACACCCTCTCTCTCTCGGCTCACTCCCTGCAAGACTTTCCTGTGGAAAAAACACATGGAGAGAGGTTGATGGAGCCAGACCTCTGGAACCAGAGAAGCCACATGGAGACCCCTGTCAGTTTTGAGATGCTTACACCACCACTGGATCCACAAGATTTCCCACCCACTGGCCTGGGAACTTCCAGCCTTCGAAGTCATTGCATGTATTTCATGAGACAGAAGAGGGCTTTATAGATTGGTATCGGACATGTGGAGTAATATCGGATGTATGGAGTTGATCTGGCCCCGGCTGGGATGTTTTCTCAATATTCAATTGCTCTTATGTATAAACCTCTTTCTTTTACTCATATGCATGTTTATGAATTTGTTTCTCTAGTCTACCCAGACTAACACACACATATATTATTTTTCCCATACCACAACCAAATCATAAAGTCACACTGCCATTCTGGAGATAAAAATGGAGGATGTATTTTTGGCTGTTCACTAATTTCTGACTTTCCCCTCTGAGAATAAGTTCTAGATCCAAATGAAAGGACTCCTATACTGCATATGATGAAGTCCACCTGTGTCAGGCATCTTCATTCACACCATCAGCTTACTCTCCACAACCATCCGGCACTGAAGGTACCAGTGCTCTCATTGTCGCTTTTCCAGAAGCAGGCATTCAGGCTCAGAGAAATTAAGGAATCAATCAGAACCATGCCAGAATTAAATAACAGAAGGGAAAATTAGCTCCCCTGCCTAATAGTTTCTAAATTTACTTTTCAAAATGAAAACATCATGTTTTTTTCTGAGAGCATGTAATCATTTTTACAAGTTAACATCCTAAGTAGGAAGTTAGAGGATTTCCCTTTTTACCAGCTTACACTTAGGGACGTGCACACGCACCTACAATATAATATAGCTGGTGTATTCTTTGTGAAAGAACATCCTTGACATAAATTATTTTAATTTTTATTTAGCTAGAATCCAATATGCTTATGAAAACTTTAACAAAACTAAATGTTTTTTCTATTTTTAAAACTTTTCAAGTATTAAATTTGAAAATAGTGCCCATGCCCTAATGCACATTTTTTTTCCTTTAAGCTTAACATACTTTGTTTTTGCAACCAACTATCATGTGACAGAATCTCCAGTTCTATAATTTTCCTGGATAGTATCCTTAATACATGGCACCCAGAATGAAACACAATAATCCAGATGCGGATTGATTTGCCTAAATGACTGTAGACTATTCACCTCTCTTAATCCAGCAATGTGTGTTTCCAGAGCACTTTTTTGGGGATATCATCGGTTTTCCTGGAACCCAAGTTTGCATTTACTTTCTAAGGCACCTATATCAAATTCCTGGTTCCTATTGAATTTACAGCCAATTGAAACCCCTAAGGACTTTAGCCAGATCTTTTCTATACTGGTTTTCCTCTAATTGTGTATGCTTGTATACTACTTCATATTGTGATCCCATTTTTAGCCTATAATTCAAAACTGTCAAATATATTTTGAATCAGCTCTATCATTCAGTAATTAGTTGTGCATTGAAAGTTTTTATCAAGTGCCTTCAAGTCAGCTCCAAATTTACAGTCCCAGGGAATGAAACGGTGCTCAGTTTTGTGCTATTCCCAGAAGAGGAGGCATGTTTGAGCCTATTGTTGCACTTCCAATGTCAGTATACATATCTTTGTGAAGGCCTTATTATTTTTTTCTGACCCTTTATTTTACCAAACAGGATATTCTTCTTCAGGGATCGATCCTTTCTGATAATATGTCCAAAGTACGCAAAACAAAGTCTTGCCAATCTTGGCTTCTAAAGAGCCTTCTGACTATACATCTTCCCAGACAGATGTGTTCATTCTCTTGGCAGCGCGTGGCATGTTCACTGTTCTTTGCCATCACCACAGTTCAAGTATATCAATTCTTCTTTAGCCTTCATTTTTCATTGCCCAATTATGTCTTCCTATGTCTCCAGGTCACTAAGAAAAATGTCAAGCAAGTTAGAACCAAGGTCACAGCCCCGAAGTTTGTCACTCAGAATTTCCTTTCAGGTTCATATGAACCCATTAATCACAGCTTTTGAGCTCTGTGCAGTGATAAAAATCTACTCAATGATATTTTAAACTGGCCTAAATCCCCTCATATTTTACACAAGGATTGCTGCACAAAAGGGTATAATTAATATGGGCTACAATTTGGTGTCCAGATTTATGCCTTTATTATAATGTACAGAAGAAAATACATAGCTAGTATGACTTTGCATATGTTTTTGTTTTATTTCAGTTGATTTGAAGAATAAATTTTAGCAAATAATAGTATGAATGATTTATAAATATGCTCTACCCTTAAAATGAACTGCCAATCAAGCAACTAAAATTAGGGATACACTATTTGAATTTTACAGTTTGCTGACCCACAGAAGACCACAAAGAATGTAGGAGAGACCTCATAAAACACCTTATGGAATAGGGAGCCAATTAAGCTTTTAGTGAATAATTAAGGGGAATTTCAGTTAAAGAACGTATGCTCTGTAGAAACCTATACTTGTTCTTAGTAATCAACATCTCCCTCAATTCCTTTATGGAAGCAGGCATTATTGAAATGTAACCATAGAAACCTACTTTTCAGTATTATTTCCTAAAGTTCTCACAAGCCGTTTGCTTAATAATCTGCTCTACAAGTGTGTGGCCTCAAATATTTGTGTCTGTGATTTGGGGGGAGACTTCTACACTCACTATAGAAAATGGAAAGTTTGCCATCTCTAGCCTTTTGACACTTCCACTACCTAAAATTTCTCCAAGGTTTCCGTCAATAGGTCCTGAATTACAGAGGAATCATTTCTGTACTAAAGCATTTCTGTATTTTTTTTGACCCTAAAGACTTGAATTATTTTAAACCACATGCATGCTCTCATCTATCAATCAATAAATATTTTGAACAGGCACAGTGTACTGAGCAATATGTTTGAAACTGCTTCCCTTGGGGAGCTCAGAATTTAACAGAGAAGACAAATATATACATAACAGAAATGCAACATAACAAGCCTATCATGAAAATATGTGCAGTGTGCCATGTATATAGAAAAGAAACTCTTATCACAATACATACATACATCCATTGTGCCAAACACATTTATAAATATGTTGCCATCATCATTTTCAAAACATTTTCTTTGTACTTGAGCTCTCGGTATCAGCTCATTTCCCCCACCATCACCACCCTTCCTTCCTCATGAACCTTTGATAATTTATAAATTATTTTTTTTTCATGTCTTACACCCACTTTTCTGTTGTTCATCCCCTTGAGAGGGGGTTATACATTGATCACTGTGATTGGTTCCCCACCACCACCACCACCTTCCCCTTACCCTCCTGGCATCGCAACACTCATTATTGGTCCTGAGGGGTTTAGCTTTCCTGGATTCCCTGTGTTGCATGCTGTTATCTGAACATGCTCTTGTTTAGCCAGATTTGTAAGGTAGAATTTGGGTCATAATAGTGTGTGCGGGGGTAGCATTAAAGAAGTAGAGGAAAATGATATGTTTCATTGGTGTTAGACTGCACCCTGACTGGCTCATCTCTTCCTTGTGACCTTCCTGTGAGGGGATGTCCAGTTGTCTACAGATGGGCTTTGGGTCTCCACTCTGCCCTCCACCTCATTTATATCGATATGATTTTTGGATCGATTCTGGATCTTTGATGTCTGATACCTGATCCCATCAACACCTCATGATCACACAGGCTGGTGTGCTTCTTCCATGTGG
>NW_022111324.1:29766858-29768455 GCF_000313985.2 Echinops telfairi | reverse complement strand
AGAATCACACACACACACACACACACACACACACACACAAAATACACTAATGAGAAAGGAAAGTAGGAAAACACCCAACACAAAAGGTATAAGATGACATCACAGAGTCCGCAGATGGAGATAATAACCCTGACTATCAATGGCCTGAACTCAGGCATTGAGAAAATAGGAATGGAAGGAAAATTCCTGAAGACAATACAAGCTATATCTGAAAACCAAAAGCCAACGTAGTAGTTAATGGAGAAAAGACTTACACAACCCTACTGAAAAAGGGGACCAGACAAGGATGACCCTTGTCCCCACTCTTATTTAATAACGTGCTGGAGGTTTTACCTAACAGCATAAGGCAGAGAAAAGACATAAAGGGTACTTTTCTGGGGAAGGAAAAGGTGAAACTATCATTATTTGCAGATTATATGATTTTATATATGGAAAATCCCAAAAGTTCCACAAGAGGAGTACTGAAAGCAATAGAGAAGTTTGGCAGTGTGGCAGGATACAAGATCAACAAACAGAAGTCCATCGGACTTTTATACACATCAGATAGGAGATAAAAAAGGTAGTACCCATCACAATAGCCAAGCACAAATTGAAATATCTAAGGATATACCTGACTAAAAGAGCAAAAGATCTATATCGGGAAAACTACAGAACACTATTACAAGAAACCAAGAATGACATCAACAAATGGAAGAATATTCCATGCTCATGGATTGGGAGACTCAATATAGTCAAGATGTCAGTTGCGCCAAAGGCAGTATATAAATTTTATGCAATCCCGATACAATTACCCTCATCTTTCTTCAAAGAAATGGAAAAACTATTTACCAACTTCATATGGAGAGGGAAAAAACTCAGATTTAGCAGAGAACTCCCCAAGAAGAAGGACATAGTGGGAGGGATTGCGTTACCTGACTTTAGCACATACTATACAGCCACCGTTGTCAAAACCGCATGGTACAATGACAGACACTCAGACCAATGGAAAAGAACTGAAAACCCAGAGATAAAATCATCAGCATGCAGACAACTGATCTTTGATAAGGGCCCAAGAAATATCCAATGGGAAGCAGATGCCCTCTTTAACAAGGGGTCCTGGAAAAAAATGGATATTTACCTGCAGAAAAATGAAGCAAGACCCTTATCTCACTCCATACACAAGAATAAACACAAGGTGGATCACAGATCTTGAAGTCAAACCCCAAACTATTAGGGCCAACAATGAGGTAATTGGGACCAACTTGAGAACTTTGGCACAGGGAATATATAGGCTATCAGAAATAGGGAAAGGACACAAACACAGAGGAGGCACAAATTGACAAATGGGATTGTATTAGTCTGGGCACTTTAGAGAAACAAATCCACAGAGACTCATGTAAAAGAGAGAGTTTTCTGAAAAGTTAACCGTGGATCAAGAAAACATCCCAACCCAGTGCTGCCCAAGCCCACAAGTCCAATAATCACCCATTAACCCATCCAGTCCAACACCAGTCCACAAAGTCCTCCTCCATCTCACAAAGCAGACACAATGATACCGACTGCAGGAGGAAAGCCAAGTCAGGGAACGTGTAAACATCTCAGTGCTGGCAGGGGTCTC
>NW_022111324.1:29764806-29766064 GCF_000313985.2 Echinops telfairi | reverse complement strand
CCAAGGCCAGACATCTGTGCTCCAATGTTCATTGTGGCACAGTTCACAATTGCAAGGAGTTGGAAACAACCCAAATTTCCATCAACTGAATAGTGGATTTAAAAAGCTGTGGTACATACATAAAATGGAGTACAATGCATCACTTAAAAGCAGTGATAAATGTATGAAGCACATCGCTGCATGGGAAAAACTGGAGTAAATCATGCTAAGTGAAGTAAACCAAGCACAAAAGGACAAGTACAACATGAGTCCACTGAAGTAAGCTTTAAAAAAAAAAATGCAAAAGGAACATAAGGGAAAGGCTACTACTATATACAGACATTCCTGGGGTGAGGACCAGGTAGTACGGCAGGAACCAGACCAAATACAGGGATACACATGGTAGACAACTAAAAAGGAGGTGGGTAAAGGAAAAAAATAATACTAATTAAATAAAAAGAAATGGGTAGCAGGGGCACAGGACACTAACCCATCCAAGGGGAGGGTATTGTTTATACCTCCACAGGGAAAGAGTGACCAGAATCCAAACTAGTGCTCCAAGATGTGAATGCAACATGCTGGCATGGAGTAGGCAACCAGTGGAGAGGTCTGAGAGCCCGGCCCCAATCCCAGCTACTACATGGACACCTGCCCCTCCCCCCAGAGGAATTTATTTCAAAGGACAGCATTGAATCTGCAGCTCCAGGAGAGGGACATATATGATCAGAGCACACGGGAGCAGATGAAGGGGAAGGAAGAGAGGGTGCAGCACATCCTGGCCAACCAGGCCTGAGGATATTGTTCCCAATTAGAGAAGCCAGTCCACAGAGAGGACTTCATGGCTGGGTCCACTATGAGACATGATGTCCCTCCCTGACCCATAACCCTACAGGGGACAACACCAAAGACACAGTGTGAGAATTGCGCCCAATCTGATCCCACCACACTGAGGCAAAACACTAAAGGGGTGCAACAGAAAAGCAAGGGAACGGAGCAGCGAGGTCCCAAGGTAATGCTGAAGGTGGACTTTGGGGCCAGGGCATGGTATATCCCAACAGACTGGACTGGAAAACACTCCTAAAGGCCAACAGACAGTCCTTGATCTAACTACAAGCTTTTCTTTCTTTCCTCTTCTGTTTTGTTTTGGTTTTCGTCATTGGTTTGTTGCTATTGTTGTCTTGTTATATATTGTTGCTTGGTTTTGCTCTGTCTTGTTTTTGTGCATGTTATTATCTCTGCAGGTCTGTCTAAATAAGATAGGCCGGATGAATAATCTGGA
>NW_022111324.1:29743256-29763449 GCF_000313985.2 Echinops telfairi | reverse complement strand
GACAGGGCAAGATATTACAAAATAATAATTTATAAATTATCAAGGGTTCATGAGGGAAGGGGGAGCAGGGAGGGAGCAGAAAAATGAGCTAATACCACGGGTTTAAGTGGATCACAAATGTTTTGAGAATGATGAGGGCAATGAATGTACAAATGTTCTTTACACATTTGATGTATGTATGGATTTTGATAAGAGTTATATGAGCCCCTAATAAAACTATTTTAAAAAGGAGGGAGTTGTGCAAACAAAACAGTGAAATACTTCATGGTTTGAAATCTGGAAAGGTATGTCAGGATTGTATCCTCTCACCATACTTGTTCAGTCTGTATGCTGAGCTAATCATCAGAGAAACTGGCCTATATGAAGAAGAATGTGGCATTAGAATTGAGAAAGACTTATTAACTACTTGTGATATGAAGGCAACACAACCTTGCTTGCTGAAAGTGAGAGAAATTGAAGCACTTGCTGATGAAGCTATAGGATTGTAGCCTTCAGTGTGGATTACAATTCAATGTAAAGAAGACTAAAATTCTCACAACTGGACCAGTAGGTATCATCATGATAACTGTAGAAAATGTTCAAGTTGTCTTGCTTGGATCCACAAGCAATGCTCATGAAAACAGCAATTAAGAGATCAAAAGACTTATTACACTAGGTAAATCTGCTGCACGACCTCTTTAGAGCATTGAAAAGCAAGGATGTTGTTTTAAGGGCTAAATTACACCTGACCCAAGTCATGTTATTCTCCATGGCCTCATGTGCATGTGAAATTTGCACAGTGAATAAGGAAGACCATGGAAGAATTGATGCATTTGCATTGTGGTGCTGGAGAAGAATATTGAAAGCACAATGGACTGATAACTCTTAGTGACCCAGTGTGGGTTTCTAAGATCGTAACTGTTCACAGGAGTAGAAAGCCCAGTCTTTCTCTTGTGGAGCTGCTGGTGGTTTTGAATTGCCTGCAACGTGGATTGCAGCCCAATGCTTAACCACTACAGCAACAGGGTTCCCTTCATCTTCCATACTTTGGACATATGGTCAGGTTACGCCAGTTCCTGGAGAAGGACATAATGCTTTGTGAAGCTGAGGAATATTTAAAAAGAGTAAGGCAATGGATTGATACAGTGGCTGCCTCAATGAGTTCAGGCATGGGGACAATGTTAAGGATGGCACAGGAACACGTGATGTTTCATTCTGTTGTGCATAAGGTCACTATGGTTTGGGGCCAATTAAGTAACATCTGACAACATCAACTTTGATTATGAGCTATATTAAAAAGCTTTTAATTCAGGTAGTGGCACTATCAATTTCTCTACTATTTTTTTTGAACCAAACACAGAAGAGATAGTGAATTAGAAGATTAACTTCCATTAAGCTTTCTGTGAGTGCTACATGATAGATGACTTCTTTTGACCTAGCCTTTCAGATTATGGATTTTATCTTCAGCTCCATCTCCTCTGATCTTAAGTTTCTGAGTTAATTTTATTTATTTTATGTCATGCTCGAGTTTGTTTTTTTTTTTAATTTTTTTCTTTCTATGCATTTCATTTGATTCTTTTTTCTTTTTTTGGTATTCCTTCAAATTTATTTTTTTTTACATTCACATTGCCCTCACCATTCTCAAAATATTTGCTCTCCACTTAAGCCCTTGGCATCAGTTCCTCATTTTTCTGCTCCCTCCCTGCTGCCCCTTCCCTCATGAACCCTTGATAATTTACAAATTATTATTTTCTAATATCTTGTCCTGTCTGATATCTCCGTTTACCCACTCACTTTTTTGTTGTCTGTCCCCCAGGGAGGAGGTCACATATAGATCCTTGTAATCGGTTCCCCCTTTCTAACCCACCCTCCCTCTACCCTCCCAGTATCACCACTCTCACCACTGGTCCTGAAGGGATCATCCGTCTTGGATTCCCTGTGTTTCCAGTTCCTATCTGTACCAGTGTACATCCTACATCCAGACTTGCAAGGTAGAATTCGGATCATGATAGTGGAGGGGGGGCGGCGGGGAAGGAGAGGAAGAATTTAGGAATTAGAGGATCATTGTTGCTACATCGCACCCTGACTGGCTCGTCTCCTCCTGGAGACCCTTCTGTAAGGGATGTCTGCTATGTAATAGCTCTACAGTTTTTTGTTTAATTGTTTGTTTGGGGGTATTATTGTTGTTTATGCTTAATTTATGTTAAGTGCATATGTTTTCCTTATGTACTTGGGTTAAAAAAGACGAAAACTGCAAAAAAAAGAGCTTTTAACTCCCAGGTGGGCCATTTGGTTGGTTTCTCGAGAGAAGCAAAATCAGTGACATGTTCATGTGTTGTGTATAGAAAGGGATTTCGATGAAGAAATGGCTTACACGGTTGTAGAAATAGGTAATTCCAGATCAGTTCCAATCAGGCATCTCTTGACTCCTGGAAGCAGGATGAGGAAACAGAGAAGTTTTGTCGGGGGTAGGGAGGTGGGCATGGAGGGGATAGGCCGGCAGATGTAGGATATGGATCAAAGTCAGCCAAATTAATTCACCTCTGGTTTCTGCTGATGGCTTCTGTGATCATAGGTGCATAACCTGAGATCGAGGCACCAAAAACAGGCTCCAGATCTGGCAAAAGATGAAGGGCCAGTGAGGAGTTGACTGCTCGGTCATTCTTACACGGAAAGACCTGACACCAAGGACGTGTCATCAGGATATAGTGCAATCGATAGGCTGGGCTCCACCCCTACTCTTACCCGGGCCTGTCAGTCGGCATAGTCCTTGTCGTCACAGAACTATTGTCATACGGGCGGGCATGGCTCGCCCTTTTCATCCAGACTAGGTAACAAAGTTGACGCATTAAAAATAACAGTGGCGAAGCAAGGATGACCCATGTCATCTTGCCAGGGCAAAGTCATCACAGCATTTAAACATGTTCTATCCATCCAAATTATTTATCCTCTTCTATAATGTGATTTTGGAACTCTTCACATTCATCAACTTCATTTCTTAACTAAAACAGCATGCAGTTCTGGGTCCATCTCTAGTTTATTGGGAAATAAACTTAACTCTCCTCTTCCCATCGTCTCAGAAAAAGTGTAATTACTGTTTTACTGAGTTTCTTTAAGGAGCAGGAATAACTATTACCCCTACAATATTCACTAGAGTGATTGCTGGGCACGATAATAAATAAAACAAAAGTCAAGCCTACCCACTGAAGCTGAATTCATTTAAACTCCATAGCAACAATCTCCACAACTGATTTTTATTTCCATCCTGAAAAAATATATATCTGCTCATTCTTCGAGAGTAGCAGGCACATAAAAGGGAGCAAAAATTCTCTTATGAGGTAACAAAATTCTCTTAGGGAAAATTGTGACCAAATACAGCCTACCATTGTGATCTTGCCCATATTTTACAGGTAAAGAAATTGAGTCACAAAGAGTTTACATGGCATTACCAAGGCTACAGAGCCAATAAATGCTGAAGATGTGATCAAATCCAAATATTTCTGTTTCTGCATCTCAATCAGATAAGATTCATATATCAAAACATGTTACAATTTGTTTATCTTATAGTGAACAGTAAAGAAATCTTTCTACCTTTTCCCTCCGCCTTTTTCCTCTCTTAAGCTTGTTGAACAACTCTCTCTCTCTCTCTCTCTCTCTCTCTCTCTCTCCTTTCTAATCCATCTGTATTCTTGTTTGTTTGTTTTTTAATTGTTTTTTGGGGGGCTAATACAACTCTTATCACAATCCATATATACATTCCATGTATACATCCATTGTGTAAAGCACATTTGTACATTCGTTGCCCTCATCATTCTTAAAACATTTGCTTTCTACTTGAACCCCTGTTATGAACTCCTCATATTTCCCCCTTCTTCCCCGCTCCACCCTTCCTCGTGAATCCTTGATGATTTATAATTATTTTGTCATATCTTGCCCTGTCTGGCATCTCCCTTCACCCACTTTTCTGTTGTCTGTCCCCCAGGGAGGAGGTTATATGTAGATCCCTGTAATCGGTTCCCCCTTCTTGCACACACAATCACAAGCATACACACCTACTTTTTTTTCTTTCTAGATAGAACATTATAGTAAAGAGGAGGTTTCCAGAAATGACATTGAGTCTAAGAGACTAATGACACTGAGGGACAATGCCTTTAATGTGTTTATAAACATAAAGTACACAGAAAGGAAAGACCAGTTTGCTCATTTGCTCCATTAATCACCTTTAGTATACCACTAGAATACAAAGAACAATCTCTATCCATTATAGCAATACACAAGTCAGAATAGCAGAAAGAAAGGAAAATTCACTATTTATACTTAAAACTGTAGAATAATATGCAATTGACCCAAAAAAATTAAAACCGTATCCTCCACAGTAGAAGTATTTGATCCTGGAATGAAGAGGATTAAATGTGCATGCCCCAAGGACACCAACATGTCATGAATAAGATGCACACGGAAAAGAGATGTCCTTCCCAAAACACATTAAAGAGAAAAACTGTCACAAAGGAGACATATAGACAGGAAAAAATGTCCGGGTGGGGTCGAGCGAAGGGTACACTCTTGGAGCATATGGCAATAAAAGATGAGACACTGAATACAAAGGAGGAGTACGAGTGACCCACACGTCGTAAAAGATGACACTCTTGGGATGTTGCAAGAGAAAGGATCACTGATCAGAGAAATTGTAGGCAAAACAAAGAACGTTTTATTATTAAAAAGACAGATGTTGCCTTGTGAATAGTAGTTTTGAGTCGCTTTGCCAAACTTCCTTTGTGCCTTTCCCCTGGGCGGTGGAGCAAAAGAATGATAAGTAAGCCTCCCGAGAGCTTTCCGTTTTTCCAAAGTTCCTCTTGTTTGTAGTGAATGCATTAAATGTTTCAGCAAAATGTGTTTTCTAAATATATTAAGAATAGGAATATGATTTCTATTCCATGAAGCATCAAACAAAGGCAGTAATTTGAAAGCATCTAAATGTCAGAAATACACAAACAAAAGAATTTTCCAAGTAATATTACTTTGAAACCCTAACACTTGTCTTTAAAATGTTTTTGAGCTGTCTATTTCATCATCCATTTTATGCACATTATGCTCTTTTGGGAAAACTGATCTTTATAGCTCTATTCTCAGAAGCTGTGGTCAAAGATTCTCTGTGAAGGGAGAGAGAACAAGCTTGTGAGATACCATTCTAACTATGGTTCCAAGATGACCTAAATCCTTCAACTATTAAGCTCCAATTACTTTAAATATTTTAATTAATCTTAAACACAATAGATACCTCTCTGATAAAATGTCCAAATGAAAATTTGAAATAAATTCAATTTTTCTAGAAGGAAGGATAGGAATTGACAATGATGTATTTCTGAGCTTTGGTAAGTCCAATCTGTCCAATAAATGACACCAAGAAATGATAGATCTAAAAACTATGTACAGAAAACACTTTGGAAATGTCCTCCTGAGGGTCTGTCAACACAAAAGCAAAAGTAAATGACTTGCCCCCTCTTTGCCTAACTGTGTGATCATGAAGACGCCATCTAACAATGTGGCACCCCAATTGCCCTCTTCTGTGAAATGTGGATAGTAACAGCACGTGTGCTAGAAGTTTTCATGAGATTAGATTAATGACGGCTGGAGTGCACAGGATACCACTCTGTTCATAGGGGCTGCGATACACAGCCTGTATAATCACTGTGAGTTGGAATTGACTTGATGTCAGTGAGTTCTTATTAACCTATAAGGAATCTTGTGTGGTGTTGTCTAATGCATGATGGTCTGCTAACCACAAGATTGATGGTTCAAACCTACCAGCCATTCTGTCGGAGAAAATGAGGCTAAAAGATTTACAGTCTCAAAAATTCTACATTGGGTCACTATGAGTTGAAATCAACTTGATAGCAGTGGGTTTGATTTTTATTTTATTGTATTCCTATGATGTAATAAAATGTCCTATTTTATTCTATTTTATTTATTTAAGCTAAAACTTGAATAAAATATTTTCATTTTTAAAATAAAAGTCAGGGGGCTATTTTTTTCCTATCAAATTAACAAGGATTAAACAATTAAAATGCAATTCTGTTAAAGAAGTGTTTGGACAAAGTCTTTTAATGTTGGCACCTAGCTAAATTGGTACTTGTCTACTTCAGATATTTATATATTATCTAGCCAAACGTTGTATGGCATGAGGCAAACAGGCTGCGCAAGACCTCGTTAGAGTAAGGGTGTTACTTTGAGGATGAAGCTGGGCCTGACTCCAACCAGAGTATTTTAATTGCCTCATATGCATGTGAAAACTGGACATTAAATTAAAAAGACGGAAGAAGATTTGATGCACTTGAATGGTGGAGCTAGAGAGGATCGCTGAAAGTCCCATGGACCGCTTAAAGGACAATCCACTTTGCCTTGGAAAAAGTATGGCCAGAGTGCTCCTTAGTCGCAAGGATGGGAAGACTGTCCTTGGAGAAGGACATCACACTTGGTAAAATGAAAGAGCAGGGAAAAAGAGGAAGGCCTTCCAGGAGATGGATTGACATCGGGACTTCAACAATGGGCTCAATAGGAACAATTGTGAGGATGTTGCAGGACTGGGCAGTGTTTTGCTCTGTTGTCTATTAGATCACTATGGGTCACCACTGACTCAAATGGCCCCTACCAACAACAACCCCATTTTAATGAAGAATGGAAGAGAGTACAGCAAAATAAAAACATTTATACATATGTTTGTATAAATATTTTCTAGAACATGCTATTTAAGTATTGTTTTGGTCATAGAAAAATGCTCTGGATATGATCCTAAATTTTAATTGAAAATATTTATATTCCAAGATAAAAATCAGCAGATGTCATATGCTGTGAGAATTTAGTATTTGTAAGTTTTTCCTACTGGAAGTAACTGTTTCAAGGCCAGGCAGTTAGGGTATTTGTGCAGGCTACAATTCATACCATCAGAGAAGGAGAGGAAGAAATCATCCGACAGCCTGAGAAAGAGGTCAGGTATAAGACAAACACTGAGAATAATTAGGAAAAAGCAAATCAACTATATTTTCTGCACTGCGATAAAAGTCAGTTATTTTTTGTAATGTCTTAAATTACAGTGGAAACCACCTTCAATGACTATGTTACTTTGGATAGTTACCAAAAAAATATCAATCTACAGGAACAAAAATGTTTGAGCTAATTTATTTGAGTCTTTAAAATAAAAGTTCACATTTTAAAAAGTTTTTGGGACATGGCATCTTAATATTGGCCAGAAATAACTGCTGTTTCTTCCTTATAATAAACCTATCACTATTATAAGCCCCATCTTTCACCTTTCCCAAAGATCTGAGTTTTAGCTCACAGGAGGGCAGTAGGCATCTGATGAATGGAGCATCTAAAATATATTTCAAGACCATCTTTCTATTAAGCAAAAAAAGGGCATGATTTATTAATTCAACAATTATGTCAGGGAAAAGCATACCTAAAAAAACGTATCTTCATCTTTGTATCTGTACTTCATGTGGTAGAGGTAGCAGAGGATTGCTGCTGTTCTTTTATTGTTTCAAAATATTTCATATCTTTTTCTTTATACCCACTTAACTCAAAGTTGAGTAAATGTTTATGAAAATTTCTCTCCTATCTTCTTTATCCAAATATGTGTATTTTTCTTTCCCTTTACCGGACTAGTCTAAAATGAAGCAAGCCTGTTCTTTGTGGATCTCTGTTCTGATGTGTATAGAACTCTTTTTAAGGTTTAATTAGTATCGATGGCATTAACTTAATCCTTTCCTCATGCAAGATTATAATACTTTCTGACATGCATCATATTAGTATATGGGGTAGCTCTACTCTGTTTCGGATGGCAGAAAATTTAATGCAGTGTATTTATTCTGGTTCATTCCTCTTTCTCTTTTCATTGTAACCACTATACTCTTCTGAAAGATTCCCTGGTAGTTCAGTGATTACGCGCTTGGCTGCTAACCAAAAGGTTGTTGGTTTGAACACACTGGCTGCTCTTCAGGATAAAGATGTGGCAGTCTGCTTCTGTAAATATTAAAGCCGTGGAAGCCCTATGGGGCAGTTCAACTGTCATGTAAGGTCACTATGGGTCAGAACCGTCTCAATGTCAGTGGGTTTATGATGCCCTTGGATGCTTTGGAAGCTCATCCAGTAAGGATGCCATTCGTTTAAAGAACTTAAAATTTTACTCTGTGAAAGGATTATGTAAAGAAGAGGTGTTGAGAATAGAAAACTCTATTCCAAATGATACTAATAATGGAACAATTATGGAATGAGTCTATGAGCCAGTCTGCTTCCTTCGTACCGAAGATATATTGGCTCATTGACTCTTTACAGAAATGTAACTTCACAATTCAGGGGTAGGTACTGTTTTTACTTGCATATTATACAGCTGAGGAATTGAGGAGCAGAGCATGAAACAACTGTTTCCAACTTGTCCGCAGGCATTCAAAGCCGGGCAGCCTGAGCCCACACCTTTCCCACGAGGTGCTCCTATTGGGCCTCCTGGTTCCAGTTCTAGGGACTGTCTGGCCTTCAGAACATGCCATGAGTGTTCATTGACTTCCCCACTTTAATTGTAAATTGATAAGATACACATGTAGGTCAGAGAAAGAGAAAATGGAAACTGAATGTTTAGCTACTGTTTGGTGTGGCAGAAACAGTAATAAAATGTTGTATTAATTTCTTATTCATGACTTTCTTTGTGGTGCCTGCTCATTCTGTCGTATTCTACATTCAACCATGTACTACAAGAGGGTAGGCATAAGAAATTATGTTGCATACCAGTTGTCTTTTAACCAACCATATATTCTTTGCGAATGTTTTACAATATAGAAAAGTACAGATAATACTATAATAAATACTCTATTTCCATCACACCAAGTTGATTCTTAATAACAAGTGGCTTTTTGGGTCATTCTTTCTTGTAAAAATAAAGAAAACAATGCAGATAAAGCTGTAGTGCCCTTTAGGGAACACGATTCTTTATCCCTGGCATGATCTACTTTTATATAATCTAAGATCCGGGTGTACTGCCAACAGTTAATCCTTTTCCAGCCACAGATGAATCTCTTCCCATGGCTCACCACCTAACCCTCTGTCTGCCCACCAATAACAGAGAAAGAGACATGGTGCCTCTCAAACTTCACTTACAACTGCTTGCCTGAGGACAGCCCCAAACAAAAACAAACCCGAATTGTCTTTAAATATACTAGGTTTTAATCCATTGTTTGTTTTTCGTTGACCATTAGGATATTTTTCACAGTAACCATTAGGGTATTAGGATATTTTCAACCTATCAAATACTCTTTCTGAAATGTTACTTATACAGCAGTACCCTTGAAATCACATTGTTGAAAATGAAATTTTCCCCCTTATTTTTCACAAGTCTTTTTCAATCTCAGGATAAGTTTCAGAGTTCTCCACACAAAGCACAAGAACCAAGAAGTGCTCTTTAATCCTTATATCTGTCACCAAAATCCTTTACTCTAGATACATCTGTGGGAGCTGAGCTATAGTTTGATCCTCTTTCATATATTCTGCTGTGTTTGTGTGTGTGTGTGTGTGTGTGTGTGTGTGTGTGTGTGTAGGGAGTGGTGGTAGAGAAATGTTTTCTATTTAAGAACATAACCTTCATTTTATGCTCTAGCTGTGCCTATTTTATACTTCCAAAATAATGCACCAAATATAGTGATCCAACCAAATTATCTTCTGAATCACATATAAATATTATTCTATTGGTAGCTAACATTTTTTCATTGACAAGATAATTGCATTCTCTCTTTGTTGGTATGTGAGGGGGACGTAGGAATGCATACCTAAAAACAGAGACTAGACCCATAGATCCATTAATGTGTATAAAATGTAAATATTTTATTTATAATTACAGAAAACATTTTAATTAACTGAATCATTATCTACCATGCATATAAAGTATTGTTTATATTACAGTGCTCATAGTTTTAGATACACAAACACATCATAATTTGAAACTCTAAGTGAAATTAAATAAAAGCTGTGTTACCTAGTACAAGCTATGATTGCTGAATGTAAAACATTATTATTTATATCCCATTACTGAAGAACATGCATGCATCAAGGGTTGAGATAAAAGTGAGCATTTATAAAAGCGGTCATTACTGCTATTCTTTTCCTTCTATAAGAATATTACTTTTGATTATTAGTAGGGGAAAGGAGAGTAAATAGTTAATATATGTATCTATAGATATGAAACATAGACATGTCTATAACATACTTGATTATACCCCTTTACAGTTTAGCACTCAAACCCACTGCCATTGGGTTGATTCCAACTCATGGGGACTATGGGACAGGTCAGAACAGCTCCTGTGGGTTTCCGACACTGTGTTCTTTACAGGTAAAGACTGTAACTCTTTAGGGGTAGAAAGCCTCATCTTTCTCCCTTGGAGAAGTTGGTGGTTTCAAATTGATGGTATTGCAGACGGGCGCTCAAATTGTAACGATTATGGCACCAGGGCTCAGATTAGCTCATGCTTCTATAATTTCTTCGACCCTCCAGATTGAATGCAGCAAGTAAAGGAGTCTTTTACTATGATGCAGTTACAACCTCCACCTTAGGCAAAATGGACTCATTGAAGAGATGTACCTGTTTTCTGACGATCATTTACACAGCTGACCCCAAGTTTAATCTTCTTGCATCCTTTCCATGGAGATCAATGTCATCTCTGACCCACTGACTTAGTTCAGTTTTCTGACAGTTTCTGTGCTTCTTATTCTAATTCTCAAAATTATTGATTCCACATTCAAGATATAACTTCCACTGACTCCTCCTGCAAGATCCCTGTTAGTGTTATCCAGAATCTTCTGGAGAAAGAGTAGTTTGCACAACCGTTGCTCTCAAATTTGCTTGGTTCAAGAGCAGCTGGTAGGAGACCTGTTTCCACAATGGTGCAGTGTTTACCTGCTAACAGAGAGATTGTTGACTTGACCCCACCAGTAGCCCCACAAGAGGATAGAACTGTGAGGTACTCTGGCGAGGAGTATAGACTTGGAAACCCTATGAAGCAGTTCTATTCCATCCTACAGGGCCTCTATGAGTCAAAATCAACCTGATGACTTATACAGTAACAACAAGAGTAGCTGGAGCTCTGGATACTATTGAAGCACCTTGTATCACAGCCAATAGGTACCCTTCAGATATGTCTGAAGTTCTCATTTCTCCACACTCACTGGAAGGTATACCCCTACCATCTTTGCCACTGACATTGCTAATAGAACTTATCTTTATTCTTATTAATTTAGGTTGGAGATTGTTGTCCTTACCCTTATCCTCCTTACATTCCCTATAGAAAATTATACTATGTCTGGAAAACAGAGTCCTTATTTCTGGGGTCTTTGGTTTTTAGAATAATAGAAAAAGAGTGATAATTTAGTGACACTCTCTGGTCTGTGTTGAACTGCTTGCTAACTGGAAGGACTGCAGTTCAAACCCAGTGGTTGATCTGGGAGAAAGATTTACGGCCTGGGAAATGTATAAAGGTTTGCTATAAATCATAATAGACTTGATAGCAGAGAGTTTGAGTTTAGAGAAGCTCCATAACATGCCCTGGGTTGGTAGTTTCCTTTATGAGAAAACATGGCCCTTTGGAGAGATGTCTCCAGTGCCAGTGTGCCAATGGGGGACTGAGCACAACTGGGTATCTCCTCTAACCTGGAGGCTCCCCTTTTCAAGGAATGTCTCTCCTCTAAGCTTAACACCGGCGCCCTTCACAGAAGCGTAAGGATACGTACACAACCAGCATCCCTCTCAAGTTAGGACTCCTCTTTCCCTGGACAGGAAAGCCGTTTCACCCCAGAGGACTTGTAACACACACTCATGCAATTCCATTGGTCTGGCTCACACACATCTATCACATTCTTGGAGGCTCTGCCTTACATTAGAGGTGAGTCAAACCATATTTTTCACTCAATTATGTTTCCTAATGGGTAAACTCCACGGGCTCTTATCTGTCTTTCTGCTCACGAGCTTTTTCTCATTTATCTCCACTTTTTCTAATACTGAAGCCTCTGCACTTATCTTCAGAGTGGTATAAAGGGAAATTTACTACACACAACTGTAAAGTATGGTTGCCACCTTTTTTCTTCCCCTTTCTGAGATTTACCCTTCAATTTATCTCCCTCTCAATATTTTCTGCCAAAATATACAGCCATCCCCCTTGAACTGTTCTCTTTTCCTCCCCTTAAAAAATGTGTTTTCACCAGCCCTCTTGGTAATCATGAGATCCCTGAGTGGTGCAATAGGAGCTCTGGTGGCAGAGTGGTAATGAGGTGGGGATGCTTAGCACAACGTTAGCAGTTTGAAACTACCAGCTGCTTGGCAGGGAAAGGAGGAGAATTCTACTGTAATACTCACAGGGAGCATTCAGGGCCACAGGGGAGCAGAATCAACTTGATGGCAGTGAGTTTTTGGTTTGCAATGGTGCAAGCACTTGACCGCTCACCAAAAGTTTGAACTCATCCAGCAATGGCAATAAGAAGAAAAGCTTGGTGATGAACTTTTTTAATGTTTACAGAGAAGAAGCCCTATGGGGTTCCATTCCTCTCTGTAACACATGGGTCACCAGGAGTCAGAATCAACTCATTATTGGTGGTTTGGGTTTTTGCTGGAGGACTGAGGGCGGGTGAGGCGGGTATATTGTTTTTGTGGTTGATTGGAAATTCTATTTAATGCTCATTGAATAACAAAGTGAACATTAAATCCTATGACATATAATCTCTACGTTCTAAAGTAGGATAGGACATTTAGGTAATGGCTTTTAAATAATGTTACAATAATTAAGTTAGATGTATTTCCTACTAATAATGGTAACTTCTAAATGCAATCTGACATGGGGGGAAAAGAGAGAGAGAAAAATCATGTCATGTCGGCTTCTCATATACTCTGTCAACCAAACCAAATAATGTTCACACTAATTGATATATTTTAAATAGATATTGCAATTTATTTTGAGGCAAGGGAAGAGAGGGCAGAGAGACAAGCAGGTAGGATTATAAGAAAGTAGGCATTTTGAAATATAGACCTATAGTACACATAGATCCTTGCACTTATGCATGCTTATTTTCCCTGAGGCAAGCCCTGGTGGAGCACACCCTGGGTTGGCAACCTCATCAGCAATTAAAAACCAGCAGCTACACAGTGTGCTCCTCTCATAACGAGCTTTAGTTCAGAAACCCACAGGCCAGTGCTACCCTGTCCTAAAAGGGCTGTGATGAGTCAGAATTTATTTGTTGGCATTGAGTTTGAGCGTTTTTTAATATTTTCCCTGAGGACTTCAGTCAATCTCAGGATGTTATTTGTTATCACAGATTTACGTATGTAAAACCCAGAAGTATCACAATTTTCCAGTGCTGAAAGAGGCAGCTACTGCTAGAATATTCTTTCTATGACTCCGGCCAGTATCTCCACCCCTGAAGCGTCCAGAAGAATCCGGAGTATTTTGTAATATATAATGTAAATAAGTTATGAAAAAATAGAAAGATATAAAAATAAGCCAAGATCTCAAGGAAATTACCACCAACTCATGATGTGCAATCTATTTAGAACTTCACCGGTAGAAAGAAAATTTAAAAATAATTTTAAAAAGAACTTTGTTGGTGATTTGCTTAGATTTTCCTTTTTATAGGATATAATTTTGCAAGTAATTTTAATGTTTTCAAACAGTTCATCTGCTGCAAAAAAATTAAAAGTAAAAAATGGAAATGTTCCCATGAATTCGATGCTAGATGCCAATGAAGCCAAAAGGATTGGGCTGTGTGTGGTGTGAGTGAGGAAAGGAGGAATGCTTCAGAGAAGGTCTCCACACATCCTCACGTTTCCTCTGGGCTCTGTGGGCATTCACATTCAGCCATAGAAATGTAACTATGGAAGATGTCCATTCTCTTCCTTCAACCACTCTCAGTGTCAAAGAATGATTTTTTTTTTTGTCCAGATGTAACTTAATCCGAATACCTGTGTTTGTTTTATAAGCAGCATACAACTAACCACAAATGTTAGCATGTAATTAAAAAAATTTTTAATCATTTGCACAGGTCAACTGTAGGCTCCAAATATTTCACAGCCAGAGAAGGAAGGGCTGGTGTGTCATCATCATTGACTCTAGCAGGTGGTATCCAAGTTCTTTTATATTACTGCCTTCCGCTGTTGTCTTTTATGTGGGTTGTGTTGAAAAAGGAGCTCAAAGTTGAATGTTTCAAGAGGTATTATGTCTGTGATTATGATCTGAGTGCCGGCACCTCCTGCAGTGTGTCTCTCCATTGATAGAGATTGTAGTCATAATACCTTTTAGAATAATTAATACTAACTAGCATCAAGGAGTTGGAGATTAAGGATATATTTCCTCCTACTCCTCCCCTCAGTAAATTCTCTCCTGCCCCTCAGTTCTGCAAGTAGCTGCAACATCTCATAAAGACTCACTGAACTTTAAGGAAACATATCACATGGTTGTAACTTTAACTCAGTGCCACCAATCAAATGGATTCCAATGCATAGCCTCTCACTACAGATAGGAACCGGAAACACAGGGAATCCGGGACAGATGGCTCCTTCAGGACCAGTGGTGAGAGTGGTGATACCGGGAGGGTGCAGGGAAGGTGGGGTGGAAAGGGGAAACCAATTACAAGGACCTACACATAATTTCCTCCCTGGAGGACGGATAACAGAAAAGTGGGTGAAGAGAGGGAGATGTTGGACAGTGTAAGACACGACAAAATAATAATAATTTATTAATTATCAAGGGTTCATGAGGGAGGGGGGAGTGGGAGGGAGGGGGAAATGAGGAGCTGATATCAAGGGCTCAAGTCAAAAGCAAATGTTTTGAGAATGATGAGGGCAACAAATGCACAAATGTGCTTGACACAATGGATGGATGGATGGATTGTGATAAGAGCTGTATGAGCCCCTAATGAAATGATTTTTTTTAAAGAGTAGAATTGCCCCCTGTTGGTCCAAGACTCTAAATCTTTATGGGAATACAAAGCCTTATCTTTTCCCTCAAAGCGGCTACTTGTTTTGAACTGATTACTTGTGGTCAGCAGCCCAAGGGGAAGTCCACTCAGGCAGAGGCTAGCCAAATGGAGGCGCCAAAGTCAGAGCCTACTGTGTCTGAAAGTCACCACAGGTCTTCTGGCTTCTAGCCAGGCTCAGTCAGGAAATGGAGGTTGCAAATAGGGAAGATTTCAGTGGAGGTTTGGTTTTTATCTTTCAGTAGACCATAGTCCCAAAGAATATTTACACCACACACTCCAGAAGGACAGAAACAAAGGATATATCCCGCTTTAATCCTTGACTGGAGAAGACCCTCTGAGACCGGATGGAAAGCATAGGTTACGAGGCTAGAATTCACAGTACATCACACAGGGACTATGGGAAAAGAGACTGTGACTAGAAAGGCCATATGAAGGAATTGATTCTCTCAGAGAGAGCGACATCAAGGAAGAAGATGGAATAAATAAGTAGGCACAGTTCTAATTCTAGTAAGGACGGGTGAACATTCAAGTCTTACCTCACCATGTCTTACCTCAAGTCTTACCTCAAGCTGATTTCAAGTGTTAGGTTCTAGGGAAGTCGTCCCGGTGCCCTTGCCAAAGAGTATAATTATACGAATATTCTTTTCAACTTTATGCTATTTAGGGAATCTAAACTCCTGTCATATTGGCCTACATTCTCCCAGTAATTTATATTTTCTACAGAATGCATTTATATTTCCTACAGAATAAAATTCAAACTATTAGGGATTCCCTCATAATTGGTGGTGCCCTACCCTCATTCATTGTGCTTGTATTTCTCAACATAGCCAGATATTTGCTTCTCCAAACCTTTACTTGACCTTCACCCTAGAGATGGCCTCTTCCCATCGCCTGTCTATTTCCTCTGCATTACTTATGTTCTTCCATTGCTGCCTGGTGAATTGGTTCTTAAAGTTTGAATTCCAGCTAATTATCACCTTACATTTGAAGTCTTTTCCAACTTCCTCCTCTGAATAGATAGTTAAGTTTTTATCCTCAATGAGCCTAGAGCATATGTCTACATGATTTTATTTTCCATACTTACTTTACCCACACATTGTTTAAATGTTGTTCTTTATTCTCTAGAGAATTTTAAAATCTAAGATGAAATAGTCTGGAATACATGCACATAATAAATGATTACCTTATGAAAAAACAAAGGAAGCAATTGCTAAATAACTTATTGGTTACTCAAAGCTGAAGGGAAATGACATTATCACTAATAAAAATTTATTGAGTTATTATTTTGTTCTCAATTCCAGACTGGTTATTGGGGAAAATTGTAAAGAAGATAAATTCTCATAGCATTTATTCTATATCAGATAAAAATATTTTTATCATATATATACTTTACATTCTCCCAGATGACTGGAATTCTCTAAATTTATCCAGGCTAAAACCCAACCCTCCCAGGGGGGTGGGGGGGATCCTATTTTACTAGACTCATGCCTTTCCTGAAACCCAGAAACTTTAGACTTCACACATGGACGACTAGGTTTTAGAAAACTCATTCTCCACATGGTTTTGTAGAGAAAATCAGGCATTTGGCTAACCGGAAGGAAAGACGTGGCTCTACTGACTGAATAAAAGCGCTTGGGGCTGCTTCAGAATGAGTACAACCATCCCTCACTGCCTCCCACCTGAGTCAACAGATTCCCTCCCACATACACAACACATTGTCTGTTTCTGTTCATCTTTGTCCATTGAAGTAAATGCTACAGTTGCACATTGAACAAAATCCATGTATTTATATATTATAATTGCATTTAAACAAAAAATTCCCAATTTTGCTATTGTACATATGTATACCAAGTGATTTCCTGGGCTTGGCAATACCTTAGCCATCAATAGATAAAAAAGGCTTTTTCTTTCAAACTAACAGTTCAGTAGCTCACCTTTCATTTTGGACAAAATGTTCAATCCATTCTAAAAGGGGCAAAGAGAGTAGAGTTTCTGCTGACTTCTGGCTACGCGCCTAACCAGTGCAAGGTTAGCAGCAACTCTTCTGTGTGCACTCCTTCAACTCAGCAGAAAATCAATAAGAGCAAATGGAGATAACAGAAAATCCTTGCCTGGCTTTGCGCTCTTGTGCTTCAGAAAAAGTAAAAATAAACAGAGTGAGGATTAAAAGAAGAGGAATTTTTTACCTGTATGTGTAAAATGACTTTGTCTAATCTGTTCAGAGCACGGGCACTGAAGCCGAAAAGACTCGTGCTCCCGATCCGAGTGTCACCGTGTTTAGCAGTGAGACGTCATACTGGCTAAGAGTAGTAGGTTCTACCTCGGGCTTCTGAACAGGAAGCAGAAAATCAGTGAGACCATGACTCCCATTGTAATCGTAAAAACAAGCTGGGTGACATCATAATTTAGAAATCATCAAGAGAGCTGTAGCACCATCGCTAAGGTCCATGTGACCCAGGGCAGTAACTCCTGTGTCACCACTCCCATGGACCTTTTCCCATGCCGGGTCATATAGAATCCTTTATAATGTGTTTTAGCTATTTTATGGACCAATAAGTGATATCTTTCTATTATACAAACACCAGGAGCCAGGGTGGTATGGTAGGCTAGTGTTGGTCAGCTGTTTGAATTCACCAGCCCCTTTGCGAGACAAAGGAGGCTTTCTACTCCTGTAGGGAGTTGTAGTCTAGGAACCCACAGGGGCAGTTAGTTCTGCCCTGCCCTGTAGTGTCATCAAGAGCTGGAATAGACTGTACGGCAGTAAGATGATACAAATGCTAACAACTGAATTGCTTTGTAAAATCTTTCTACTGAATTAGGACATGGTTATAACATCATTAGTAACAACTGCAGCCTTTTTAAATTTTTAATTGTCCTGTTAATTACTACTTCAATTACAAAAAAAAATGTATTGATAAATCATAACAGAGACCAGTTCTGATAGAGACTGTAGAACCCTAATCCTATGGCTCGTCATGAACTTTCAGGTCTAAAACTGAATTCATACCTGTGACTCAATGTTCAGCCAAACAATCGGCATGTCTGAAAGGGAGCAATGGTAATCATGAGGTATGCAGATCCTAGAGTAGTCAACCATTGGAGATCAAGGTGACAGCATTTGCTCAAGGACAAAGTCCAACGAGCTCTGAGGAAAGGAAGAACGGCCTGGGAAGCACAGGCAGGAAGTGGGGTGAGCAGTGTTACATTGAAGGGTTGCAATGAATGAGGTGAAGAAACATGTATCCCAATTGTTGAGTGTAAAATTGATGATCTTCTCTTTAACCCATCACCCAATCCACGATGAAAAGTGAAAAAGGAAAATAAAAGTTATTACCATATACAGATATCTAAATATCAGCTATTACTATAGTGTAATTAAAACACCAGAAAATTTGACAAAATCAGTGACGATAAGAGCACTGACAGCGACAAAAACTACAGAATGTGTTTGCAGCACTCACCAAGGAAGCTACGAAACTATTGGAAGCATAATTGCAATTAATAATTACAGTTCTGACCAGAGCACAATATAAGGTTTAAGAAGTAAATTAGCATAGCCTTGTAGGTCTGTTGATGTTAAACTGGGCTTATAAAAATGTTTTCATTGCTATAACTTTAGGGATATTTTTATATAAAACATTTAATTTCTGCTGAAGCTCTGCACAAAAATGTTATGGGCAGTCCTTGGAAATAACTTGGTTCCAAAAGTGACCGGCATGGCTTTGGAAAGAAGAAACTGCAGTGCTTTCCCCCCAGGTAGAGTGACCAAAGGAAGCCACCGTCAGCAGCACATCTCTCACCATAGTTAGTGACTCCCTGTGCACGCCCTGGACACGTTGGAACCTCAGAGACGTCCTGGCCCCCTAGTTCCGGAGAGAGAGTCTGCATCTACCTACCAGCCCTTTCCAGAGGACCCTCATCAAGTATACCAAGAAAGTATACAAGAGAGTGAGATCAAATGTACAAGCTGAAAGAGAACCATTTTCAAGTGTGGAGAAGAAACTGCTAGCAATACTGCTCATTGTAGCTGTAATGAAAAAGAATACAAGAAAACATTCTCTCATGAATGCAGGCAAAAACAACTTAACAAATTAAATCCAGCTATAGGTAAAAGTTATTTTAACACATGAAAATAGCCAGTATATATTGTATACTGAATACTAGCTATACGAGCAGAATAAAAAGACAAATTATATGATTATCTCAAACCACATATTTAATAATAATATTTAGCATCAATCAATACATTTATTAAAAACTCTACAGAAAAATCAGAAGGGAATTTCCTTAATCTGCTGAAGAGCATCTGTGAACACCTACAGGTGAGCTTGTGCTTCCTGATGAAACTTCAGATGCACTTTCACTGCGCTCTGTGTGCTAGTTGGGTTTTGTGTCAACTTGGCAGCACAATTCTTCAGTGGTTTGGTAGTTGAGGCCTAGTGACCCCTCCCCAAATGTGACCTAGCATAATGTAGTCAATTCCATGCTGGGATCTGGTGTGAGCAGACAACCACTTGCATGATGAAGGCAGAGCACATGGCTTCGGAAAGAAGAAACCACAGTGCTTTCACCCCAGGTAGAGTGACTCAGGTCACAGCCCCCTTGTAATAGAACGGAAGTTTTCTCACGGGTGTGATCTATGTGGATCAGTTTGCTTACGTAGTCCTGATCTCAATCTTGCATCTGGTTCACAGATCTCCGGTTCCTTACACTTGAAGCAGCAGGCTGTCCGACTGTCTGCCTTTCCTGGGAGTGCTGAGTGGCTTGCCATCTGACTTTCTAATGTGAAAAATGCAACTTCACCTTACCTCATGCTGCATGCCAAAAGTTATTCAAAATGAACCATGAGCCTAAATGTAAGTGCCAAATTCATAATGCTTCCTGAAGAACACTTAAGAGAACCTCACACCAGAGACAGAAACTCACTCCAGAGGACCAAAACCTCAAGGTAAATCCCGAAGCTGTAATGTTCTTGGAAGTCAACATAGTGACAAAATTCTGAGACCGTTCCCCCAAACCCTCCTAAGTAGTAGACTACCAAGCACAACTACAACTGCAAAGATATTAGATGACATTTTAGAAACTGGAGCCTCCACATTCCTGACACAACCACGGAAGACAAAGAGTGTGAATAAGCAAATGTGGTGAAGAAAGCTGATGGTGCCGGCTATCAAAAGATATGATGAGAAATACAACTTTCCTCTAGTTCCTAAA
>NW_022111324.1:29684170-29741949 GCF_000313985.2 Echinops telfairi | reverse complement strand
TAATGCCGGGGGCTTAAGTGGAGAGGAAATGTTTTGAGAATGATGAGGGCAATGAATGTACAAATGCGCTTTACACAATTGATGGATGTATGGATTGTGATAAGAGTTGTATGAGCCCCTAATAAAATGATCAGGAAAAAAAACTGGAGCCTCCTGAAAATCAATATGTATTCTCATCAAAAAAAACCCAACAATCCAAGCATACCCTTACCCTGAAGCAAAGATGGGAAAGTAAAGAGGGATGGGGAGGCAGGGATGCTAAATGAATGGGAACAGAATAACCAGAATTGAAATAAGGAGATGACGGATATATTGTGAAAAATATAACCAAGAGCATTATACAATATGTCTAGGTCAATGGAAAAAATGGCAAATAGGAACATATTTTGCTGTGTAAACTTTTACTAAAAACATGGTACAAAATGGTACATGCATTGTATATTTTAAAGAGTACATTGAGACGCTCTTATCTTTAGATAATTTTGGAGTCTGTATTGAAGATGTTACCCAGTTTCAAATTTCATATTAAAGAAAATGAAATCAATATCTTAAAAGAAGCTTAAGAAAATATCCTCACAAATTTGATGTTAAAAAATAATTTTAATAACAAAAATTTAAGAGATTGAGGCCTTTTTATAATATTTTCTGAGCAATTATTTTTGTCACAAATTCCTAAACATGAACTATAAAAGTAAAATAAAAATTGTAATTTAATCAAAATTAAAATTTCTGCTCATCAAAAGACCCAAGTAAAATAAAACATATATCTACGACAAAGGTTTATATACAAACCATCAAGGCAGTCTTTTTTATAATAGCCTCAAATGGAAGTAACACAAACGTTCATGAATAAAAAATGCATAAACATAGGATAGTCATACAATATAATTTTGCTTGGCCATTAAAAGGAATAAACCACATTGCGTGAAGGACCCATTGTCGCTTAGTCTATTTCAACTGATAGTGACACGAGAAGGGTGCCAAGGTTGGAGATCTTCATGACTTCCAAGGAAAGGCTGGTGGACGAGAACCACTGAGCTTGCGGGTAACAATCCAAATTTTACCTGGCATTGCCACCAGGGCTCCTTTGTGTGAAAAAAGCCTGATGCCAATTACATGAAGGATAAGACTATGCAAAGAAATCTAAATGATAAGTGGTTCTTGTGATGCTATGTGGGTGCAAATTGATTGGAAAGAGGTAGACGAAACTTTTCTGAAATGAAGAAAATGTTTTATGTCTTGCTTTGGTAGTGGCTATATATGGAAATATGTAATTGTCAATACATATCAAACCAACTACTTAAAGATTTTAGTTTAGAAATTACACCCCAGTTAACAAACAATAGGCATGATATGCATAACATAGAATACATATTTCATTAATTGTTATACAATTGACATAAAGTCTTTAGCACAGTTTTAATATGCTTATAAATAGTTGCTGTTTATTTTGCAAAGCAAATTGTCAGTGTTACTGCCAAAATTAATAATAAAATATTTGATGATGATGCTCTCTTAAAACTGTTGCTTTAGTCCAAAAAAAAAAAAGAGTTGTGATAGATAATGGGAACAACCACAGAACACTCAGCCGAGAGGCAGAGACCCTTCTAGGAAAATCACTAGCCACGTTTTCTACCACAGTCATTGTATTTCTTGTAAAATGGAGCTCTTAACCCTTATCTGTCCACAACTTCTGATTAAGTGAAAATTGGAGTCTGAAGAAGTGAAAATATGATGAGAATATCAAAGTCCTTCAAAGAAAAAAAAACAAAAATGGGAATTGCTAAAACTAACAGCACCCAATACAGATGTGGTATCAGCGAAGTGATTGTGATTGTGTTTCTTTTCATAGAACCCCATCTGTAGGAGTCCTTAAGAAGCATTGTCTTTCAAAGATACAACGCAGCTTACAATCCAACCTGGCATGCTTCATCTGGGAATGAACATCTCCAATTTGCTCTTGGAAGCAGTGTAGGACAAGCGATAGAAAGAGACTTAAACTCCCAGTCTGCCTTGTGAACGTCAGGGGACATCAATCTAGACAAAGAAGCTGGGGCAGCAAACAGGCCTATCAGGTTTCTGATTGTTCTGCACAGGGCCTCTCCCTGAGAAGAGAGAAAAAAAATTATATTTTTCTGTCAACTTGTCCCTTTTCCCTTTTTATCATATTCTTCATCCTCAAAACTGTCATATTCATCTTTCTATTTTTTGGCCACTTGTGACTTGCACAAATAAATATATACAAAGCAAATGTCCTCATTTTATTGCCTTTAATCAAAGAATTATATGCACACACACATGCACCTTTGTATATTTTACATCCTTAAAATGGTTTGCCCCCAAAATGAGTTAAGACTATTCTGAGAGCTATAAGATTATAATAGATCCATAAGGGAATATGATGCTGAAAAGCAGTTCTGGGGAGAGGACAAAATTCTTTTCTCTTACGGAGTTTTTAACACTCAGTGATGTAAGTAAAATATTCTGGAAAAAGAAGTTCAGTTGGAAAATGACCTTGTGAAATGCATTGCCTAATCACCTTGCTCATCGATAAGGAATATACAACCCGAAATGCTGGTACAGTCCTTTAGCAAGGGACTTTTTCGAATTTGAGCACTGGACCATTCTTTTTGTGAGATATTATTAATACCACACTTTGGAAAATGCTAAATTAACATTTCACACGGACCCGGATTTGTGTACAACTGGGTGAATAATGATCCTGAAACTTCTAGTTAAGAAAGGAACTTGAAAGTCGGCCTCTAGGTCCCATCACAAATTTTTCTATTCATTTTTCAGAGGCAACTAATTCATCATTTCATTTTCACTTCCCTGGAGTTTATTTCCCACGGCATGAAGGGAAGAGAGGGAAAAAAGATGGAACAAAAACAGGTACAGAAGGGACTCAGTGATAGCTTTAGTTCAGGGCTTAGAGGTGGGTTAGCTTTGCTGGGTTGTGCTCACTGAAGGAAAGGTTGTGTTGAGAGGCAGAAAATAACTGTCCGCATCTGAAAGCTCGCCAACCTGGGAGGTACGAAATACTGGTTTTCTTTGGGCTCTGCAGGACCATGACAAGACATTTGAACTTTGTCAGTAATCCTAGTTTTCCTTGTGCAAAACACAGTTGACAACATCTGCCCCATCCATCTCAATCTGTAGTGGGATAATATCCAAATCAACAAATGGATTTCAATGTGCTTTGAAAATTGCAAAACCTGTCCAATGTAAAGCACGATTAAGATATAAATTTCAAAGGCAGAGTAGATGCGCACCTTGTAGAGAGGGTCGAGAGACCAGAGATGACTGGCAGTGTTCCCAGTCAGCAGGTAAGTGCTGCTCACTTTCTAGCATGGCTTCCTCGGAGCCCTGTGGAAAGGTGGCAGGGATGTTTGGTTTGGGGCTGCCAAAGTGGTTAGCAACTGAGAAGTGCTCTGTTTCACGGCTTGTCAAGCTTAAAACCACAGACAAGGAGCTTCGACCTCACAAGATTGGCAAGAAATTCCATAGAAATGTGAGTCAGAAAGAAGTTCAGGGAATAAAATTTCCTAGAGAATCAAAGGCTTTTATTATTAAACTTTATGATTCATATATGCAAATCTGATATTTCTAATAAACTTATGATATTTCCACTTATTTGTCATTTTAAATACAAACTTTTGAGATTCTCAAATCTTTCAGTATAATGGGGATAGCTTTTCAGTCATATTTAACATGGCTCATACAATCACTTTCGATATATTTAGGAATGTATAATTTCTACCTTTCCTTCTTCTGACTCTATCTCTTCCTTATTTGAATTCTTTCTATTCTGTGTTTTCTTCCAAAAAGCCTCATCATTTCTATATACCTTAGCTTACCACTTTCAAGCCATTGGAGTCTCCAAGTGAAAGTTAACACGCAAAAGAACAATTAAGTTGATTTACCTCAAGACAAACACTTTTAAGTGTTGTATTTAAATATTCTAGCTTCAAAAGTGTCCCTGAAAGTGTACACGCCCATTAGAAGTGCTCAGAGGGATGCTACAGGATAGAACAGATCTGTAGATTTCCAAAACTGTAAATCTTGAAAGGAGTGGAAAGTCTCATCTTGTCCCTGTAGTTCGTAGTGCAGTGCAAATGCACCATCATCAGAATTGATTCAAGGGCAGTGAACTTGTTTGGGGTTTCAGATCCCTAGTGACGTAGAAGATCACAAACTGGCTTCTCACCACAGGATCTGTCACACCTACCACCGTTCTGCAAGAGGAAAATGGGGCTTTCTGCTCCGTAAAGCTGTGCAGTTTTTAAACCCCCTGTTGGGAGGGTCACAATGAGTTGGAATTGATGAGGGCTGGGAGTGATTTCCTGTAGAAAATATTCGGTGGCTGTCTGTCCTTTCTGGACCACTGGGACAGAGACCTTGTTCTTCGCTTCTTGTTTGGGACTACATGTTACTGTTGCCTTTCAGAGTGAAGGGCGAGGAGGCCTGGTGGTGAAATGGTTAAGCATCGAGCCGCCAACCATAAACTGAGCCACGGAAGCCCCCAGCCCTCCACAAGAAAAAGGGGGGGGGGGGGCTTTCCACTCTTATAAAGGGCTAGAGTCTCACAAACTCGCCGGTGCAGTGCGAGTCTGCCCTCTGTGAGCTCTATGAGTTGCATCAACTCAACGGCAGTGAATTTGTTTGTTTGTTCTGATGACGAGGTGGCTTCCTGCCCCACCCCCGTGTGTGTGTGTGTGTGTGTGTGTGTGTGTGTGTGTGCCTGCACACCCACACGCAAAGACTGAATTTCTTGATCCATTCTGGTGTCTTTAAGAATGTCTCATTCAGTAGGAACCGGTCACATAGTTCTTGCTTTGCCTTCGCCTGGTGGCACTCTGAGTTAGGTACTGGGCTCTCAAGGGCAAAGTTACCAGCTGCTTTACTGGAGGATGATGGGATGGTCTCTTCTTATAAAAATGTACAGTCTTGGAAACCCCAGAACTGACTGATGACAATGGGTTTGGGTTTGGTATCAGTGAAAGAAAAGATTTGAAGCCTCTTCACTAATTGAAAAACTGTGTATCAAGCAAAGGCGATTGTGATAAAGAATGCATTGCAAGTGGGGATTGTTTTGAATGTCTCACAGTGATGACAAATATACAAACACAAAATGGGTGTTGAGTTGAAGCAACACAGAACTGTTGAAGATGGCAGCAATGTGCTCAAAGATGGACGCTTCTGGCTTGCCTGTGTAGCTCTCCACGATCCTGCCAATAACCCAGTCTCCCTCACCAAGCTCATGAAGGCGTCTCTCAGCCTTTTCTGAATCGCCCCTTCTAGGGCTTTGACTCATAATGGTTCCCATCCCGTGACCTGGACAAATCACCCAAATTGGAAAATTCAAGTCTATTTTTGTTTTGCTTCATTGCCTTGATGGAACCAGTTTGAATCAACTGGAAACCCTCCTTAAAAGGCAAGTAGCAGTTGTCTGTAAGTAAAATGTTCATAACCCAGGGACTGCCTATGTCTAATATTTTTGTCCAAGTATTTTTGTTGTTTAAAATTAATGAAGCTAGTCTTCCCCAAAGTACAGAAACTCTGAAAGCTAGAAAAAGTGATTCCAATAAATCTTTCCAAGTTCTATTTTTTAATTGTAAATGTTAAGAGTAGAGGGGGATGCACAGCCTCAGGAGACACTTTGCTCAGTTTGTCTCTGGTTTGATTATGCAGGCACGCCAACTTGTGTTAGTAGGTGAAAGACAGGTGTTCCAGCACAGACGCTGAAAGGAGTGTCGATGACCCAGCGAGCAAGGTAACAATGGTTTACTTGTGATTCCTTCTAGTCAGTAGTGAACAATATTACATTTTTTCTACATGAAATATTCTGCTTTTAAGTTTGGCTGGCATATCGCTCTCTCTTCTGACCCCACAACAGCTCCTTACAAAATTAATTTTTTCAGATTCCCATTTCATGGCAAGGATGGAGCACCCAGTAAACAAGGTAATCACTTGCTTGTGCTTCACCACATCAAACCCATGTGAAGTTATTTACCACATATTAGTATGTCAGCACAGTTAAGCTTGTGTAGGCCTGGCTTATTGAGAACTCCACCTTGCCATTAATCAAATAAATTCTGAGCTGACAAGGGCATTTTTCTGAAATATTGTTCTGAAGAAGAGGTTACATAATTTTAAACTACAAATTCAAACTCTTATCCCATAGATAGGAAAATTGAAGACCAGATTGATTTTGGCGAGAGGCACTGATATTCTGGTTGCAAAGATTGAAATAAAAGCTTGGTCTCACAGCTCCAGTAACCTGTCCACCCAGTATGTTTGACAAGAAGCAGTGGCATCTGCCTTGTTGAGATGGCACAGTTTTAAGAGGTAACATGTAAGGACTAAATTTTAAGTAGGTAAGTACTAAAGGGTTACCATGTATGGGCTGGGATTGAAGAGATGGAGCGACCAAGCTCTCTTGTTACTTCTGTCCGGGGTTGAGTCGCATTGTGGATTTATTTATTTCCTTTTCTGACCTTTCTTTCCTCTTTTATTTTAGGTACCACATCAGTACTAACACCTGTTCTTTTCACCACTGAAGCAAGTTAATCATATTTCTCTGGTCAACAGTGCCATCTGGTGGATATGTTAAAAATGTTTACCTTGGTTTCTTTTAACAATGCGCTACAGTCTCCCGAGCCAGGACAGGTTAAACCCATCAGAGAGGTTGTGCCTTCCCACGGTGTCAAAAAATCAGAGAGAATATCAAGGTAGCAGCATATTAGTGATCACAAAAGCTTACCAATAGCTAAATCCACCTAAGAAAATAATTTTCACAGATTCAGATTCAAAATCACTGATAGCTCACCACTTCCACAACAGTGTGTCCAAGTTATGAAATAAAGAACTAACCAGAAGTAACATTTCTTTCAATTTTCACTTCTTCATGTACTGTGGCAAATAAACAGGTCATATGCAAGCTTGGAGAAACAAAACCCAAACAAGAACAGAAAGAAATCTCTGTGAATATGTGTTGTTGAGGTGCAAAAGGTCTACATGCTTACAGCAATTAGAAGGATAGTGAATGGTGTCAAAGAATACTCCAGATCAAGAGAGAAAGATTTCCCTGTGGGGGCAGGGTGTCTTCTGGGGACTGACAAGTGGGAGGAGGAGGAAGATAGCTGAAGAGCTCTTCTTGCCCCAGAGAGAGGACTGCTACATTGTCCCGAGGGCAGGGAGGCAGACTGTCAATAGGGCTACAGAAAGTCATGCTGAGACACTTTTACACTAAACTTAGAAAAAGGAAGCCAAACACCGCCATCACAATGCCAACTGCTAGTGATGCCACAGGACAAACTAGAACGACACCTCTGGGGCTGGAGAGGGTGAATCTTCCCAGGGGTAGACAGCCACCTCTATCTCGGGCTCTCTTCCTGGCCAGTGGAAAAGTAATTCAGGCTACATTGGAGAAAGAAGAAGCTATTACTGAACTCACAGGGCATGGAAACCACACACCTGAGAGGGCCGACAAGACCAAGAAGTGCTCCCGGACAATCACCTTGAAGACCAGAGTGAAGGTCAACCTTGACCACTAACATCAAGGATGGCAGGAGACCCTTTTCCCTCCCTGTCTTACCCAGAGTTACACAAAAATCCCCAACGACCAGACCCAACCCAGGAGGTCTCTCGGTGGTACAAATGATCAACAAGCCTCTGCTCCCTGTGGTTAGAGATGCTTCTGAAGAAAGGCTTGGTGGTCTACTTCCTAAAATTCCCCAAGCTGAAGCCCACGACGCCCCCACTGGTCTCCTCTGACACACGTGGTCAGCGCGAGTCAGAATCAGAATAGACCCGATGACCACTTGCATTTGTGTTAGGGATGGGGTTAATTGGTCATTAGATTCTCTTACTGGGATGAAGTCAAAATACGTTCTATTTCTGATATAACTGGTATACACGTGTGTGTCTATCTCTGCTGAGGTGAAGATCTGCTGACTGATCAGGCAGGGGAGCCCCAGGGGACATGTGAGAAAAGGCACAGCAGAACAGCCAAGTGCTCATTATTTTTACTGCTCTTTTGAGACACTGACTTGTCAGATTCATCAGCAACATTGTTTTCAAAACCTGTTTAAATGTCACTTCTCATTAAAGAAAATATATAATGCCAATATGATCCCTAAATGTCTCCTACCATGCCAAACCAAACATGGTCTTTTTTAGTGTAAGTCTGAGAGACTACATTGCCGCTTTAGTCATCTCAAAAATGTGAATCTTGGGGGAAAATTGTTACCAAATACCCCAGATTTATTCAGGGGGATAAACTAGTTATAAGTACATTATTATTCCCATGTGACAATCTCCATTTGGGAAGGTATCCTATTTCCCACACAGCTTTTGACTCACATAAATACAAATAATATTTTGAGCACAATTTTGAATTCATCTTCTGTGCTTTGATCTTATAAAAATCTCTAGTCATCTCTCAGTTGGATTTGCCACTGATTGGTTTTCCTAATTAAGTTTTGACAACACTCAGCCAAACACTTTCCCAAGTTAAATATTATTAATTTATTTGAAAATATTTCATTGATAATTCAAATATAGTGCATTCAAAATGAATGTTTTATTCATATCCCCCTTGGGGTCTTGTATTTACGAGGCAAAAAACATACTAGCTTTTAAAACAGAAAGAAACTGCACCAGCAAGTTTAGCTCCTGAAAGATTTCTGCTGTCATTTTGATTCAATGCACTGTTTACTGCATCTCGAGGGGTCCTGGTGGTACAGCAATTAAGTCTTCATCTGGTAGCTGAATCGTCTTACTGCCATCAAGTCAAGTCAAGAAACCCCTGTGGGTTCCAGAGACAGTAACTGTTTACAGTAGTAGAAAGCCCAGTCTTTCTCCCACGGAGCTGCTGGTGGTTTCGAACTGCTGTCCATGAAGACCGCAGCCCAAAGCTTAACCACCACACCCCCAGAGCTTAAACTGAACTGCCACTCCTAAGAGAAAGATGAGGCCATCTGATTCGATAAAAATTACTGCCTTAAAACTCCTATGGTGCAGTTTTATTCTGCCGGGTAGAGTGAGAGTCCACGAGAAGGCAGTGTTTATTTTCATTGCAAAGAGAAGGAGGTTTTCTGGGAATAAAACAAATGAATAGATTTGGTCCGTGGAAAGTTTAAGCAGTGGGTTATCTCGAGAAAGAGGTTAATAGCAATACTTGAGCTACATTAACAAAAGTCCCAACTATACTGAACGAGAAAGGCTGAACAGATTCTCAGTGGTCTCTCTGCCAGGGCTAACTTACCTACAGCATCTTAACCATTCAAAAAATGCTGAAGAGTGTATTGAAATACCTTGCAAGAGAAGGCTTCAGGCATTTTTTAGTTACTGCTAAAATATTATATCATCTCAAGATTGAATACAATAAACTTTAAAAAAAATTTTCCATATACTTCATGCCCATTCATTTTGATATCCAGAATTCTTTCAAGTCTATTTCTCAAATTTAAAAATAGAATGACTTCATTGAAAAGAAAAGCTGAAATATTTACTGTTACTTCTGTGTCATCACTAGACCTGGTGGCACTGGTACCATAGTCAGCAGTTCAAATCCACCATCTTCCTTCATGAGTCTAGAGAGAAGTTCCTGCACTACAGTCAGGCCAGAGAGGTCCTTCAGGCCACGACTGTCAGTCAGGTGCCATGACCTGCATGCAGGTCAACTGATTGAAGGATCCAAAATTAGGGATTTATCATAGATGGCTTCCATTTTCTGTTCTGGAAAACAGTATGAAGGACCAAGGATAAAGAGGAGCCCCCATCATGCTAGGGCAAGGGCAGACATGCTGATATGTGTTCTGACTGAGGCAAAAAGAAAACACCGGCTGATTCTGGATTCATAAAATATTGAATATAGAATGTGCTGAATAAGGGATGAGATTAAAAAATATTAAAACTTTTATCCAAAGCTCCAATAGGAAATCCTTTGGCTCTGAAAATGTCCCCAACCCAAAGGCAAATGAGAACCTTGGTCAATTGGGGGAAGAGGCAGGAGACTACAATACTACAATCTACCATCTATTTTTTTCAAGTGCATAGCTGAGCCACTGAATAAATAAAATAATTGGTTTACAAGGAAAAAGTGTTTAGAAAATCCGATGTCTAGCTTCAATGCTTCTTCCGTTTCTCTGGCTCATATCAAATCATGTCTTTCCTTCCTCCCCCTTATACTAAGGCAAGCTTGTGGGGCTAACGTGGATCAGAAGTCTTCGACTTCGGCTTTAATTCATACCGGGGAGACTCAGAAAGGAAAGGGAGCACAGTGCAGGGCTGGGGCTAGGTCCTTACCTCCAGCTGCCCCTGAGAACTTATCTCACATGCAGAAGGAAAGGACTGAGTTGGATAGATAATGAGGCTAGTAAGGAAAAGTATAAGAGAGGGGAGCATCATCTTAGAACTGAGTTCAGATCTTTTGCTGCTTGTTCAGGCACCGGCTCCTCATTCTGGAGAGGAATGTAGTATGACTAGATCAACTCAGAAAAGGGTAATTGCCACACATCAAGCTGCTTCCTAAACTGAACTTGCTCTGACTGTCTAGTGTGCTTATGAACTTGACAACACTGCTTTGCCTTCTGTGCATTTTAAGGTATCATGCTATCAATGGAAACAATGAATAAGTATATTTTGTAGGTGCAAGGGTCCCTGATGGAGTTATGGGATAGACTTTGAGCTGCTAAGCATAAGTTCAGCAATTCAAACCACCAGCTACTTCATGAGAGAAAAATGAGGCTCTATACTCCCATAAAGAGATACAATTTCAGAAACCCTATCCAGAGTTACTATGGATAGGAATCAATTCTTTGGCAGTGGGTTTTGTTTTTGTACACAACTGTGACTTTAGGATACACACAGAAATCAAAAGTCAAACGATTATTAATTAACCTCTTGTTAGTGGAACATATGAGACAAAAGATGGAAATATAAATTTATGCTTCACATGAAATTGCATAAGAAAATGGTCAAAGAGTTCCAAGATGGCAAAATGGAATAATTACACAACACTACTGTCAAGTTGGGGTTAGGATGTTGGGGGCAATGAATGTGTCTAAATTTACAATGAGAGAGAATGTAGCAAACAGTTCATAATAGTATGGGAAACATCTTCAAGAAATATTCACAGTGCACATAATTTTTCCTGTTAAAAATATGAAAAGTGCAATTTTTCACCAGACCTAATCTGCAACTCATATTTTAAGACAGCATGTTGGAAAAAGAGGAGCCTTAATTAAGATCGGCTAATTGTAGGAAGTAGATCACCAGGGCTTTGTCCTTAGTCTGCTTTAGTTTGTAAGTTCTACTGAAATCTGTTCAGCATCACAGGAACAAGCAAGTTTCCACTGGTACCCAAATGGTGACTGCAGGGTCATTGGCCAGAAGCAGGCCTGCTCACTAGCATAGAGAAAGAATTCTACTACCGAGCCACATAATTGGGTGTGACATTCCAGATACCATTTTGGGGTCACTTGCTCTTAGTTATCTATTGCTGCTTTAACACAAATACTACAAGTGGACGGCTTAGCAATCAGAAATTCACTATCTGACAGTGCAGGAGGGTAGAAGTCCTCATTCATATCACCAACTTTGGGAAGCTTTTCTCTTCTTGTTGCTCTTAGAGAAAGGTCCTTGGCTCCTTTCAACATCTGTGGACTGGCATTCTTTGGAGATCCCCATGTGTCTTGGCAACAATCTGATCCTCCGCCCAAGACTTAGTGCAAGGACCAACTCTTCTATTTTAATGGTAAGAGGTTTCTCTGATGTCTGTTCACTAATTCCTTCTACATAACTAATTCCAATTACAAAAGTAATTGACTTAGTATACAATTTAATCTTGTACATTGCAGCCTGCCCTATCCTGCCACATTAACATCACAAAGGGGGGCATTTACAATACATAGGCAATCCTATGTATATCGGATCACAAAATGTAAAATAGTTACATAACACTGAGAATCATGGCCTATCCACATTAACACAATTTGGGGGGACACACAATAGCTTACCATTTTGTCAATCTATCTTTCTATTATCTACCTACCTGCTATCTATCTATTTTTATACCCATTTATATTTTTAAGCTTTTGTAGAATCACTTTAAATTTACAACCTGGTTTTAGGTCTCTCGAATTGGATTTTTTAATTTATGTAGTTCTGTGAAGGGACAGTGAATGAGGGTGAGCAGAATAGCAGCACTGACCCTGTCTACCTTCAGAGGGATAAGGAGAATCACCACCATGATAAATCTGACTGCAATCATGTTAATCCACCTTCCAACATTTTGACCAATTCTGACCCCAGCCATCCTTCCCACAGAACTACTTCTCTTCTGTTTTAATAATCCATGGTAATGGCCACACAGAACTCATAAGCCATGTTGTTATTGTTGATAAGGGCCGTCAAGCCGGTTCCAACTCATAGCGACCCTATGTACAGAAGAATGGAACACTGCTTGATCCTGCGTCAATAGCTCTACTCTGTCCTGTGGAGTCATAATCAACTTGACGACAGTGAATCGGTGCATGATCAGTCTTGGATAAGTGGATGAATTGTTCTGTGCTCAACCCTCCTCAGCTATCAAGTAGGAGGGAAAATTGAACCCACACCACAGGTATTTGTTGTTAGTGTTGAGTCTCTTCCAACTAATAATGACTGCATGTACTACAGAACAAACACCACCTGCTCCTTCATCATCCTCATCATTCACCTTAGGTTCGAGCCCATTGTTGCACCCACTGTCAATCCACCTTGTCGACATGCTCCCTCTTTTTCTGTTGCCCCTCTACTTTATCAAGCCTGATGTCCTTACCTCTCACAACAATTTGTGCAAACGATGTGAGATGAAGTCTTTCCATCCTTGCATGTTTCTTAGGAGCACTGTGGCTGTACCTCTCTCGTGTTCTTTTGGCAGTCCATGGTACTTTCAATATTCTTCACCAGCTCTAGAATTCAAATTCATTAATTCATCCTCATTGTTCCTTAGTCAATGTCCAATTTTCACATGCATATGAAGTGACTGAAAATACCATGGCTTGAGAGTACTGACTGTGGATCCAAGAGAAAATCCTAGACAATTTCAGTCTTTCCTGCATTTATTAGAATGTTGCCTAATAGTCCAGTAGTTATGATTTTATGTTTTCTTTACACTGAGCTTCAATCCTTTATCTTCATCAGCAAGTTCTTCAAGTCCCCATCATCTACATATCATAGGTTGTTCATAGACCATATTGATTAAATGCTTCTTAAGGAAGTCTCAAAGGACGGTTCAGAAACAACAGGTTACAATTCAGCATCAGAAGCAATAACAGGTAGGTAAAGTTTCCCTTCTTCAGTGCAGGGCAGCTCTCTCAGCTCCTCTAGACTCCGCTGAGGCCCCTGAAGATTCAAGCCCCTTGACCCTGCTGTCAGTCTCTGCCAGCTCCACCATCTGACCCCGTCTGGGCCTCTCACTGTTTGCAGCTCTTTATGAGGTGCCTTGCCTCCTCTTTCTCCGATTCTTCCTTTTCTCTCTTATTTCTCCCTTCTCCTTCCCATTGCTTCTGTTTCTGCATCTTTCCATCTAAAAAACATCTTTAGACTTGTCTGCATCTATACCCAACTCTGTGTCAATTTCAAGGAATGAAAGTGAAAGGGACCATAAACTGACCCGACGCCATAAACCACAGACACTTCATTATAAAGTAGGCTGCAGACACTTTAAGAATATACTCGACAGTTACTTCATTTGCATAATATATTGACCAATTCCTGCAAGGTGTATACCAGCCACAAGGCAGACTGCAGCCCAACTTGAGGCAAAACATATCAAACCAAGTTGCTGACAGCGTAGCCAGTAAATGTGATCAACCTAGACAAATATAACAAACCTTTTGAGTTTGAAAACTAAGACAGAAAACTAGGACAAAGTAAGTCCTCAGGGCTTAGGGGGGAAATGTTAAAGCTGCTTTCTTCCCCAAAGGACCAAGGTAAGAGACCACATAAAAGAACTCATTTACCACAACCCCGAGAGTGGGCACTTGTAATTAAGGGGAGATAAGGAGAAAAAGTACTAGGGTGGTGTGAAAATTGCCTCCATTTTCACCTCAATTACTTTAGAGGATTCTTGAGGCAGGTGAAGCTTCACAGGCACTAGCTCCCTAAGCTGATGCTGGGGTGAAACCATACTCTGCCTAATGCAGGAATGAGGCCCGAGCATGAGCCAGGGTGTGGGGAACTCACCATCTATTGCAGTCCTTCTCTTGGCACAGCTGAGTCAAGCAGGAGATGACCCAGGAGGAAAACGAGGCATTGCAAAGAGGAAATTTTAACTAAATCTGTAAACTTCACTTCCAGGTAATCAGAAAAAGAAAATACAAATAAAATAGACTTGTGCCAGACCTTGGGGTCTTGGGAATTCAGGAAGTGAGAAGCTCTATAATCTGAAAAAACTATCATTTTAGCAATAAGGACAATGAGGTCTTGTTCTACACGGTAATCTGTTCCAAAGAGAAAATACTGATATACTTGCACATGTATTAGGATTGATTGCCACATTCTTTGGAATGTTAAAGCATATCAATCAATATCAATCTATAAGGTGTGGCTAAAGGAGGCCTGATTGTGTATATGAAAGACAGAATAGGCTGCTCCACAGGGTTTCCAAGGCTAGCAAACTTTTCAGAAGCAGCTGCCTCATTTTTCTCCCATGGAGCAGAGTGACTGACGGGTTTGAACCACTGACCCTTTGCCTGGCAACCCAATGCTTATCTCGCTAAGGCACCTGGGCTCTTGTACACACACAGCTCCATATTGTTTTACTTAGATCTTCATAACAATACTATACGTTGGGGGGGTTGAGAAAAAAAGGCACAAAGACGATGACAGGTCTGATGGGTTTGCCCACTTTTGGTCTTCCTTAACAGGAGCACTGGTGTACTTAACACTCCATAAGCACCCCTGTACTTAGCAGTTAACACTTACCAGTGCTAAGAGTTGGACTGCCAGCAAAAAAGGTCAGCACTTCGAAACCACCAGCAGCTCCTCGGCATAAAGATGAGGCTTTCTATCTCCATAAAGAGTTACAGTCTCGAAACCCAGCAGGGGCAGTTCTACCCTGTCCGATAGGGTGGCCGTGAGTGGGAATCGAGTCAGCAGCAAGGAGTTACTTGGTGTATTTCATTCAGTGACTTCCCCTGTCTGTGATAGCTACCTCACCTGTTGAGAGGCCAGCTCATAAGGTAACGGGATGATAAAAGGGTAATCTTGACAGATTTTTCTCAAAGGAAACAGGATGATCATGAGAGGGCATTATGTACAAGTTGTCTGAAAATTGAAAACTGCCCCGGTGAGGAAAAGGCCAAGAAAGTTGCTCAAAGGAATAGTTTTCCCATCATGACGGTGAAACTACTCATTCTACAAATGTAGCTGAGGCCATCCTAGGAGAATCTATTTGAACCCTTAGCCATCCACCCTACAGTTCTGATCTGCCTCTTCGCGCTCTCTTTTTTATCCCCCAAATACAACGAACATTTAAAAAGAATAAGATTTGAGTTCCTTGAGAATACTCAAACTGGCATTGTAAGGTGCTGTGAGTTGAAGGGTGGAAGAGTGAGAGACGCAAACACTGACTTTAGTGGGATATAGACCTTCTTGAATGAAAGGTTGAGAAATGAGAGCTTCACATTTTGACATTATTGCTTAATAATGTTTTCTACTATTTTCTAGCAATACTTTGTTATTTAACTTCATATATGAAAGTATTATCTCCTTCTCTTACTGGCTCAGTAGAACAAAGAATACCAGAGTTCTTTAATTCAATAGGACCAAACAACAGCATGTGCTCAGCTAAGAGAATGCAGCCATATATCTATATTTCCTTTTCCATTTCAGCTCTATAAGTTAAGGTTGTAGATATAGTCAAAGTTCAGTATTTGTCATATCTAGGGGTTTGTTTAACTTAAAATGATAAATAATCAGAAGTTGGCAGAAATGAGCAATGCTCCCTTCAAAAATCCAATCTTTCTGGCCTTTGTTAAAGAAACTTCAGAGGAAATTGATGACCACAAAGATTTATATTTATTAATCTGCAGGGATTTTTTTCTTAGCTCTGGAATGATAATAGTTACTTGAGTTATGGCCAAATAATGGAGACTATTAAATCAGGAAGTTCCCTTATAGTTAACACTCATTAATCATTTTTATAATTAAAAATATATTTCTCAACTCAATCTATTTTTCATATTTAAAGAAAACTTAGCAGAAGAAAGCTTTCCTGATATCCAATATAGAAAACTTATTTATTAAAGAAGAATTTAGTAAAGGCACAATCTCATTAACCGAGCAGTATTACATACATCATATATGGATAGAAACATTTATGCTTCTATATTTACATAAATAGAACCCTTTATTTTAATAATACTAAACAAAATGATGAGCTGTTTTGCAAGCTAAAGTGGTTTTATTTTTATTTATATAAATTGTATGCATTCATTAAAAATAAATAAATAGTACTATAGAGAAAATAAAAATATCCCTATATCTCATGTCCTAGAAATAACCAAGTTTAATCTCTTAGTGACTAGTATTCATATATCTTTGCAGGAGCACAAGTCAAAATAGCCTTTGCTCACATGGGTATCTAGTGGCACAGTGAGTTAAGCACTGGACTCCTAACTGCAAAGGCCATGGTTCAAACCCACAGCCATGTCACAGAAGAAACACGACACAGGCAGCTCCTCTGGAGAGTCTCGCTCTTGGAAACCCGAAGGAGCAGCTCTACCTTGTCTTAGAGTGTGCCTCTGAGTTAAAATGGACTCCACCACAGTGGAGTGTGCTTACACAACACCTACAACACTTACATACATGAAATAATATTGCAAAAGGAAACAAGGACCATCCACATGAAAACAAACAGCAGCTATTTAGTTAGAGTTTACTATAAAGAAAGAATGTGTGTCACGATAAGTTGCATTTGTCAAAGATTCAAAGTCAGACATGAATGGAAAAGTTTTAAGAGTGGAGAAAATAAGGTTCCAGGTATGCTCCTCTTAGAGATTGTTGGCATTAGGAAAGCTGGAACCAGGTGAACTAGAAATGTGATTTATTATGTGATTGATTTTAGAAACATATTTGGCTTTCCCTGATTGGTCCCAAGTTGGAAGCAAGAGACTAGAAAAGGGAAGTTAGAGCTAATCCAACAATATTGTTGACCAAACCCTCACTATTCTGAATCATTTGGTTTCGCTCCCATGGCTGTTTCCATACAGTCATTGTCCTTTGAATATATTCATGCTCTTATGACCTATGACTGAGGTTTTACTCCTTTAAGAATAGGTGGCACTGTGGGTTACACGATGAGCTGCTAACTACAAGGTCAGCAGTTTGAAACCACCGGTCACTCTGTCAGAGAAAGATGAAGTGTTCTACTCCTATAAAGGCTGACGTCTCTGAAATCACCGAGATCTGTTCTAATCTGTCGGATATGGCCATGATGAATCAGAGTTGATTCCATGGCAGAGTTGGTTTTTTAGCTCCAGTTAATATACTCATTGATGTCGAGTCAAATCCAACTCAAAATGACCACATACAGCAGCGGTTCTCAACCTGTGGGTTGTGACGCCTTTGGGGGTCGAATGACCCTTTCAAAGAGGTTGCCTAAGACCATATTTCTGATGGTCTTAGGACCCGAGACACCGCTCCTCTATTCGTCTCCAGGCAGGTCTTCCCACATGCAGATAAGCCCACATACAAGTACCCAGGTGATAACGTCATCACGCCAAACCCATCACAAACATCCCATACAAATACAGGTGTATGTGACAGGGATGGCGCCATTATGTACTTACATGGACCAGTCACACATGTGTAGAGAGAAACTACTGTGTAGAGAGCAGTTACTCTGTTAAAAGAGGTACTGTGTTGAAAGCAGCAGTATTAGAGGAAAAACAACACTTCATGAATTATAATTACTGGGTAAATGTAAAAGCATCAACCACTGCAACACACACACACACACACACACACACACACACACACACACTGTGGGGACTTAATCTGGATGCTGATAGGTCTTTTTATATTCAGCCGTGGTTGATGTGAACACTGCCCCTGCCCCCTTGTGATAGTAACAGGTATACTAAAAAACACACAGAATGGTAAATCATAGGAAACTTTAATGAACTGTATTGACTGAACTATGAAGATTATTTTTAAATCTTTTGTATTATTAAAGGTATTATATATTATTTTCATTAGCAAACCATCCCATGACAATAGATCGTGTAGAGAAGAACGTTAAAAAAGAAAATATAGTGAGGATTTTTTACAGTATGGTTTTACCTCAATAATTACAGCAGGAGTTAAGAAACCGCAATGTGTTATTTGTTGTGAAGTTTTATCAGCTGAATTTATGAAGCCAAAGAAACTAAAATGCCATTTTAATAGCAAGCATCCGAGCTTTGCCGGCAAGGATAACAACTACTTAAAAGCAAAGCTGATGGACTCAAGAAAGCTAGACTTGACCCTGGTGACAAATACCACAAACAAAACATAGCAGCCATTGAAAATTCATATTTGGAGGCATTCAGAATCACCAGAGCTATGAAACCTCATATCATTGCTGAAGATTTACTGTTGCCAGCAGCCAAAGACATTGTTCAAGTTATGGACGGAATTTGTTACAAAGTAGAGTGCAATTTCCTTATCTAACAACACTGTCCGCCGAAGAATAGATGACATGTCTGCTGATATTCTTGATCAGGTAATCCAGGAAATTAAACCTGCTCCACTTCCAATATGTAGCATCCAGCTTGATGAATCTACAGATGTTGCAAACCATTAGCAGTTACTGGTTTTATTAATGATGGCGACTTTAAAGATGAGCTTCTTTTTTGCAAACTTCTTGAAATGATAACTACTGCACACGATGTATTTGACACAGTTGGTTCATTTCTGAGAGAGTGTAAGATCTCTTGGGTAAAGGTTTGTGATATTTTCACAGATGGTGCTCCAGTTAAGCTAGAATGTCAATCTGGATTTCAACGTTTGGTACTAAATGAGTCACCAGAAGTCATCAGAACTCACTGTATGATTCATCAGCAAATATTAGCAATGAAGATGCTGCTACAAGAGTTACAGGTAGTTATGAAAAATGTCCTAAGTTCTGTCAATTTTGTAAAGGCGAGCACTTTAAACAGTTGACTGTTTTCACAACTATGCAACAAGTTGCATGCGCCAAACTATGCTCTGCTATTTCACACTGAAATGAGATGGTTGTCGAGGGGAAAAGTTTTAAAACATGTTTTTGAGCTTCGTGATGAACTCAAAACACTTTTTAATCAGAAAGGAAGACCTCAATTTGAAGCACTTTTCAGCAATAAAAGTGAACTCCAGAAAATAGCTTACTTGGTTGACATCTTTGCCATCTTGAATGAGTTAAGTTTATCACTGCAAGGATCAGATGCAGCATGTATTGATTTGTCTGAAAAGATCCCATCATTCCAAATGAAACCAGCTTTGGCAAAAAAAAAAAAAATTGGATGAAAATAAAATTTACATGTTGCCTACCTTATCTGTTTTCTTTGAGGAACATGACATTGAACCAGACAAAAGTATTACGATGATAATTTCTGTGAAAGAACACGTGCACATGCTTGCAGATAAAATTTCATCGTACTTTCCAAATCTACCTGACCCCCATTTACACTTGCCAGAAGCCCATTCCCAGTCAGAGTTGAAGATGTTCCTGAGACAGCACAGGAGGAGTTCATTGAACTTATTAACAGGGATGCAGCAAGAACTGATTTCTCTACAGTGCCAGTTACAAAATTCTGGATCAAGTATTTGTAGTCATATCCTGTTCTGTCTGAAACTGTGTTGCACCCTCTTCTTCCATTTCCAACAACATATCTTTGTGAAGCTGGGTTTTCCTGCTTGTTAGCTATCAAGTCTAAATACTGAAGTAGACTTGTGGAAGATGATCTTCATTGTGCTCTTGCAAAGACTGCCCTGAGAGTCTCTGATCTGGTGAGAAAGAAGCTATCTCAACCTTCATACTGATGGTTGACTTTTTATGCTTACTGTTGTAAGATGTAGCAATGTAGTTTACTGTTTTTATATTAAGACTTTTACCCATGCTACACCATGCTTCAAGAGAAAATTTCATTTATTTGTAATTAGAAATAAATATTTCACAATATATAATTACATATTGTTTTTGTGATCAATCACTATGCTTTAATTATGTTCAATTTGTAACAATGAAAATACATCCTGCATATCAGATATTTACATTGTGATTCATAACAGTACAAAATTACAGTTATGAAGTCTCAACGAAAATAATTATATGGTTGGGGGTCACCACAACATGAGGAACTGTATTAAAGGGTCACAGCATTAGGAAGGTTGAGGACCACTGTTATACTGGGTTTCTGAGGCTGTAAATCATTAGAGAAGCAGACGTACCCATCTCTGGCTGATGGATTGAAATAACCACCTTGTGGTTAGCATTTCCCTGACAGCATCATCAGAGCTCCTGATGACATAGTGCACTCTGAGCTGCTCACTAGCAGTTGGAACCCACCATTTTGCTTCATGGAGGAAAGATGAGGCCCTCTTTCCCATAAATATTGACGGACTCTGGTCTATAAGGTTGCTGTGAGTCAGAATTGAGATGCGTTCTGACTCACAAGGGCCCTAAGGAGAACAGAACAAAACACTGCCCCATCGCTGTCATCTCAGATTCAACTGTTACAGCCACTGGGTCAATCTGTCTTATCAAGGGTCTTCCTCTTTACTACTTCCTTTTCCAGGAAAGGAAAGTTCCTGGAAAAGGAAGCAGTATTTCTTTTTTTTTTTAATTTTTAAGGAGTCATTTTATTGTGGGCTCTTACAACTCTTATCACAATCTGTACATCCATCCATTGTGTCAAGCACATTTGTACATGTGTTGCCATCATCATTCTCAAAACATTTTCTTTCTACTTGAGCCCCTGGTATCAGCTCATTTCCTTTCTCCCCCACTCTCCATCCCTCATGAACCCTTGATAATTTTTTTTCCCATGTCTTACATCGACTGCTCTCTCCCTTCACCCACTTTTTCATTGTCTGTGTCCCTGGTAGGGGATTATATGTAAATCATTGTGACCAGTTCCCTCTTTCTCTCCCCACCTTCCCCTTCCCCTCCTGGTATCAATCTGGAGGGGTTTCTCTGTCTTAGACACCCTGTATTTCAAGCTGTTATCTGTACCAATGTACGTGTGCTGGTCTAGCTGGATTTGTAAGGGGGAATTGGGGCCATGATAGTGGGGAGAGGGGGGGAAGCATTAAAGAACTAGAGGAAAGTTGTATGTTTCTTCGATGCTATAGTGCACCCTGACTGGCTCATCATTTCCGTGTGACCCTTCTGTAAGAAGATGTCTAATTGCCTACAGATGGGCTTTGGGTTTCCAATCCACCCTGCCCCTCATTCACATCAATATGATTTTTTGTTCTGAGTCTTTGATCTAGCTGAGAAACACAAATCCCACATGAAAGAATCACACCAGCCTGTGTGATCATGAGGTGCCGATGGGATCAGTTATCAGGAACTGGTATTGCTATTCAGTAGCACTAGCTAACTAAGACTCTGACCTATGCCATTTTTGGTGTTGGAAAACAAATTCTTAAAAATATTTTTCACATATAAGTAAATAAGAATGAACTTAAGAAAATCATGGGAAAATAGAATTAAAGGGTAATGGGATTTCCCCACAAACTTTTTGAAGCTTTCTGAACTTCTCTATGATTCTGTAATATTTACTATTTATTTTATTTATTTTTGCTTTGTTTTGTTTTTAATCATTTTATTAGGGGCTCATACAACTCTTATCACAATCCATACATACATCAATTGTGCAAAACACATTTGTACATTCATTGCCCTCATCATTCTCAAAACATTTGCTCTCTACCCCAGACCCTGGCATCAGTTCCTCACTTTTTCCCCTCCCTCCCCGCTATGCCCTCTCTCATGAGCCCTTAATGATTTATAAATTATTATTTTGTCATATCTTGCCCTGTCCAACGTCTCCCTCCACCCACTTTTCCGTTGTCCATCCCCCAGGGAGGAGGTCACACATAGATCCCTGTAATCGGTTCCCTCTTTCCAACCCACCCTCCCTCCACCCTCCCAGTATCGCCGCTCACACCACTGGTCATGAAGGGATCATCCACCCTGGATTCCCTGGATTTCCAGTTCCTATCTGTACCAGTGTACTTTCTCTGGTCTAGCTAGATTTGTAAGGTAGAATTGGAATCATGATAGTGGGGGCGGGGGAAGGAAGCATTTAGGAACTAGAGGAAAGTTGTATGTTTCATCGTTACTACATCGCACCCTATCTGGCTCATCTCCTCCCCGAGACCCCTCTGCAAGGGGATCTCCAGTGGCCTACAAATGGGCTTTGGGTCTCCACTCCGCACTCCCCCCATCATTCACTATGGTAAGATTTTTTGTTCTGATGATGCCTGATACCTGATCCCTTCAATACCCCATGATCGCACAGGCTGGTGTGATTCTTCCATGTGGGCTTTGTTGCTTCTGAGCTAGATGGCAGCTTGTTTACCTTCAAGTCTTTAAGACCCCAGATGCTCTATCTTTTGATAGCCAGGTTTTTTTAATTTTATGTTAGTAATAATACTAGTACTCAGTCATTGTTCTGTCTCATACACAGGTGATATATTCTTTTGTGAACTGACTTTTTCCGTATTTTCTGAGCTTAATTTATAATCCTTAATTTATAATTATATAAGCCAGGTGAAACTAACCCCTTTGGGCATTCTTTCCTACTCTTGCTGAGAAGATCTTAATTAGTTCTTTAGCTTATCCAAATATAGGCATTTGAGCAGTTCGGTTAATGAGCTTTGAGTGACCGGAGCCTGTGGTTCTTCTTCCTAGGGGAGGGCTCCAGCAGGGCTTTGAGTGTCCTTATTCTCGATCCACATGGTACCCGCACGAAACTGCACATTTCAATCTGGTGACTGGCTGATCCCTGTGCTTGTCCCAGAAGTTCTCAATACTGGCTATACATTGAAGTTATCTGTAGCGTATATAAAAATATTCCTAGTCCCCTAACACTATTACCAGAAATTCTAAGGTGGGCTCTGTCATCAATATTTTTATAAAAGTTTTCCACACGATTCTTTTGTGCTGCCAAAGGGAAGAAGCACACCTTAGAAAAATCTAATTTTTCCTTACTCTCTTGGGCAGAGGTGTCAAACCCAATTAAAATATGGACCATTAGGTGCAACAGGCAAGATTCACGTGGGCCACATCACGTTTACAAATTGTTAAATTTATATTTTGAAGTGATAACTCAGGAATATGGATAGGATAATTAAAACACTATATAATTGCTTTTATTTGAACATTTATTTTATTTAATGTATTTATAAAACTAAAATTATTCTTTTTGACCCAAAATTTGCCAGCGCTTTCCTCCTACTAGTTTTTACTTACCTCATATGTTGTGACTGGAAAATATAACAAAGTAACTAATAAAAGACACAAAATGTTGGACAGCTGACAAACGTGATGCACAATCATAATGGCTTCCCTCTAATAACGTTAACTAGCGCTGCTGTTAGTTATCATCCGTACCAGCACAGCCCAGAGTGCTCTTTTTGTCCTTTTCGCTGTTGGGATCTGTTTACATTACATGACAACGAGAGTGGCAGACATATTGCTTCCAAACATCACAGGAACTGAGTCAGCGCATTTATAGTCATCCACAGGCCCCCAGGAAAGGCACTGAGCCATATGTAAACTTGTCTTAAGTAGTTACAGGGTTAATAAGGGAATTGTGTGTATGGTATTGCCTCGATCTCCCCTAAGCACTATTTACTTCAACACAAACTTTTCTATTTTCATTTTATTTCAGAGCATCGCAGGCCACAAAAAATTACCTCAGGGACTGCATGCGGCCGCTGGCTGCCAGTTTGACACCCCTGCACTTGGGCAATAGGCCATATATATATTATACACTTTTTCTTTGCTAACACGCCTGTCAATTATAAAACTATTCCAACATGAATTAGTTTGTAAAGTTCAGAATTTAAATTCTTCTTTTATTCTTTAGATAATTCTAAACAAAATGAAAATGTTTAATGAATGATTGAACAATAGATTTTGTTTAATATTCATGTTTCCATAATTATCCTCACATTGACAATCAGATAGACTCGGAAGATACATAGAAATATCTTTTGAAGGAATCAAAAAATCATCTAGTTATTCTTTCATTTTTATAAGTAAGGAAACTCAATAATCAAGTAATTGTTATAATGCTGTCCTCATTAGGAACCCCGGTGGCAAAGTGGGCTGCTGACCACAAAGGCACCAGTTTGAACCCATCAGCTGCTCTGTAGGAGAAACATGAGGCAGTCTTCTCTGAAAAAGCTTCACAGCCTTGGAAACCCAAAGGAGCAGTTCCAATCTGTCCCATCTGGTCACTGTGAGTCAGAGTCAACTGATGGCAGTGACTCTGGTTTTGACTTGCATCCTTTCGTTAAAGTATTGGGCTGTTGACCTTAAGATTGGCTGTTGAACTCATCAGTTTCTTTGCAGGAGATAATGTTGCTGTCTGCTAAAAACACAGTTTTGGAAACTGTACTATGCTGTTCTCCTCTTTCCTAGAGGTTTGCCATAAATCAAAATCGATTCGATGCCAATGGGATTATTTTTTGTTCTGTTTTATTTTATCCAATTTTTAAGTGTTAGATTTACTCCTACCACATCAATGGGTACTATATAAGTTACTGAATGCTACATAATAAATTATTCCAGGGGGAAAAAAGAAATTATTCTAAAATTTAGCAATTAAAAAATAATTGCACTTATGTATAATCTCACACCATTCCTTTAGGTAATGAGTTTAGGAGTGGTGTGTCTAGTCTTTCTGGGCTCACTGTGTCTTGAGAGATTGTAGTTGACATGTTGGTTGAGATCCCCCTCATGAAGAGATCTCTGAAGAGACAGGTGCTGTAGCAGAGTGTGGTACAGAAATCAGATGGTGCCTGGCCATCAGAAAGAATAGCATCTGTGCTCTTAAAACATGCACCCATCTAAAACATCTTGTCTTAAAACATGCAGCCATCTAAGTAAGATGTCAACCAAGTCCACATGGAAATAGCCCACCAGCCTGTGTGATCCAAGAACTGTAAATCATAAAATCAAAATCCAAAAGTATTAGAGCTTAAATTGTCAAGCCCTAATTTGCAGAAGGTCCTGGATAACAGTGGAAAGCCACCATCCTTTGCAGGGTCTTCATGTGAGTTAGGCCTCTAGTCAATCAGGATGTTGACAGCCTTGCTGTCAGGCAAAGAGCATTGTAAAGTCCGTTATGGATGATGTAGTTAGCTTAAAATGTAACACCTCTTCATCTGATCTCCTTTTGACTCATTTTAAATTTGTTCCAGTTTTTAATATCATCTGCTTTCTTTTTGATGGACGGTTTTGTTTCATTTTGTCATTGTTCTTCTTTGTTTGTTGTTTGTTTCTTTGTATTCAGCATGTATTTCTAGATATGAAATCCAGTACAGCTAAAGGTATACAGCAGTACCTGGATTAGTATTCACCTAGGGACTGGTCAGGAAGGTGGAGGGAAAATGAACAACTGACAACAGTGACTAAAAGAAAGAAGAAATTGTTCTAAAATTGATTATGATGATGATGTCAAAACTCTTCTTGTTGAACTATTGAACTGTATGAGATAGAAATTGTATTCCAGTAAAACTATTAAAATTTAAAAAAATATGTTGGCTGGGAAAGAAGGCTCACAGGATTCAAGTACATGCTTCCCAGATGACCCCCTCATAAGGCTGTTAACATGAGGTCTCAGCGCTTTACCAGATGGACTTTTCACAGGACCGTAAGGGTGTCTTTATGACTCACTCGCTTGTGTACACTCAAAGCTTAAGATCTAAGAGAGCAAGATGAAAGGGGAAATTTATTTTATAAAGTAGCTTTGAAAGCCACACTCCATCCTACTTACAATAATTTGTAAGTTAGTAAAACCCTAAGTAATATAGCAAAGAAATATCTAAGACACAAGAAGCCATTGGGGGTTCTACTGGAGGGAGTCCTGGTGGCGCAGTAATTATCTGCATGGTTGTCAGTTCGAAACCACTAGCAGCCCTATGGAGAAAGTCTGGGCTTTCTGCTCACATAAACAGTTAGTCTTGGAAACCCCCGGGGAGTCTCCATGAGTTAGCATTGATTCGATGGCAGGGAGTTTGGTTTGGAGTTTAGGGGATGGTTACCATGGATAGCTTGGCCTATTGATGTTTAACTTTTATCTCATAGGTAAATAATCAATGTCAGGTCTTTGACAGTTCCTTACAATTTAGTTTAGTTCTCTACGACCAATAACATTAAGTTCTCATCTTTGATATATATCAACACCTGGGATTTCATGTTATTATTTGACAATTGCCATCTAGTAACAAGTTGAGATTATAGAACTTAATTTTTTTTTCAATAATTTTCAATGTCTTGGAGACATTTATATTTATCTCACATGACATTTTTGATACTTACTTTTAAAAGGCACACTTTGAGTAATCTAAGAATTCCATGAGGAGAAATTTTATTTGTTTATTTTTTATTTTAAAAGCATAACATTTTCCCTTGTTGAAGAAATATGCAATGATTTCTGTCCACAGTCAGTACTTTTTCTCAATGTTAGTGATATGTGATTTAAAATAGTATATCCCCTACATCCTGGGGTTCAAGCTGCTCATCTGTTTGAGGTTGTCATAAATTTTCAATAATGTAGAAGGTGTAAGCTTACCCTGTTTGTTTGCTTTTATGTTGAGTAAAATATGAACATTATAATATTTGGTGAAAATATTGCTGTGTTAATATAATTTTTAATTTTCAAGAAAAAAGTTTATACTTGTAAGAAGGATGAAATTTAAGCTTCTGACTGAATCTCTAATTTTTCACAATTCCTTACCAATAAAGCTTTTTGCTGTGCCCTGAAAAATAAATGTAAGGAATTATATCATGTGAATGCTTAATTGCTTATGTGGTCATTAATGCTTCATTAAGACAGGACATTGATAACAACTCTTGCAATGTTAGATGTGTTAAACTGCTTGAGCAAATGTGAGCCCACGGTAAAGGACACTTTGGTTATTAAGCTAGAAAAAAGGAATCTATTGTCCTTAAACCAGAATCTACCCTTTGATGAATTAATATAGTTTATTAGGAAAGGACCAAGGGTTGAGATTGTAAGACGATAATAAAATAAAATACAGCTTTAAAGGTGTTCAACTCCCTGCCATTGGGTCAGTTCTGACTCACAGTGCCCCGATAGAACAGGTCAGGACTGCCCCTCTCATCTCTCTCCAGCAGAGCTGCTGCGGGCTTTGAACTGGGGACACTGCAGTGGGGAGCCCCAAGTTCAACTACTACGCCACCAGAGCACAGGGAAATGCAGTCACTTGCTACTGCTCCTCTAGCCATACTCTTGGTAAAGCCCATCCAGTCACTGGATAGGCATACACAAACAAGACGTAAAAGACTTGAACTTGGGGAATGGTCAACTTTGCCATTGCACTGTCTATACGTGTCATCTCAAAAACAAGACTAGAATCCCATCAACTGAGAAGGTGGGTGACCTGGACTGGAATGGTGGAGGCAGGAGAGGCAACAGAGGTTAGAGTGCGGAGATTGTGAAACAGGGCAGATGAACAGCACCAAGACTGTGAGGCATCATAGTGGGCAGGCTTCCTGCCCCATGGAATGATACAGAGATCCAGAGACCCTGTGACTGGAAGGTCTTGGTCCAGAAGAGTGATACTAGCGGGTATGGCTAAGAAAAGTTGAGGTAGACCGAAGAACTTCATCCTTAACATTTTGTAACCTGTTTACTTCTCTAATAAACCTTATCATCATGAGTATTCTCTGTGAGTTCTACGGAGCCATTACAAGGAATTCTTGAACTCAGCAGAGAAGCCTGTGGGAGGGATGCTTCCTGTCAGAATAGGAGATGGAGGATGGGGAGGGGAGGCCTGCCTGGCCTCTGTCGTCTGGGGATCCTGTTTGGGCAGAACCAGAGTTGACGTCTCTTTCTCCCTCTCCTCCATGTAGTCAGAGGAGGTCAGAGGGGACCATTGCTTCAAAATGGAAAAATGCTAACAGTCTAGAGTGATTAGGTTTCTAGGTTTATACCTGCCTCTTTATGAAAAAGTTACTTTTATTATTAATTAATAGCTCACTTCATTACTCAAAGTACCTAAAGAAATAGAGATTGTCTGTATAAATATATGTGTGTGGTGTGTGTGGATATATGTGTATATAAGAATGTGGGGGAGGGGAGGGGGAGATTGATCCGTCTCTAATGAATCTGCCTTTATTTCTCTTTGTCCATATATTTTTTAAACCTAAATCTGTGTCTTTCTGAGTGGTATAGCTTTTTAAAAACCCATCTATAAAGTAAAACTCAAATTATTCCAAAGAGGCTTTGAGACAGCTCCATTATTCTACGTGCACAATTTTCTATGTGTCATGTGAGTCGCTCCTTTGGTACCCCATCTTTGTCTTCTCCGCTCTTTTTTTTTTCTTTTGCCATATTCTAGGACACAGTGACCCCATATTTACCTTTTTTATATAATCCTTATGAAAAAAAAATAAGCAAAAACCCTGTCTAATTATGCACCCGTTATGAGCTTCTGTGTTATCTTATCACCTGTTTTCCATCTGTTTGCAGACAGTTAACTATACTTTTAGTGACTGCAGGGTAGATTAGCCTATCTACTCGTCTCAAATATGTCACTGCTAAGCTTAGCAGAAGCATACTTCTTAAGCTTCAGATCACAACCTCTATCCCAGGCTATGTGAATATCTATTGCTGAAGTTGTGAACTAAATCTATTCCTAAAGCAAAGCTGTCGGTGGTGGCAGTGGTTCCTGGGTCATGCCTTTGCGTTTTGCCAGTGGATGAGTGGAGGGGAAGCGGAGGCAACCATCACAGGTGCTGCCTAGTTTTCTTTTGCTTTACTTAAAGTGAAGCTTGAAGTCAATGCAACTGGGTATGGCAATTTAATCCAGGAACTTAGAAGTTCCTTTAAAGCAGTGGTTTTCAACCTTCCTAATGCTGTGACCCTTTACTACGGTTCCTCATGTTGTGGCGACCCCCCAACCATAAAATTATTTTCATTGCTACTTCATACCTGTAATTTTGCTACTGTTGGCTACTGTGAAAGGGTCATTTGACCCCCAAAGGTGTCATGACCCACAGGTTGAGAACCACTGCTTTAAAGTCTTATTCTGCTCTAAGATCTAAGTATGCTGTGAATATTGCAATATGGATCGAACTGGGGGGAGAGAATGTCTAACGTTCTTTAAAACAACTTGGACATCGACTCCTGCTCCTGCGGAGTTGGTTTTGAGTAGCATTAAGCAGCAAATGTAAGATGCAGGAAATTCATTGGCAATTTTCGTTAATGCAGAAATGGGTTTCAAATGTTTTCTTCTTCAATCTGCCTTAATCTTTGTGGCTAACTTCACTAGTCAATTCAAGCTCGTTGGACTATTTGGGGACATTGTGCAAGAGAAACCCAGGAAGGTCCCTGGAACATTCTCGAAGCGGAGCGCTGCTTCTCGTCTTCTTACCAAGGTGCTGGGCGTCCGAATTAAATTGTCCTGCGAGCTCCACTTTAGCTCATTTAATAATCATTAAATGATTAAAGGTAGTACTGCGTTCTTCAATATTGACGACATGTTATAAGCTAATGGATGATACTGCCCCCTAGGGTGTGCTGGAACAATCCAGATGGGGGTTGCAAAAGCAAATGCCTAAACTTTATCCTGGATTATGGGCTACAGGGCCAAGGTTTTTAATTGCCAGGAAGGCATTGAGTGATTTTTTTTTCTGAAAAGAGGGCTATTATTGTTAGCTGTCTTCAAGTTGGTTCCAACTCATAGTGACCCTATGTACAATAGAACTGAATGCCATCTGTCCTGAGCCATCCTTGCTATTGTTTTGTTTAGCCCATTGTTGTAGCCACTCTTTCAATCCATCTCTTTGAAAGTGCACTTCTTTTTCACTGCCCCTCCACCTTTCCAAGCATGATGGCCTTCTCCAGGGTGTGGTCTCTCCTGGTCACACTTCCAAAGTACAAAAGAGTGTGGTCATCGTTGCATCTAGGAAGTATTTTATCTGTACTATTTCTGAAGCAGCTATGTTTGTTCTTTGCGCAGCTCGTGGTACGTTCAATGTTCTTCACCAACACCATGGTTCCAATGCATCTGTTTTTCTTCACTCCTCCTTATTCAGTATCCACCCTTCAGAAGCATGTGAGGCAATTGAAAACACCATGGCTTGGATCAGGCACACCTTAGTCCCTCAAAGGATCATCCTTGCTTTGTAACACTTTAAAGAGATCTTGTGCAGCAGATTTATACAAAGCAATGTGCCCTTTGGTTTATTGACGGCTGTGATTCCAGAACATTGATTGTGGATATAAGCAAGTCAATGTGTTTTGGCTTAGTTTATCATACCACAATTGATTACTGGAAGTTTTTATTATTCCATTTATCTGTCTGTGATCCCTACTTGAAAGTAGATTTTTAATTCCTTTCTTGGTTTCTATACAACATAAACGTTCATTACTCCTATGTCCAAATGTTCTCCCTATATTCAATTCTTAAGATAAATATAAAATAGATATATAGATAAGGAGAGAGGGGAACAAAGAGAAAATATGATAGATAGGTCTAACAGAACATATCGTTTTAATTTTTTAGAACAAAATTTTATAAATGACCTACTTTCCACTGGGATATTTGAGACATACAATTAATCTGCATTTCTTTTCTACCAAGTATTCCTAATTGCCTTGGTCCTGTATTAACTACATATTGTCCCTATGTATACCTAGACACTCTGGAGGCACCATGATTAAGCACTTGATTGTTACTCAAAAGGTCAATGATTTGAATCTATCGCTTATTCTAAAGTAGTCTTAATCTCTCGTAAATGGTCACTGTGAACTGCAATTGAATAAACAGCGCACACCACACACACATCAAAACCAGACTCCCAACTCTCTGCCATCGAGCAGATTATGACTCATATCGACCTTGTAAGGAAGACCAGCACCGTCCCGGGGTGTTTCTAAGACTGCAACTCGTATGTCCTGTGGAGCAACTCGTGGTTGTAAGCTTCTGACCTTGTGTTTGGCAATCTAACAATCATCCCATGCCATGATAGACAGAAAGATGATGATGATAGATAGATAGATAGATAGATAGATAGATAGATAGATAGATAGATAGATAGATAGATAGATAGAGCCTTTGGCCAACAAATAAAACTTTTGTGTTTGGAAGAAACTCCTGAAAAATTGTTTATTATACTTAGTTTCCAAAGAGTCGATAAATTTAGATTATTGATTCACTAACTTTTGGCATAAAGACATGTTCCATATAATCCTTATTTCCCTCTTTCTGTCTTTTAGCAGCAGAGTAACTGAATATGAGAATCGTTGTGGTCATTGAGAGCAGAAGGTTCTGCTATGTTTTCTTACCAGAACTCACTCGTCTATAACTGAAATATTAGTTTCAATTATGGGATTCTCTAGAGTTCACTTGTAAAACACATACTTATTTTTTAATAACTGACAACAGGCAGAAAAATAGCTTGAGGCAACATCAGGAATAAATCATATTCAATGGAATGAATGAATATTTTCTAATCAAATACAAAAATGGAAAATACATACATGCATTTCCCAAGGAAAGTACACTATGTGTGTGAGGGTGTATGTATAAAAGTCAATTTTTCCTTCAGTCCTCTGCTTCACAGGCCACCCCAAAAGACACCTCAGAGGGTACAATTGATCATTTTGGGAATTTGTGCTCTAGGGAATGGCATTCACATAGATATTTATTAGAGAACCCATGAGTTGAGAAAGCAAGCAGTAATTCCACATCCAGGCATAGTTATTTCTATCAGGAGCACATTTATGGGAAGGGTAGCAGATAGAATTTACCCAGTATGGGGAGATAGGGGGTTAAACCTTTCAGCTAACTGAAGCTGAGCAATCCATCACTCTCTTTTATTCTCTTAGGAACATTTCCAAACAAGCACAATTCAATCACATGGAGGAAGAAATTTCCAGCAAAGCCAAAGAAATCATAGTTTCAACATGCCCCAACATTGTTCTTGCTAGCTGACTTCAAACGTACTCCGTGTACAACAGAGTAACACTGCCTGCTCCTGCACCATTGCCACAGCTTTAACGGCATGGAATTCTAGACCCTATCCATAAGAATGTAAGAAGTATCTGACGTAGATGGAAAGTCATATGATGTGTTATGCATACACGTACATACACATGCACAATAGAACAATTTCTCTTTTGAAAAAGTCAATTTGGAATGTTCTCCAGAACAAAGCTCCTTGACATTTTTCAGTTGAGTAGTACAGCTATTTTCCTTTGTAAACACCAGTGTAAGCAGCCCATGTGGTATCGTGATTACATACCTATTGGGATGCTAGCTGCAAGGTCTGAAGTTTGAAACCACCAGTCTCTCTGAGGTAGAAAGACAGGGCTTTCTAGGTGTGTAAATAGTTGCATCTTAGAAACTCACAAGGTCAGTGTTACGCTGTCTTACAGGATCACTATGAGTTGGCATCAACTCAATGGCAGTGAGTTTAGTTTGGTTAAGCCCTGTGGAGACACCCTGATCATCTGTTTTGCTAAAAGGTTTTCTTCTTTTATTCACATGCCAGAGGTCAGTGTTTGCCTAAAGTTTCCTTTACACTCTTTGTTCCTATCTAATATAATCATTCATTTAGTGGCACACAACTTATTTGGGTGTAATGTCAGTGTATTGACCACATTTTCCAAGGAAGTGATGTTAATTACGGTGGAATAGATTATAACTCCTGATAATCCCCTGGGTGTAGAGCAGTGGTTCTCAACCTGTGGGTCGTGACCCCTTTTGGGATCAAATCACCCTTTCACATGGGTCACCTGATTCATAACGGTAGCAAAATTACGGTCATGAAATACAGTAAACAAATTTCTGGAATTTTCTGCTTTGAACCAAGATCCATCTGATGTCAGCAATAATATCCCTTGTTGCACGTCCCCTTCTGAATCTGGTCTGAACTTCTGGCAGTTCCCTTTCAATGAACTGCTGCAAATGTTACTTGTGTGTGGTATCAATGATATCATTCTATAGTTTGAGCATTCTGTTGGGTCACCTTTCTTCGGAATGGGCACAAATATGGATCTCTTCCTTTCAGTTTGCCAGGTAGCTGTCTTCCAAGTTTTCTGGCATAGATGAGTGAATTCTTCCACTTCTTCTTCTGTTTGCTGAAACATTTAAATGGGCATTCCATCAATTCCTAGAGCCTTGTTTTTGGCTAATGCATTCAGTGCAGTTTGAACATCTTCCTTCAGCACCATTGATTCTTGCTCATGTGGAACCTCATGAAATGGTGGACTGCCAACTAGTTTTGGGGGTTGTTTTTTTTGGTACAGTGACTCTGTGTATTCTTCCCATCGTCTCTTGATGCTTAGTGCATCATTCATTATTTTGCCTATAGAATATTTGAAAATTGCGATTCCAGGCGTGAATTTGTTCTTGGATTCTTTCAGTTTCAGCTATGCTGAGTATGTTCTTCCCATGTGATTTTCTAATTCTAGATCCTTGCACATTTTGTTGTAATATTTTGCTTTGTCTTCTTGAGCTGCCCTTTAAATTTTTCTATTCAGCTTCTAGAATTCATCCTTTCATTCCTTTGCTTTCACCAGTCTATATCTTTTCTTTCCTGTCCTTTTAATGACCTTTTGCTTTCTTCATGAATAGTGATCTTGATCTTCTCCCACAGTTCATCAAGTCATTAATCTCATAAGTATTCAATGCAGCATATCTGTTCTTGAGATGTTCTTGTAGTCAGGTGGGATCGACTCAAGGTTGCATTTTGGCTCCTGTGGTAGTTCCATTATCTGTGTCAATTTGAGACTAATGAGTGAAGGGGTGGAGGTTAGCCTGTCAATCAGATAGCAGCTTGATGACCTCATATGGAGGCACTAAGGAGATAAATAGCTTGCTGGAGGCGGGACACACACTCAGTCCCTGCAAGATATTCTTGCTGACAACCCACACAAAGACAGGCTGATGGCAGTCAGAGCCTCAGAGCTGAGAAGCCATGTGGAGACTCCTGCCAGCGCTAAGATGCTTATAACACCACTGGATCCACAAGACTTTCTGCCCACTGGCCTGTGATCTTCCTGCATTTGGTGTCATTGCATGTGTTTTGTGCAGCTGAAGAGGACTTTATAGGTTGGTATTGGATATATGGGTTGATATTGGACTCACGGACTTCATCAGGATTGGTCTAGGACATTTTCTCAATATTCAGTTGCTCTTGTATATAAACCTCCTGCTTATACACATATGAGTCTCCATGAATTTGTTTCTCTAGTATACCCTGACTAACACAGCTCCTGTGGACTTGTTTTAACTTTCTTCAGCTTTATTTTTAACTTAAATATGAGCAATTGATGGTATTTTCCACAGTCAACCCCAGGGCTGATTTTAGTTGTTGAACTTCTTTATCATGTTCTCTCCAAAACTTCAGTCAACTTAATTTCTGTGTATTCCATCTGGGCAAGTCCATATCTATAGTCTCCTTTTGTATTGTTGAAAACAAGTATTTTTTAATGAGTAATTCACTCGTTTTACAAAATTCTATGATGAGATCTCCTGCTCTATTTCTATCACCATGCTTGCATTTTTCAACTACTGTGCCTTCCTCTTTGTTTTCAATGTTTTTCATTCGAATCACCAACAACTCTTAATGCATCTTGATTGCATATTTAATCATTGGTAGAATTCTTTCATTTCTTCATTCCTAGCTTTTTGTGGTTGGTGCATAAAGGTGAATAATAGTTTTATCGATTGGATTTCCTTTGAGGATAGATTTGATCTGATCATCGATAGCATTGTCCATCATGATGGATTTAGCATGATCCTTTGTGATAATAAATTCCTGGCCATCCTTCTTGATTGAGTTATAGTAAATCCTATGATTTTCTGATTTAAAATTGCCAATACCAACCCATTTCAGCTCACTAATGCCTAGGGTATCAATCTTCATGCATTCCATTTCATTTTGACCACTTCTAATATTCCAAAATCCATACTTTTCATATTCCAAGATCCAATCATCAGAAGATTTTTGCAGCTATTTATCTTTACCTCGAATAGTGTCCCATCAGGAAATGAAGCTCCTAAAGGCTCCACGCGCACAGGTTTTCCTGGACTCAAGTCACCATGGTCGACTCCCCTCCAAGTCCTCTCTTCCGTCAGATTTTGAGTGCCCTCACATCTGCAGGGTCTATCTGTCAGCAGTGTTCTGCTTCCTATGTTTGGGATTTCAGGATTTGAAAATGATTTGAAGCTATACATAAAGTTGTCAGAGGCTTCTTGCTCCAAAGTGGGGAACCAAGTCCTTCTGCATTGTCTATTCTTATTCTGGAAACTTCACTGAAACCTATACACTTTGGGTGACCCTAATGGCATTTAAAATACCAGTGACATAACTTCCAGCATCACAGCAACACACAAGCCACCACAGTCTGACAGATGGACAGACCAGTTGCTGGTTCGTGGGCAGTAGCTTTACTGATTTGTCTCAGTGACTACCCAGCCCTGGGCCTGCCGGAGGCATACTGCAGCAGTGGCTCAGTCTCCTCAGGTTCCAGAGCAAAGAGCACCCGCGTATTTCATCCCCTCTTTCACTTTCCATTCCTTGTTTTCAAACTAGGATCTCTCTATTTCTCAAACAAAAATTGTTATTTTGTCTTTCTTTCAGAATTGTAAGCTACATTAAAATAATTGGCAAGCAAATGATTGTATTCTCTTTGGCTGAGATTATTTATTATTAAAACATTCCTTGAAAATAAATATTTAAATTCATTCAGAGGAATTTTGGAAAGGCAGAACCAGTTTAATGTGTCAAAGAAAAGAGTGGGGGTAAAACCCAGTTAATATTTCCTAGTTTGCAGGTAGCAGGATGAATTAACTATAACTCTGAATATGATAGATATTAAAAGGCTCCAAATTTCCATGCCATTTTTCAGTTTTCCTGTTATGACTAGACAATGATTTAAGAGGGACAGAAGGCTCTTTCTAATGATTTGAGCTCTTATAGACTTCTAATCTGCAAACAAATGGTAAATTACTTCTACAGGAGTCTTGCGTGTTTGCTCCTAATCAGCTAATTTCAAGAGTGGAACCAATTGTTTCAGTAAAAGGCACATTTTGTTGATCTTAAAACTACAAGTCATGGTGGTAAGCCTTCAATATTCTTCTTTTGGAATGATTATGTAAGTGTACAGTTGCTTTCTTTGATGTATGTTACCTAAGACATTTTACATCCTAGCTTTAAAGCTACACTAGAGGCTTTTTGTCACTTCCTTTGTTGAGCATACATTTTCTTAAATTCTCATTCTGCTTTCTACCCCAGTATCCTAGGAAGCGTTTAGGATAGTTTTTCAAAATTGACCGGTACTTTAAATGTAACAAGATTTAATTATGTAAAATAGAAGCTAAGGTTAAACATAAGATCCTTGAAACATTTAGAGGCAATCTATCTGGGAAAAATTTAATCTTGACTTTTTATAGCATTTCTCTAATGTAGATGATTTTAACTTTTATCAAGTTTGGATGCATTCTAAAAGCTTCAGGTATTTAAAAAATCTCATATCCTTTGTCACATTTAATTTTTCTACCTTTAATTTGTATCACTGTAGCAATTTTATGCATATTGTTTCTTTGATGATGTTTTAAATGCAAAAAGAATCATGTGCAACTGATTATACACTGAAGGTACAGACTACATTTTCATATGAGGTGACAAAAAAGTGACTGTCAATTTTTTGAGCATTGTTTAATTACTGGTTTGTTTGTGTTTTAATAAAACTTCCTTCTATTCAGACCCCTTATGGTACAGTGCTGCTCTGTAGGGGAAAGGCAAATACACACTTCTCCTCCCGTGAAGAGTTGGCGTCTCTGAACCCCGGGAGCAGTTCTTCCCTGCCCTGTGGGGTTGCTGAGTCTGAATCAACTTGATGACAAGGAGCTGAGAAGATTTGGTTGCTTGCTTGCTTGCTTATTTTTAATCCCTGCCGTTTGTTATAGCAACAAAAACCTTGTTTTGTAAACTCAATTCACATGTGTCAATATACCTAACAGGGCTAAAACTCTATGTTAATTTACTTTGGGGCATCTTCTGATGCACTTTGGTCAGAAATGTCATCATTTCTTCTGCACATCTCAGGGTTTCTTCTGCACATGCTCCGAACACATGCTCTGTTTTCCTTGCTGCAGGTAGTGTTCTTACTCACCGAGCTTGTCAACATTTCTGCCAGTTTAGTTACAGTAATGAGGTAATTAGTATTTGTGGTCTTATACTAATAACACTTGTGAATGAAATAAGTAAAGGACAAGTTATTTTTAAGGCTTCTACTCAGTTATTAATAATCATAATAATAACTTCACTATATCCCCAAACAAAATGAACTCTGACATCTGAGTCCATTTCAACACACAGGGACCCTGGAGGATAAAGTAGTTTCTGTATCCTGTGGGTTTCTATGCACATTTACGAGTAGAAAGTCTCGGTCCCCCAATGGAGTGGTTGCTGCTTTCAAACTACCGATATTGCAATTTGCAACCAGACATGCTATTTTTGTTAGAAATGTATAGACAGAAATTAAAGGTAGAAGAAAAGCTAGAGTGGTTGCACAGCTTGGAGATGGAATGGCAATGTAGCACTTGGGAGCACAGCATGAGAGAGCAGGCTTCCTCCTGTCACTGTGCCAGGAAAGAAAGTGGGAAGGGCTTTAAAGGAAAAGGTGAGAAGACATATTTGCCAAGAGATCACTCAGGTCATAAAGCTTATGGTCCAATATCAACCTGTAGTGTTAATGGTGATCTGAGCTCTACTGTTTAAGGTACCACTTATAAATCTGCGTTTCTTGTATTACTCAAACCATTGTTTGCTTCCATTTCCAGTATCTAATGACGAACAAGAGTGAGGCTTCTGCAGACTTTCCATGAGGATATCACATTTCTTTACTATCACATAGTTACACCTGATGTAGTGACCAGAATATAAACATTATTTCATTTGTTGTTATTGTACTCTTCTGCCTCTTTTTTGCCTCAATATTTTATTCTCCTCCAATTGGCCTCCAATAGCAATCCAGTTTTGATGTAACAACATCTCTTTTTTGATCTAACAGCAGCTCTCAAACTCACACTCGCCTTCCCGGAGTTGATTCCAATCCATAGTGATCCTCGAGGACAAGGTAGAACTGCCGGTGTGTTTCTGAAGCTGTAATGCTTTCTGGGAGTAGAAAGTTTTGTCTTTCTTCTGTGGGCTGACTCTTGGTTTTGTACTATGATCTTGAGGTTTTAAGCCCACTGCATAACATCTTTCAATAGGTAAGTGTAAATCATTTTCTCTATTACCTCTGAATATAGTGGGAAAACTATGAATCCACATACGTTTTTTAAAAATGAAGGAACTTGACTGACATATATAATTGACCAAACGGATGCCTTCATTTTAGATGTTGTTTCTGGTACAGTTGGCATGGGACTCATAGTCACATAATGATTCTAGCCTTTAAGAATGAATTAATGCAGCCAACAACTCAATTTAATTCAGGCAACTCATTACAGATACGTAGTAGCTATTTATATGGTATAAAATGGCTCTTCTTTAAAATAGCATATCTCTTGTTTTACGAAGAACTGAACAGAACTCTCCCTGCCAACAGGACAGCTGCAGTGTCGAAATGACACCATGCCACTTCCCGTGGTCACAGTTGGGACCTTCATAGAAACTGTCAAAGTAGTAAGTTATCCGGAGAGTTGTGACAGCTCCCTGCTGCTAGCATGTGTCCTGCTGTAGTTTGTCCAACACGATGAAAATGTTAGGATCCTGGAGTGATTTTACCTTGGTTCTTGCTTCGCAGTGCTGAAAGAATTGACGCAGCACAAGTGACTTTTAGAGGGAAAGGGAAGTTTCAGGTATGACAGTCTCAAAAAGTACATGCTCTTTCTGGAAAGCGTGCCAGGACCCGCGGGAACTGTACGGATGTTAAACACGTGGAAAGAATAGCAGAACAGGAGCGCGTGGGCGCCGAACCAAGAACAGGAAACCCCCCAGAAGCCAAAGTAGCTAGAGGAAACCTCCGCCCTGCCTTTACCCCTCTTGCGTTCCTGCAGGGGCGGGGTTGGGGTACCAGCAGACCTCATGGGCTGAGTTCAGGTGGACCTGTATGACGTCATAGCGCCCGTGGTGGCTGAGGGGGAGCCTGATTTCCCAGCAACCCCTGTCTTGTGACCCTGCCAGGCAATTTCTGCTAGTGCAGGCATCTGGGGGAGTCAACCCCCCTTTTATCCATATTTTGGCTCCCTGTCAAAAATATTAGAACTTCACATCTCATTTTTAAAAAATAAGCTTAAATTCTTATTGACATATAATGATAGAAATCTGATAAGCTAATAAAAATATTCTATGTTGAGACTATGTGAAAGATAATGATTCTCACTGACTGTTTCAGCTATTATAATTATGATAAAAAGGCAAAAAGTACTAGGACTAGAATTCCAGTTTATACATGCATACGTGTATTGCAAATATGTGTATATGACCAGAGATGACTTGCAGAAAAGTTCTCTTACTAATATTCCTCTTTTAATTATGATGCCTTTGAAAAAAAGGTCCAATTAAAAAAGTGACTTCAAGGGAGTCCGCTAGGACAGCTCTATTCAAGGCAGAGGAGCCAGTTTAGAAGGTGATGATGACTGCTTGGAGGGATTTCAAAAGACTAATCTCGATGGATTCACTTAAAGGACGTGAGATGATCTCATTTTAAAGACATTTTAAGAATATTGACAACTACCCTAGTGAGGGAAAAGGCCAGGAAAGTTACAGAGGAATTATCTTCCATAACAGCAATCTACCTGTTCATTCTTTCAGAATAACAGTGCGGGCTTTTGAGAATTTGATTGTTAAGCCTTACCCTGTCCACCTTAGAGTTGTAATCTTGCCACATGGGACTTACTTATGTTCCCCGACCTCAAAGAACATTTAAAGGAACATGATTTGAATTGCCCATGAATCCCAAACTGCCATTTTACGTGATGTAAATCAAATAGTGCAGAATGCTTTGGGAGAAGATTAGAGAGATGCAAAATCCACCTTCAGAAGGGTAGAGAACTAAGAGAAATTATTGAGAAACAATAGCTTCACATTTTGACATTTTTAATAGAGGCTTTTATAATGTTGTATCAATGGTTTTACTTACCCATATATGTGATTCCCTGAAGCTTTGAAAAGGACCAGTGAACCTCAAAAATTTACACAGAAACTTGACAAGGAGGGTAGCAGTAAATAATGGCACTCAGTAGCTAAACACATGCCCCTGCCAGTTTAAAGGACCACATAGTGCCACTCAGATGTTAATTGTAGCTTTCCTCTGCGATTTTCTTATAGATAATATTAGAAACACATTAGATGAACTCATAAAATACCATCACTTTGCCTAGAAACCACAGCATGCTCAGTGCCCTTCAGTTTAATTAAGTTGACTAAAATGGGTATTAGAAGTTATTTCATTAACTCTTCACCCTATGGAATTAAAAGAAGAAGAAGAAACTAAAGAGGTAAGACTGCAATTTCTCCCCCTATAATCATGCTTATGTTACTTAATTTAGTTACACATTCCCAGCAAAAAAACCCAACTTCCTGTTATAGCATTATAAAATTGTACAACTTCATCATTGTTTCTTCTTGTTTGTTTTAATGGCGAGCAAATAAAAATGCAGAAACATTTTCAAAATATCTCTGCAAGTGCACCATTAAGATCATAAAAATGAGTACCATGATAAACAGTTTTTTTCTCGCAAAGAAATAACTCAGGTTTTTTGATTTTGTGAGTTTTTTAGACGTGGAGAATTGAAGGGATTAACACATAGGCCCCTTCCAATTACTGTATAGGAATTTTTGTTGAATTAAAACTCTATAAGACACAGAAGGAGTAAATTTATGCAATCAGAACTGCCAAATACCTCCAATTCATTTGCAAAAGTGTTGCAGTAGACCTATGATAAATAGCAATGTTTAACTCTACTCTTAATTATTTTATATATAAACAAAAAGCAATTAAACCCCCTCTGCTATGGAATTTAGGTTCAAGTTAATTCTGCATAAAATTGGCTGCTTAAGATTCAAGTGGCAAGTTTAGCTCTAAATCTAGAACACTACAGGACAGAGTTATTGCTTTTTTCCATTTTCTTTTCTTTTGTATATCTTTTCTCTTTAATTACTAACAGGTTTAAACATAAAGAATACACAGAAAGTAGCCTTAATAAAGCATCAGTCAAAAAATATCTACTCCCTCAATTTACCATTGATTTTGTAATTTATTTCAAAATTTAGTGATTAAACATTTTCCCTTAAGAGTGTGTATATATATAAAATAAGCTTTTTCCCTAAGTACTCACTCTAGGAAAAAGAGATCTGGGGGTTTAAAAAGAAAAATATGATCTAACTATATTAGTTCAGTACATCTGTTTCAATGATTTAAAAGTAGAAAATTTTCTAGTAAGACCACAATTAACCAATATTCGGTAAGCCGACAGCCAAATCACTTCTCCCTCAGAGGCTAAACAAGTGCGTGGTTGCAATGAAGTGCATTTACGTGGTATGGCTCTTCTCCTCATGGCCTTTGTAACCCCCACCCAGTGACTGGGGAGGCAGAACGACGCCATGTGGAGCAGCCATTCGCAACCTGTGGGTCGCAACCCTTTTGGGAGTCAAATGACCCTTTCAGAGGGGTTGCCTAAAGACCATCCGAAAACATATATTTCCAATGGTCTTCAGAACCAAGACACGGCTCCTCTATCCGTCTCCAGACAAGTCTGCCCACATGCAGATTGGCCCACATACGAGTACCTTGCGTGAAGACTGTTACCCATGCTACACCATGTTTCAAGACAAAATTTCATTTATTTGTAATTAGAAATAAATATTTCACAACATATAATTACAGATTGTTTTTTGATTCATCACTATGCTTTAATTATGTTCAATGTGTAACAATGAAAATACATGCTGCATATTATTTACATGACGATTCATAACAGTAGCAAAATTACAGTTATGAAGTAGCAACAAAAATAATGTTATGGTTGGGGGTCACCACAACAGGAGGCACTGTATTAAAGGTCCGTGGCATTAGGAAGGTTGAGAACCACTGATGTAGAGGATGTAGAAGATTTTAATTCAGGAATTGGCCAGTTTTGCCATTTTGCTGAGTATAAAAGTGAGCTGTCTTAGAAGCAGGGGCAGAGACTCCTATGGCCATCAGTGGGGAAAGTCACTAGTTGATCTGAGTTGAGATTATGAAACAGAGTAGCAGACTTCCCAAGCACAGCATGAGTAAAACGGAGTACCTTTGGGAATGAGGCTGACATACAGAGTGAAATGTCCTTCGGGCATTTATTACTTTTAGCAGCACTTTTCATCCCTTACCCAAGCAAGGCAAATCCATATGGAGCCTAGTGGTTGAAAGGCTGAAGTCCAAAAAACCAAGCAAACCACATAGCTGCTGGCCTGACTGAGAAGAGGAGATCCTGTGGACAAAGACTGTATCCTTAATGCTGACTAATTGTGAGTAATCCGTAATTGTGAGGCTGGTACGTGATATGTGTGTTCTGTGTGACCATTGCAATGGATCATCAAACCCAGGAAAGAAGCAGAGCATTGTGGGAGGGACTGTTGGTGCCCCACTAAGATGGAAGAAGTTAAAGAACGGAAGTGTAACGTAACTCTGCCTCATAGGAGTCATCTTTAGGCAGCGAAGGAGCTGGACCCTCTTTTGTGTAGTCAGAGGAGATCAGGCATGCCCAACATCACTTTCTTCAAGGAGTCTGAGATTTTTGCATAATAGTTTCATCAAGTTTACAGCAATAGAGCAAAAGTTGACTGATCTCATTCCTTTTCCAACTCACTCGTTCACAATTTATCTTCAAAGCCACTTAAACTGTCGTATTAATTTACTTGATCTTTTGACTTATCAGTAATCAATGAAAATCCATGTTTTTCTGTGTCCCACAAGCTGCTGTTAAAAGTAGAATTTTCTTGGCAGAGGCATTCCTTCTATTCCCCCATAGGATTGTATGGCTGGCGAAAGGGTGTCCATGAAAAGTTATCCTTGGTAATTTATACGAGTGTGTGTGACTGCCTTTGGTATTTCACATTTAACTCTGTGTGGTGTCTAGGTATGCCATTGTCTCATGTTTGCCAAGTATGTAAATTGTTCTTTATATACAATAAAGTCTGGCAGAATCTTCTAAGATAATTTACTATTGCAATCTATCACAGCTGCAGACACAGAAGCTTTTTTCCTTTGGGTAATCATACACACCTTACACTCTCACAGTGCAATTCATTGAAGCAAAAAGGGATGGGCGTAGCATTTCGACCTGATGACATTCTGCTCCCGCTCCATTCTAGCCGACCTCCTGACTTTCTGACTATCCGCTTTGCTTTGTTTGCCTCTGTAACGATCTCTTGACCCAAATCATAATCTTTCTTAACTTTTCTTTGCCCCCCTCTTATTTTCTTTCAGGCTTTATCTCACAATATTGTTTAAAATTTTCTCATAATCAATCTTATTTTACTAATTCATGGAAAGCATCATGAATATCATTAGTAAAAAATCATAAAATAGACTGGGCAATGGCAAAAATGTTGGACAAATTAAATATTCATGATTTATTTATATCTGCAATAGTTAATCCAAGGAAAATCAACTTGGTGTTACCATAGATAAGGAATTTATATTTTGAGCTTTTGATAAAGTTATAATTAATGTATTTCATCAGTAAACAGAAACAATGTACTGGATCATGCTAAAATATAAGTGAAAGTGAACAAACTAAAATGAAGTAAATTTCAGTCAAATTTGGAATAGAAAACAATCGGCATAATTCATGTATCCACCACTAGTCTGTCATTTTGTCTTACTGTGACAGCTCTGTGTTGCTGTGATGCTGGAAGCTATGTTACCAATATTTCAATTACCAGGAAAGTTCCCAGGGTTAACAGGTTTTAGTGGTACCGCCAGACTAAGAACAGACAATAAAAAATAAATATGTTACCCCCTTCTGAGGGGTTACCCACTGAAAAGCTTATGAATATCAGGAGAACATGTTCACATAAAATTTGAGTACCTTCCATTAAGTACAATGTTGCCCATGATAGGATAATAGCTATACCTATCAAAGGAATTCCAGTTAATACAACTGTTATTAAAATTTATGCACCAAACACTATAGCTAGTGATGAAGAAATTGAGAATTCTACCAACTTCTTCGGTCTGAAAATTGATCAAGCATGCAGCCAAGATCTTTGATAATTACTGGAGGTTGGAATGCAAAAGTCATAAACAAGAAGGGTCAGAAGATTCCAGCATCAGTGACCAAAGGATTGCAAAACATAGAACACATAGCCAAAGGAGGAAATACTATCAGATCCCAAAGTGTGAGATTCTGGTTTGCAGAAGGTTATAGTTGACAGTGGGAGCCCAAAATACATTTGTGAGAGCTACACAAGAAGTAAACTTCTGGTGATTTCCCTCTGTACATAATGGATGCATGGGAATAAACCGCTTACAAAACAGAGTAGATTGGATAGAGGAATATATATATTTTTTAAATAATTGAGATGCAAAAAACCCTGGGGCTTGCCCAAGTCATATCGTTATTAAATAATAGGAGCAATTCTATCTTTAATGAGAATGTGACAGGTTTAACCCAACAGGCTTCCTGCCATTCTTTATTGTAATCATGCATTATTATATCTATCGCTATCTATCTACTTATATCTATCAATCAATCGATCTAGCTAGCTAGCTAGCTAGCTAGACATCACTGCCATTCAATCATATATATATGCCAATGTGGCAAGACAGAATCCTGAGCCACATAGAAAACAGAATCATTCAAAGAGAAGATTCCTAACAGTAATAGGGAGAATTTCTGTGATATTCTTTGCAAACGTAATTTCTCTGCGAAGGATAGGCCGAAGACCGGTCCCTGTTAGGCAGAGTGGGTTAAAGATGTTCCAAATATCCATCTTTTCCAAAGTGTTGCACACCTCTATCATTTCTAACATCCACTCCTCCTCCTCCCCTACTTTCGCTCTTTTTTGTGTTGTTGTTGATAGTGCCATCAATTCAGTGTGCACAACAGAGTGAAACCTTGCCTGCTCCTATGCCGTCTTCACAATTATGGCAATGCTTTTCCTTGTGGTTGCAGCCATTGGGCCAGTCCAGCTCCTTGAGGGCCTTCCTCTTTTCCCCTGCCCTCTCCTTTACTGACCACGATGCTCCAGGGACGGGTGTCTCCTGACAACATGCCTAAAGTATGGAAGACAAAGTTTCAACATCTTTACCTCTAAGGAGCACTCTGGCTGCATGCCTTCCAAGACAGGAGATTTTCTGCTGTTCTCATGAGGGATTGTTTACTGGGAACCTGATCGACAAAGGCAAAACTCTGATCTCAGCAAAACAGGCTCTCTGTGTGAGGGGATTGAGGTATGACCATTCCTTTGATCTGGAGGAAGGTGGGGAGAACCAGAGAGGATCCACATTTCTCAATGCCAACCACCAGGTTTGAGTGCTTGTTCTAGTCTTGAATAAGCACAGCTAGTTCGTTTCATCTGCCATAGTTAGTTTCACCTGTCTGTCTTCTCTCTGACCTCCTCTTTTGTTCATCTCTCTCTCCTACTTCATGTTCGATTCACATCTCTATCCTTTTCACTTTAGCTCAAAATTGCAGCATGATTAGCCAGTATCTCTTTCATTTGGTCTCTCGTGTCTCTATTACAGAGCGTTGGCATTACGTAGCATGCCTACCTAGTCTGCCATCTTGCCAAAAACTCTGCACTGCACTTTTTTCTTAGAGTAAATCCTTCAAAGAAGAATAGCAGTAGTTTAATAATTTTTAAAAGGATTTTGGTAAATACTGCCTGACTTCAAAAAAGTTCCTATCAGTTTTATTTATCCATACAGACATTCTTAAGCTATATTTTGTCACATTTTTTACCAATAGTGATGTTATTCTTTTTAATATATACTTATTCAATTTGATGGGCGAAGATAGTATAAGATGGTTATTTTGTTTTACTTATTCAGTAATATTAAGGTTTAAAAGAATAATTTAAAAGAAGCTTTATAATGCATTTTTACCACACTCATTTGCATGGAACTATTTTCTTTTTGATCCCTGAAGCAAGTTTGTTTCCTCTTCCAAATATCGATATGGATTTTTTCCCCTCAGTGGCTGAGTGATTTTTAAGCATGTACACAGGCTAAGGCAGAAGTGAATTAGATTCCACTGGCTCATTTACTTCTGGACTAGGTAACTCAACTCACCCAAAACCCATTGCTGCCAAGTCAATTCTAGAAATTAGAGTGAGCACAACTCAGGGGTCAGTTGAAATCTTTTTTTTCAGAATTATAATCACCAGCCATCATCTGTGGCATTTCAAACCTTTTGCTTCTGAGATGCTTTTTATTTTTTAAATGTCTGAACATCCTAAAGTGGACAAATAGGTACTGTATATACTCGTGTAAAAGCTGAGTTTTTCAGCACTTTTTTTAAACACAGTTTTTGTGGTAAAATTAGATGCATCAGCTGATATTTGGGTCGGCTCATACTCAAGTATATACGGTAAATTGTATGCGCAACACACAGTGACTGCTTCAAAGCCACAAAGCAGAAATGCAAAATGATGTTCTTACTTCTTCTATGATCTCTCTAAGGTGGATCTGAATGACTGTAATGAGCTCCTGTGATAAGTTCCCTTATCATTCCAATGCACTCAGGTTCAAGCTTCAGGAGTGTGTAGTTATATAATCATTTGTAAATTTGCAAGATTATGAGTGAAGGGGTGGAGTCTAATCTGTCAATCAAGTCATAATCAATGAGGCCTCTGTGTGGGCATGGCCTTCTCCTGGGAATTCTGGCAACTCTGGAACTTCCTCCTTGGAGGTGGGAGAGACTCTTCTCTCTTTCTCTGTTCACTTCCTTGGAGATTCTCTACTGACAAGACTCAAGGCTGACTCCCTGAGAGACACTTTACTGACAAGACAGATGTCACTGTGCTGATAGACCCTGTGCCCTGGGAACTGGAGGAGCCACGTGGAAACCCCTGCCTGCGCTGAGATGCTTCTAATGCCACTGGATCCAAAGATTTTCTACCCACTGTCCTGTGATCGTCATGCACTCAGCAACATTGCATGTGTTTTGTGAGTCTGAAGAGGATTTTATATATTGGTATCGGACATATGCGCTAGTATCAGACTTATGGGCTTGATCTGGACTGTGTTGTGATGCTTTCCTAATGTACAATTACCCTTTATATAAATCTTTCTCTTATACACGTATGAGTTTCTGTGGATTTGTTTCACTAGTCAACGCAGACTAACACACGTGTTTTTTTCTTTAAAAGAATTAATAAGAAAATACATGCGTAGACACAGAGTGATTTTCTTATAGGCCTGTTACAGAGTTTTTCCTATTTCAGGTCATCGAATCTGTATAATCTTGTTAGATATTTAAATTTCCTTGAAAAGTAATATGTAGAGATGCGCTGTATCCTGCTCAAGAAAACGTAGCAGCAGATTAACATAACATTTTTCCAGCTTTTGCAACTATTTTTTACCAGGCTAATTTCTGTAATAATCCTAAAACATTAGAACGTTAGTCAGTATATAAATATGTATTTTAATTGGAATGCATTTTAAAGTATATTACGCTTAAATAATGAATCGGTCCATTTTCTATATGGCACAGATAAAATGTTAAGAGCCATCAAGTTGGTTCCATCTCCCAGCAGCCCCGTGTTTAACAGAACAAACCCTGTCTGGTTCTAGTTCCTCCTTCACAACTATTGTTGGGTTTGAACCCCTGTTTGCAGCCACGCTCTTCCTCTTTTGCTCTGACCGTCCACTTGCCCACTGATCTCCTTGTCTAGGAGCTGACCCCTCCTGGCAACCGAACTCTCCATGCTCACAGGCGTGAGACAAAATCTCCACATCCTTGCTTCTAAAGGAGCCTTCAGAATGGACTTCTTCCAAGACAGATGTGCTTGTGCTTCTGGTAGGTCACATACTTAAATCGTCTCTCCGACACCATAATTCACTGGCAACAATTCTTCTGCTGTCTTCTTTTCCTTCATCAGACTTCCCAACTGTATGAGGCGATCTAAAATATCAAGGACTGCGCTCCATGTACCTTCGTTTCTAAAATGACATCCTTGCTTTTAAGCACATTTCAGAAGTTGCGTGCAGCAGATTTTCCTGCCGCAATGTGTCCTTTGATTTCTTGACAGCTCCTCACATAATGATTGATTGTGGGTGCAGACAGGATGAAATCCTCGACAACTTCAACCGTTGCTCCATCTATCATAATTTTATTTATTGGTCTCTATGTGAGGACTGTAGTTCTCTTCACATTTATTGTAATTCGTCCTGAAGGATGAAACCCTTGCTCCTCAGCAGCAGCACGTGCTTCGACTCCTCTTCACTTTCAGCAAGCAAGGTTGTGTCACCTGCGTGGCATAGGTGGTTGACTAGCCTTTCTCCTAACTTGGTGCCACTTTCTTCTTCCTGTAGTCCAGTTTCTCACGTTATTTTCTTCGCATAAAGATTGAATAAATATGGTGAGCAGACACAACTCTATTGCCCTTGTGTCCTGATTTTTCAATGGTGTAGTACTCACTTGTTCTGCTCAAACCTCTCAGTCCATGTACTGAGTCCTCATGATGCCAAGGAGTGATTTTGGAATTCTTGTTTTTTCCCCATATTATCCATGGTGTTTATGATTCCCACTGTGAAAAGTCTTTGGATAGTCAATAAAACATTGCTCTGGTTTTCTCCACTTGGAGCAAAGGTAAGTCTAACACAGTGATGATGGAGCTCATGCTACTGCCTCCTCTGAATCTAGTTTGATTATCTGGCATCCCCTGTCTATGTATTGCTGCAAATGTTGTTTGATGATCATCACCAAAACTCTGCTTGCGTGGGATATTTACGGTGTTGGTTGATAATTTACACATCCAGTTTCGTCACTTCATCAGAATGGGCGCCAACATGAACATCTGCCTCAGTTGGCTAGGTAGCTTTCTTCCAAAGGTGTTGGTATCGAGCAGTGAGGGCCTCCAGCTTCTTGAAACACGGCGATGCATAATCCATCAATGCCTCGCTTTTTCTAAAACCTTCAGTGCAGCTTAGATGACTTTCTTTAATGTTATTTGTCCTTGAAAAGGCTGAATGTCAGCTAGTTCTTTTGGGTAGTATGACTCGGTGCATTCCTTTCTTCTTCATTTAATTCTTCTTGCATTGTTCCATGTGCTTCCCATAAATTTTCAATATTACAACTTGAGACTTGATTATTTTCTTCATTGCTCTCAGCTTGAGATATACTGAGTGTATTTGTTTTTGTTTTCTAACTCAAGATAGTTGAAATTTTCATTTTAATATTTTAGTTTGTGTTCTTGAGTTGCCATTGGAAATTTTCTATTCAACTCATTTACTTCATCATTTCTTCCACTAACTTTAGCTTTTCTACTATCAAGGCTCTCCTCTGACTTTAACTGCTTAATTACCTTTTGCTTTCTTCATGAATGCTGGTTTTGGTGTCGCCCCATGGCTTCTCTGGTCTTTGGTCATTGTGATTGTTGCTAGGTGCCATCAAGTGGGTTTCGACTCATAGCGACCTGATGTACAACAGAATGGACTACTGTCTGCCCATACACCATCCTTACCAGCTTTCTTCTATTTGAGCCCAGTGTTTCAGCCACTGTGTTAACCCATCTTTGGAAGGGCTTTCCTCTTGTTTATTGCTCCTCTACTTTACCAAGCATGCGGTCCTCCTCCAGGGACTGGTTCTTTCCTGGTAACTTGTCCAAGGGTGCGATGAAGTCTCCCATCATTGCCTCTAAGGAACAGCCTGGCTATCCTTCTTCCGAGATAGATATGGTGTTCTTTTGGCAGTTCTTGGTATTTTCTTTTTTTTCCCTTGGTATTTTCAATGTCTTTACCAGCACCATAATTAAAAGACATCAGTTCTTCTTTGCTTCCTTTTTCCATGCCCAACTTTCACTTGCATATGAGGTCATTGGAAATAGGTTAGCATAGTTGAATCCTCAAAGTAACATCCTCGATTTTCAACACTTAAAGAATTCTTGTGCAGCAGATTTATCCAATGCAATGCATTATATGATATCTTTTTTTTGATCATTTCATTGGGGGTTTGTACAACCCTTATTACAATCCATACATGCATCCATTGTATTAAGCATATTTGTACATTTGTTGCCATTGTCATTCTCAGAACATTTGCATTCTACTTGAGCCCTTGGTATCAGATCCTCATTTTTCCCCTCCCTCCCCACTACCCCCTCCCTCATGGACCCTTCATATTTTATAAATTATTATTATTTTGTCATATCTTACACTGTCTGATGTCTCCCTTAACCCACTTTTCTGTTTTCTGTCCCTCAGGGAGCAGGTCACATGTAGATCCTTGTAATGATCTCCCTCTTTCCACCCCACCCTCCTTCCACCCTCCCGGTATCACCACTCTCAGCACTGGTCATGAAGGGATCATCTGTCCTGGATTCCCTGTGTTTCCAGTTCCTATCTGTACCAGTGTACATGCTCTGGTCTAGCCGGACTTGTAAGGTAGAATTGGGATCATGATAGTCAGCGTTGGGGGTGGGGGTAGGGATGGGGGAAAGGGAAAGAATTTAGGAACTAGAGGAAAGTTGTATGTTTCATCATTGCTACACTTCACCTTGACTGGCTCGTCTCCTCCCTGCGACCCTTCTGTAAGGGGATGTCCAGGTGCCTACAGATGGGTCTTAGTTACCCAATCTGAACTCCCCCTCATTCACAATGATTTGATTTTTTGTTCTTTCATGGCTGATACCTGATCCCTTCGACACCTCGATCTTTTGACTGTTTTCCATGATCATTGATTGTGGATCCAAGCAAGACAAAATCCTTAGAAAGTTCAGTCTTTTTTTGTTTATATTGGTGTTCCTTATTGGTTCAGTTGTGAGGATTTGGATTTTCTTCATATTGAGTTATAATCCATACTGAAGGCTACTATTCTTGATCTTCATTAGAAGATGTTTTAAGTCCTCCTCACTTTCAGCAAGCAAGGTGGTGTCATCTGTATGTCATTAATTGTTAAAAAGGTTTCCTCTAATCCTGGACCCACAATCCCCTTCATATAATCCAAACATTCTGATTATTTGCTCGGTCAGTATACAATTTGAATAAGTAATGTTTTAAATCTGATCTTGAGGTGTTATTTATCTACTTTCAGGTGGGGTATATGCAAGGTTGTACTTTGGCTCTTATGAACTTGCTTGGATTTTCTTAAACTTCAGCTGACACACATATAAAAAAATGTTGGTCTATTTCTCAGTAGGCCACTGACTTCATTTTCACTCCTAGAACTGAGTTTCTCCATCATTTTTTCCCTGCAGATGTATTCAATGTTATTACTGTGTATTCTGTCTGATGAAACCCATGTATATGGTTGATGTTTTTATGCTGTTGGAAAAAAATGAATTTGCAATGAAGAAATCTTTGGTCTTGCAAAATTCTATAATGCAATATGCAGCATTATTTCTATCACCAAGGCCATTTTCCCCAATACTTACCCTTCTCTCTTTTTTAATTTGTTGATTTTCCCAAACCTTTTTATTGGGAGGTAATACAGCTATCATACCATTCCATAATTCAATCACATCAAGCAGTATTGTACAATTGCTACCACAGTTTCAAAAACATTCTCTTTCTTCTTGAGCACCTTGACATCTGCTCTTCTTCACCCCCCGCCCTCCACCACTGTACCCCCAAGAACCCTTATTCTACTTGCTGTCTCTATAAGTCCATCAATCCTGGAATCCATATACCAGAAACCAGAAAAACATATAACAACAATTCAAGAGGGTTATCCACAATGACAAAATGCACCAGGTTTAAACCCCAATATGAAGAAAAAGGAGAAGAAATACACATAAAATATTGAAAACCATCTCAGGCCCAACGTGGATGTGAGGGAGCAACTGGCAAGCTGCTTTTTCCCAATACATGTTTGGTTGTTTTAAGCTACTGACCTTGTGGCTGGCAGTCGAACTCCTAATGCCTTACACCACCTGGGCTCTCTGTGTATACCTAATACTCCATCAGCACGTGGTATAGGTAAATATCTTTGGATAAGCTTCTTTGCATGTAAATCTAGGTGTGTCTTTTTCTGGAAGAGACTTTGCTTCCATCAGTTTGAAAGAGATTTTTTTTAAATCAATTTATTGGGGCTCATACAATTCATCACAATACATAGATCAATTGTGTAAAGCACATCTATACATTTGTTGCCCTCATTATTCCCAAAATTTGCTTTCCTCTTGGGTTCCCGGAATCAGCTCATTTTCCTTTTTCCCCTCCCCCTCCCTTCTTCCTCTCCCCTCCCTCATGCACCCTTGATAATTTATAAATTATTATTATATCTTATATTACACTGCCCGGCATCTCCCTTCACCTACCCCTCTGCTGCCCGTCCCCAAGAGAGGAGGTTATATGTAGCTCCCTGTGATCAATTCCCCCTTTCTACACCCACCTTCCCTCCTGGTATTGCCACTGTCACCCCTGATCCTGAGGGGTTCATCTGTCCTAGATTCCCTGCGTTTCCAATTCCCATCTGTACCGCTGTGCATCATCTGGTCTAACCAGGTCTGCAAGGCAAAATTGGGGTCCTGGTAGTTGGGGGGAGGTTGAAAGAGATTTATAATCTACACGCAGTTAGAAAGGTTCTCTTTATTGCCCTTTTTGTATTCCGGGGGTGCTGTATCTTACTGTCCAGTAACTGATACCTGGTGGCATGAATATCATGATTTATGTCCCACAACTCTCTTCCAACAAATGTCAAATTTGCTTTAGAGATAAAAAGGAAATGGTGACCTGTTATACCTTTGGAGTGGAACACTTTTAAGAAAAGCAACTTTAGGTAATATATATTTCTAAAAATCAGTAAAATCTCTAACTAAAACTATATGCATCAAAATTTTAGTAGATTTTGTTTCGTTACACTCATTTAATGGACATTTTCAAAATCATTTTACATAGTAGCCAAATATTTAATTATTTGTTAATAAACTGTATAGACTTTTCTAAAAGTTTATATGCCTACAGCTGTAAAGATATAGTGATCATAACAACAGAAAAAGTGCACTTTTGTGTTTATATCATATCTTTTCTAATGATTATTTCAGCATTTTAATAATTTAAAAATATATGAAAATATTTGAATAATTATATTTATAAATTATTGGCAGTATATGACAAGTCAAAAGAAAAAAAACAGCAAAGTTGCTGCACAGGATAGTTAGAGCAGTATATGAAAGCATATGAAATTAAATTCAGAGCCATTGTCATATGTCTCTTGAGAATATTGTGTTAACAATGAAGTAGGAAAACAGATATTCGAGATTTTTCAAAGTGACATTAGTAAAAGCTGTGGAGAAAGCAATATTTCCTTTTTCGAGCTAACTTAATTTTCTCCCTGTCTTGTTATAGCTAGTATCTTCCATAATTGTGGAAGGCAGGCAATTTATACTGAGTGATAGTGCAAGTTAAATATTAGTATGTAGCATGATTCCTTCCACTTAAACTTTAAAAGCTCAGGACAAAATGAAGAATGATTTTGGATCTGTTTTGTACTTTAGATAATATGCAGTGTCATTTCTTCTTTCTTTTTTTAATTACATGTAGACTATTTTCAATTTTAGCTAATAGAGCAATTGCTGTTTTTCAGACTACACGGATTTACCAACTGGATTGAAGTAGCCTCATTATATCTTCTATGGTTCTACAAAGGCCCAATTTTAGTAGTGCTTATTTTCCTGAGTTCATCCCACAGCCTTCCAATCTTATTATTTTACTCTACCCCTCTTTGACAATATAGGATTTGCTGATTATATCATTCATAAGTTTACCTTACCAAATATTTATCTTTTGATTATATCACCAGCCATGTTTACAGTGAGACATGACAGGAAGCCTATTGGACTGAACACTATCAAGTTTTCATTCTAGAATCACACTCACCATTTAATAACTGTATGACTTTATGTGCAAGTCACTGGATTTCTTTTTATTCTTAATTTGTTAGTCCTGTGGGGACAAGAATCATACCTTATCGGCTTAATCTTAAAATCTGTCAGGGCTAAATAAGGCAGAGAAAAATGGTTTAGACATGTAAGACGCTATATTACTTTAAAGGCTTCCTGGTGGCAGACCCATTAAGCCCTTAGCTGCTCTCTGAAAGATACGTAGTTTAAACATCCAGGGCTGTTGCAGAAGGAAGACCTGAGAATCGATTCCAGTAACGTGTGCAGTCCAGACAATGCTAGTGGGCTGTTCTGCTCTATCACATGGAGTCTCTATGTGTTGAAATCTACTCACTTGCACCTAAGCATTTCAACAACACACTATGTTAGGCACTTTGGTATCATTTGAGTGTAATAATGCTGTTAGCAGCCACCAAGTTGACACTCAACTCATGGCAACTCCAAGCGAAAAGGACATGGATCATAATGATCCACACTGGGGTTTGATTGACTAATTCTTTGTGAATAGAGAGTGAGGCCTTCCTTCCTAGCCCATCTTAATCAGGACACTCTGTTTAAATGTGTTCAGCCTCACAGCAAACTAGAAGTCACCACTGATTGATAGATGCTGGCTGTGCGTGAAGTACATTGGCCAGGAATCAAAGGTAGGTCCACAAAGAAGATGAGAATTCTACTGTTGAACCCTCATTGCTCCTACTGGGTTGTAATGAACATCCTGTAACACAAACTGAGTGCCATCAAGTCAATTCCCAGTCATAGAGAACTGTGCCTTGGGTATCTGAGATTAGAAATTTTTACATGAGCAAAAAAAAGCCTCATCTGTCTCCCACAGAACAGGTGGTTGTTGCAAACTGTCAACCTTGTAGTTAGTGATCCAATGCCTAACCAACTGTTCCACACTAAGTTGTTCATATTCATAATCTTGTTTAATCTTTAGAAACCCTATGTAGTAAAAACTGTTATTTCTGTTTTACACACGAAGAATACGAGGCAGTTTGTACTTGTGCAATAGATTAGAAATCACACCATTAGGAAACAATAGAATCAGGCAATGAATTCAGGCCACCTGCCTCCTGAAACTCATGTGTGCAGGTAACAGAGTTTGGCCAAGTCATTTAAGTTATTCTCTTTTTTTCAAGCTAAGTTGGAAAATAGAAATCCTCTTGAGGAAGAACATCTTTTTTTAAAAAAGCAATTTCACTATTACACCACTGGGAAACCATTCCTTCCCTATCCATCTTAAAAAATAAGTGTTCCGGAACTGCCTAGTACGACCCAAACAGAACTCTCAGATAGTTTCCCTGGGGATAAAATACCCCATATAATTCTTATCCTCTCCAAACACACCTCCCTAGAAATGATAATAATTTCAATAATTGCAGATCTCCCCCAGAACAGAGATGTGTTATCATTATCTTTTGACAAGAAGCTATCAGGATGATTTCCTTACAAACCCTGTAAACCAGGAATCTGTGCTTTGCCTCCCTGGCACCAAACTAATCATATTACATCTTTCAGATTCTCACTCTGTTTTCTTCCCATTTCTGTCTCACAAGGAATTAATTAAATCAGAACTCTCATGCTACAGAAAACCAATGAAGAAATTATACATTTAATTGTCATTCTAATTGGTGGCATAAATTCTTCATAAGTAGCTCTATGAAAAACATTAACTCCAAGAACTTAACTTACTTTCATATGAATACCAAATTGATAACTATGAGACAAATATAAGACTATGTCCAAAAGGAGTTACCATTTACTGTTTGTCACCTCATTATCTCCCCTTCTTCCCTCACTGCCACCAAGTAAATTCCACTTCATATCACCCAGATAGGACAGAGTGGAACTGATCCATAGAGTTTCTGAGATGGTTATTGTTTTCTTTCAGTTTTATTGGCTCATAATCCACATATAATACAATTCAATTGTTCAAATCATGTCAAGAAGAATTGTGCAATTATTAGGACAATCCATTTCAATACATTTTCTTCTTTTCCCCCTCCCATGATTAAATCACCTTTAAAATCAGTTGTATAATCACTTCCAGGTCTAGTGCTCTGTCCCCCTCCAGCCTTCCTTGTTTATTCCCCAAATCCCCTCAGTCTCCCCATCTCCCTGCCCACCCCCACCCCCACCCTATATTCCCTACAAACCCTTGCATCAGTTATTATCGCTATGCATCTGCTCCTTCTTTGCATCACAAACTGGTAAACCCAAGAGAAACAATAAAGAATAAAAATGAAATGAAGTGGTAAGAATAAAACAGTAGTAACATAAAGATTAAAATATCAACAATGATCATGAAAGGAAAGACCTCGATTGATATTTAAAAATCTAGGGAAATAATGTGTGTCATGGAACAAGCAAGAGGTCCTTGCACTTGAATAAATTCAGGTTGGAACTAGAGGGAGGTCAACTGACCAAGTATCAAGTTTAATCCAGCATAATCAGGATTACAATGATCTATGTTTGATAGTAAGGCTGTTCTAGATCTGGGCCTATGGCTAGAGGGGATCTGCCAGCAGCTTAATCTGACTAGATACTCTGCAGATGGGTTTTGGGCTCCAACTGTCTTCCACAGCCTTCCACAAATCGGGTATTCACATTTTTAGGTCTAATACTTTCCCCTTCTTCATATTTGAATTTTGTTATTATTATCTTTGGATCACTCAAGCTGGAGTGCTTCTTCCATATGGACTCAGTTGATTCCTCACTTAGATGACTGCTTAGACCCCAGACACTATTCTGATTGATAGCCGGGCACCATCTGCTCTCTTAACCACACTTTGTTGTAGCACCCTTGTCTTCAGTGATCCCTTCATGAAGGCAGGTATCTAGCAGGACCATGTTAACAAAAATAACTGTTCTTGGATTTGGGCTAGAGTTAAGTGGGAGCCTAGAATCCAACTGCTTGGCCATGGAATATGCATGACTGAGGTTTACTATGGTGGTCTTTTTATGACAAAATCAAACCCCCATAAGACCAACTCCACCAGCACCAACAACAAACCAACTAGCAATCAAACAATGAAAGAAAGAAAGAAAAACATAAAGGCAGGAATTTTAAAAACCCATATAAACAAAAATGTACAGCATTGTCAATCATCCCCCTGGGTACAAGGCGATTGCATAGATGACATCCATTTTCCCATTGACACAGCACTGGACACTGTCAGTATGACATCCATGTTCCCAGTGACACACATGGGGACACTGTCAGTATGACATCCATGTTCCCAGTGACGCAGCCCTGGACACTGTCGGTATGACATCCATGTTCCCAGTGAGGCAGCACTGGACACTGTTGGTATGACACCCATGTTCCCAGTGAGGCAGCACTGGACACTGTTGGAATAACATCCATTGTCCCAGTGAGGCAGCACTGGACACTGCGGTATGACATCCATGTTCCCCGTGACGCAGCACTGGACACTGTTGGTATGACATCCATGATCCCCGTGACGCAACCCTGGACACTGTCGGTATG
>NW_022111324.1:29519676-29684070 GCF_000313985.2 Echinops telfairi | reverse complement strand
TGTTCCCCGTGACGCAGCACTGGACACTGTCGGTATGACATCCATGTTCCCCGTGACGCAGCACTGGACACTGTCGGTATGACATCCATGTTCCCAGTGACACAGCACGGAGACACTGTTGATATGAGGAGTGGATGGAGTTCAGATCCTCCTTGGGGCACAGCCCATTAGCCGTTGCCCCGCACAGTTCGATCTTCCGTTCTACTGAGCTCTGTATACGAAGTATGGGTTTGGTGCTGGGGAACTTCCTGGATCAGTTCTTCCATGGGCAGATCACTACCCAACAGATCAAAACCTGTCATGTCACTGTGAGGGGGGCATCAAAGTATGAAATCTATCGTGATTTGGGGTCCCGATTAATTGGACCCCGAGCTGGAGATTCCCCTCAAAGTCCAATGACAGCCAATTCCATAGTCCGGTGAGGCCACTCTGCTCCCTCTCTGCTCTGAAGACCTCGGTAAGACAGTGAATCTTTGTGGAAGCCGAGTTTCCCCTGTCTCCCACAGAGTGGCTTATGGGCTTGAACCACTGATCTTGAAGTTGCAACTCAACACTTAGTCCATCGTCCCACCTCTCTTATGAAAAGTTACATTTTGAAGTTTTAAAAAATTATCAATACTTAAATTTTCAAAGGAAATAAGTATGCCAAGAAATTTTGAGCCAAGTAATGTGTGATAGAATATCTATAAATTGAGGAATTCTGTCAAGGATTATTTGAATTCACCAATTAACTTTGGTTACTATGTGTCAGAATCTTCTCAATGGCAATTTGGTTAAAGAACCCTGATAATATAATGGTTACAATTTGAGTTTCTAGTCACAAGGTCAGAAGTAAAAATTAAAATTAAAAAAACAAAAGTACAAATGAGTGGGAGAAAGATGAGGCTTTCTACTCCCAGAAAGAGTCGCCTTCTTGGAAACCAAGGACCTTGTCATCGAGAGTTGCTGTGTGTCAGTCTGCTCCATGACAAGGAGTTGAGAGTTTGCCATTTGATTGACAGAGTACTAAGTTCCAGGTATCCACTCTCATTGAAAACAGTGTTGTGAAGTAGACGTTACTGTTCCCTTCACCTTACTTTCAAAGAATGAGATTTAGAAGAGTGGAATAATGCCCTTTTAGTAGAACTGAGATTTGTACTTGTACAGAGACCTAAGTCCATCCACAGGAACCTCAACCCTTTGTGCCCTCCCCCCAAAACGGGCTACATCTCCCAAACTAGATAGGTGTGTGCCCATGAGCAGGATTTGCTACAGGAACATTCTGCATGAGTACTATTCCAAGTTAGAAGCACAGCTGTCTTTGTTGATGATTTACCATGATACAACACCACTCCTTGATGGCATGTGAAGGGTGCCTCCTGACACAGTGGGTTCCACATTGGGCAGCTAACTACAAGGTCAGCCGTTCAAGTACACCAGTCTCTCTCCTCAGGAGAAAGATGCAGCTGTCTACTTCCATAGATATTTAAAGTCTCAGAAACAAAAATGGGCAACAGGGTCACTATGAGTTAAATGAATGCAATACCAGCGTGCTGAGTAAAAATTATGAGTTAAAACTTATTTGCAAATTATAGTTAGAATAATTAGCAACACAGGACCTCAGTCTACACTATCTTCACCTATTTCTCATTTACAAGATCTCACTTTAAGCAAAATCCTCTTTTCCAGGAAAAAAAACGTTCTCTGTGAAGAATGTATGGATTTTCTACATGCTGACAGCCAGCATGTCATCTTGTGCTACAAATGTCTATTAAATGCAATGATATTGCTTTGTCTCACAACCTGAAGTGCTTTCCCAGGGTGATAAATACCCTCTAGCTAGTCTCCACTCTGCCAAGACTGACCTGCTTGCTAGAAATTAACTCGAGCAGTTCCTCTGTTTTCAAACCTGTAAAGTAGAGTTAGCTATACATAACCTATTTCTTACAGAGCGTGGTGGCTTGGTGGGGTAAGTTTTGGGCTGCTAACCGCAAAGCCAGTGTTTCAAACCCACCACTCACTCATCTGAAGAAAGATGAGGTTCTCTGCTCTCTTCATCAGGACATAGTCTCAAAATACCTATGCAGTGTTTCTAAGAGCCAGAATCTAGTCACTGGCAGTGGGAATTTGCCATGGAAGGAGCTTTGTTGGCATAATAATTGCTAAGGCTGGCAGTTCAAACCCACCCAGAGACTCTGTGGGAGAAAGATCTTGTCCCAGAAAGATTATGGCAAAGAAAATCCTCTGGGCCAGGGCGTTCTGACTCTGAGACACAGGCGGCTATGAGTAGGAACCAACCTGACTACATCCAACAACAACAACAACAACAACCATATCTCTTCTCAAATGAGATGCAAAGATCAAATACAATCATCTTTTTTAATTTACTAAAAAATTAAGTGGCTGCTAAATTGCAAATATAAGGAAAAGTTTATTGAAAAGCCAAAGGCTAGGAATTGCAGCAGCATTCTTATAGGTAATCTATCGCCCCCACAGGGCTCTGCCAGAAATGAACAAAGCTTCTTTTCAGAAATGTGAGGTTTGGGTTATTTTTAGAGCAATTGGCTCTTTCTTCTCTTTTTTTTTGGTGTGCTGTTGATAAGCTTCTTTTTAACTTCTGGTTTCATTTTAATACAAGTATAAGAACTTGCTTAGCATTTAGACTATAAAGTTTACAGGAGCTGGAACTTTTTATTTGTTTCTTGCTTGCTGATTTAGCTACAAAAATATATAGAAGAATCTGGCAGGGGTGGTTGCTCAGAAATCTTGCTGAATAAACAATGCATGCAATGCGATTTGGTCCTCACTTACAGCGAGGTTAAAGGATTTGATACATGTGCTGCATGCACGATACCGTGTTGACTGGCTCATGTCTACTACTATATAAAAAAGAAGCCCTGGTGACATTGTGGGTTAGGAACTGAGCGGGGTCAGTGGTTCAAATCCTCCTGCGCCTCCACAGGAGAAAGATAGGGTTCTTTATTCCCTTCAAGAGTTAGGCTCAGCAACCCTGCATATGATCACCATAACTAATAATTACCTCCATCGAAAATGGGGTAGGTTTGGGGTTGTTACAATCTCATGAAGATCCTGAAAGGAAAGTATCTTTTGGAAAATACATTACACCAAGTTAATTAACTTCAAGAACAGCTGAAATCTTGAATATTTAATAAAAATTGTTATAGATGAGGTGTTTCAAACTAAATATTTTTGCTGATAGTTACAGGAAACCAAAAAGGAGGCATTATTCTAATTTTAACCTGAGCCAATGGCCATTAAATCCCCCATCTTTCAATTCCTGGCATCATCTTTATATTCTCCAAAGTCTCATCTCTCAGGTCTCGTCTTCCAGTGCAAATGATCTTTTCAAGTCCACACAGGGCCTGTGATAGGGACTCAGTGAATATTTTTGAATGAAGAAAGCGATTTCCTAGTGTTGGAAAATGAGCCTCTAGGGTTAGAAAACACTAAAAATAAGATTGAGGAAGGGCAGTTTCCTCAAAATAGAGTGAACTGTGAAGAAAGTGGATAGAATAAAGCATTATTAGCGAGCTGAAGTAGTCTGACATTCAAAACAACTCAACAACCAAAAACCTTCATCTCCCTCTCATTGAGCCCATCCTGATTCGCAGCAAGCCTCCTTTGAACGGGGCAATCACCTAGTTTACTAGGACGCCTGACAGAAACAAGTGCCCCACGTATCATCAAAAGGACCATTTCAAGGACTGTCCTAAAGCACTGTGCGGTCAGAGACAGGATAATATTCATCCGCCTACAAGATCGACCAAGGAAGTTTAGCAGTGTGGTAGATTCATGTTGGACTGTGAACTGAGAGGGTAGCAGTTTAAATCCACCAGCCACCGAGGGGGAGAGACGTTAGCAGTCTGCTACAATAAGGACCACGTGTTGGAAACCATGGGGGGCTGCCATGCTCTGTCCTGCAAGGTCACTATGAGTTGGGATTCACTTGACAGCAGTGGGTTTGGTTTGTGTTTTCACAAGGCCATCCAGTTAATAGGACTATTATTCAAATTTGCATACCAAGCACTAAAGATCAAACTAAAGTTGACGATATTTATAAACCTTTGGAGTATGGAATTGATCAAGCATGCAATCAAGATGGATTTAATATTACTGATAATTAAAAAGTTAAAGTTGGAAACAAAGAAGGATCAGTTGTTAGAAAATATAGCCTTTGGCAACAGCTATTCCCAGGATATCATGTGGTAGAATTTTATAATACGAGCAATTTATTTACTTCAAATATCTTTTTTCAACAATATAAATTATGAATATACACATGAACCTCGCCGAATGAAAACGCATGAATCAAACAAACTACATCTGTGGAAAGAGATCACGTTGTTGTTGGGTGCTGCGAAGTTGATTCCCACCCGCGGTGACCCTCAGTACAAAACAATGAAACACTGCCTGGTCCCGTGCCACTCGTGTTTGAACTCATTGTGGCGGTCACTGTATTAATCAATCGGGCTGAGAGTCTTCCTTTCTTTTTTGCTGTCCTTTGACTTAATCAAGTAGAACGTCCTTTTCTAGGGACTGATCTCCCCTGCTAACATGTCTTAAGTATGTGCGATGAAGTTTTACCATCCTGTGTCTTTCCAAGGGGTATTATTCTGACTGTACTTCTTCCAAGACAGGTCTGTGGTTTCTTTTGGCAGTCCCTGGTACTCAGTATTCTTAACCAGCACCACACGGCGAACACAGCAATTCTTCTTCATTCTTCCTTTTTCAAAGTTAGTGTTCACTTTAATATGAAGCAATTGGAAAGTCCATGGCTTGAGTCAGGCAGCCTTTAGTCCTTAAGGTGACATCCTTGTTCTTCAATAGGTTGAAGAGATCTTATGCAATAGACTTACCCAATGCAATTCATCATTTGATCTCTTGGATGCAGTTTTCCATGAGCATTGATCACAGATCCAACCAAGATGAACTCCTTGACAACTTCAGTCTTTTCCCATTTATCATGATGCTACCTGTTCCAGTTGTAAGAATTTTTGTTTGCTTTACATTGAGTTGTAATACATAGTCACTACTTGTCCCCAGGCAGAGTGCTAGTGCATAGGAAAGTAATTACCTCCACACACACCCTACCCCACTCACCTTAGGGCTTTCTTTGGGTGTAATCCTTGATGGGGATCCCTGTACTTGAAGTCACATGGTCATGAGTCATTCCCTGACTACCTCGGGTAAACCCCCTGGACCAGTATTGTTAGTTCCTCTTCCTTTCAGAGTGCCCATGCCTCAGTCATGGCCTCGACCCCGCTCTGAGAGTCGCATGGGTATTACTCTACTGTCAACCATGTTTACCTGGCAATTTTCTCTGACCACCTATGTCCTTTTTAGAGCCATGTCTCACAGCAAATCCTTAGGTACCAGTATGACTTTGAGTTAACTATATCCTACACCTGGGGGATAAGTGTCTGTGATTGTCCTGCCTAGTCTCATGTAAGACTTAATAAGTGTTCTCTTTAAAAAAGAAGAAGACACGGATTGGCTCAAAGCCTGGGGCCTGCAGCTACCCTTCAGATCTGAAACTGGGCTCACTCCTGTTCAAGATGAGATGGGCATAATTCCCTAAGAGCGCAGAGCAGTGGGCTAGCAAAGAAGGAGAAATGGAAATGGGAAAGGCAGAAAGAAAGTGGGAGGAGCAAAGTTTCACTGAGAGCACGGGAATGTATGAGTTGAATCAAAATATAGGTGAATTTTTAAATGTAAAACTAATGACTGCTTGGTAAGCATTCACCTAATTCACAATAAAAAAATTTAAATACAAAATATGAGGTGACTTCAAAAAGTATGTGGACATTTTTGTTATCTTTTAATTTTATTTTTCCATTAAATTTTGAAGCCTCTTCATATGCACACATATACTATATATAACTCTCTCAAGAATATCGATGATTCCCAACAATAATGAAGTTTCTTTATGTCATTGTTAATCATATATATGTTCTAGATGAAAATCCCCCAAAATATTACTACAAAGACTCTAACAATTGTTGTTTTATATAAAGATGCTACATTAATTAAACATCCTGCCAAATGTCGCAGAGATTTTAAGGGATAGATTCAGAAATTCAGAATATTGGTAAAACTCAAAAGCCCATTCTTGTTCGTTAACCAATACAGCAATCATCATGTAAATATGGAGAAATATGGACATATATTCTGTGCCACTGAATTCTAAAATGAACACATTTTGAAGGTTTTTTTTATTACTTCCACCAGAATGCAAGAAATACTTGTGTTGCTCTTCTGTTCGTAATCATTACAAATTGTGTCATACATAATACTCATCAGAGAAGTATGTAAAGTGGTGGTCAATGGAGCAGTATGATTTTATTCCTTTCAATCATACCAACTGCTCAAAGTAATTATAATCTAGAAAGATACAGTTAAAAAGATGTTAAATGAAATTGAGCTCTGAAATTGGTTTACCTTGTGATCCCTTCTGATGATGTCTTGACATAGCTCTGCCAGTTTTCAATGTGTCATTTAGAGGCCGTGTAAAATTAGTATTGGGGCCATTGCAGCTTATCCACGTATAAGTGGCATACCAATTATATTAGTAATATTTTAGTAACACTGCCAAATAGATTATATATGACTTAGGGGCTCATTCGGAAGTTATTTTTCTGTGGGACCATAGTTTTGTTGTTAGGTGCCTTGGTTCTGACTCATAGAGATTCTTGGTACAACAGAATTCTTTGTACAACAAAGAGTATTCACGAGTCATCCTCCCAATCACTGCTATGGTCCAGCCCATGGTTGCAGCCCCTGTACCAGTCCGGCTCACGGAGGGTCTTCTTCGTTGCTGACCCGTTACCAGTCATGATGTCATTCTCCAGGGACTGGTCCCTCCTGAGAACATTTCAAAAGCATATGAGACAAAGTCTCACTATCCTCTCTTCTAGGGAGAACGTTGGTGGTACTTCTTCTGACACAGATTTTTGATATATGACAGTCTATGGTATATTTAATATTCTTCTTCAACATCATGATTCAAAAGTGTCCCCTTTGCTTTAGTCTTCCTTGTGCATTCTTTATTCCATTCCCACATCCATATGAGAGGCTTGAAATATGATGGCTTTGGTAAGGAACATGGGAGACTTGGAAGTGATGTCTTTGCTTTTGAACACTTGAAAGAAGTGCTTGGCAGGAGGTTTGTCAATGTTGTACATCGTGTTATTGTCTTACTGCTATTTCCAAAGGTGTTTGCTGTAGATCAAAATAAAATAAAATACTTGAAAATTTCATTGTTTTCTCTCTTTGTGTGGCTTATTGGTCCAGATACAAAAAATTGTGTTTCCTTCATATTAAGACTGTATTTTTGTATTTTGTTTGTTCATATTAGGGTTCATCTCAGATGTGTTATGTCCTTGGGATTCACCCTCTTGAATTTATGCTATATGTTTTTCTGGTTCTCAGTGTATGAAACCCAGGAGTGATGAGCCTATAGAGACAGCAAGTCGAATAAGGGTTTCAGGCATGGTTACAGTGGTGGGAGTCGGGGAGGTGGTAAAAAGGAGATGAAGGCAAGGACTCTGGGAAGGAAAAGAATAGTGGCAGTACTGCTCAATGTGATTGAACTATGGAATGATATGGCATGTGTGTTAACTTTCAATTTAAAAATGAAAGAAAATAAATAATAGTAATAGAAGAAATAATCCACATTGAAGGCTGTAGTCTTGTATCTTTATCTGTAAGTGCTTCAAGTCCTCTTTACTCTCCACAATTAAAGTGATATCATGTGCATATCATTGGTAGTTAATGAGTCCATATCATTGGTAGTTAATGAGTCTTTCTCAAATCCTATTACCACCTCCTTTTGCATATACCTCAGGTTCTAGGATTATTTGTTCAGCATACAGATTGAATAAATATGTGAAAGGAAAAAACCATTATGCACACCTTTCCTGATTTTACAACATGTAGTTCTGTTTAAACAACTGCCTACTGGTCTATGTGCAATTTTCCACCTGAGTGCAATTAAGTGTTATGGTATTTCTATTCTTTGCAATATTATCTATAATTTGTTATTATCCACCTAGTAGGATATATTTGTGTAGTCAAGGAAACACAAGTTAGCATCTTGCGGCCATTCTCTTCTTTTAACAAATACCACCTGATATTTTTCATTCCAAATCCAAATTTTAATATTTTACCCATAGAATTCTTCAATATTACAACTTAATGCTTGAATTTTTTCTTATTTCATTTTGAGAAATGCTGACCACGTTCTTCTTTTTTATTTTCTAACTGTAGAACTTTGCACATTTTATTATAATACTTGGTCCTGAGACATTCTTGAACATCTTCTTTTCAGTTATGTTACTCACTTCTTCCATTAAATTTAACTGCTCAGTATTCAAAAACAAGTTTCTTCAGTTTCAACCTGAAATTGCATATCTGCAATTTATGATTTTTCCACAGTTGGCCCCTGGATTTTTGTCACTCATTATATTTGGCTTCACCCACCATTTGTCTGTCAGTTTGTCATGCTGTGAAGGCTTGCTTGTTGCTGTGATGCTTGAAGATATGTTAATAGTATTTCAGATACCAGCAGGGTCACGCAAGGTGAACAGGTTTCAGTAGAGCTTCCAGACTAAGAACAACTATCAAGTAGACATAGGCTGTCAGCTACTGAGGAATTAGCCACGGAAAACCTCATGAATGAGTATGGAACATTGTCAGATATCATTTAGAAGGTGAGCCTTCCAGGTGGGAAGACCCTCGAAATATGACTGAGGAAGAGCTGCTTCTCAAAGTAGACTTGACCATAATGACATGAATGAAGTAAATATTTTGGAACCTTCATTTACTTACGGGAACAACTCAAATGAGAACAAACAGCTGAAACATTTATTTATAATTGGAACTTGGAATGTGCAAAGTATAAATCTAGGAAAATTGGAAGATTTCAAAATGGAAATGAAATGCATAAAAATCAATATCTGATACATTGGCCAACTGAAGTGGACTGGCGTGGCCATTTTGAATCAGATAACCATATAAAGGTTTAATTTAATCCATGTGGGGACTCTGTAAGTGGACTTAAGCCCTTCACCGCCATCTATAGCTTTCTGCAAACTGGATGCTCAGAATTTAGGCTCTAATACAAGTTGTTCTTGTGGCCATGGATTTATTTTTAACACTCCTTGGATCCGAGAGACTGGTAGGCTCTTTCCATGTGGATGTTGGGGATACTTCCCTTAGATTGCTGCTTGCTTTAATCTAAGCCTTTAATACCTCATATGTTATTCTTTCTATTCCTTGGGCCTGATCTGATTTATTCCTCATTCCGCAATGGCATCCATGTCATCAGTGATCTATTCATAAGAGTAAGCAATGAGCAGGATTACATTATAAGAATGAAGTGTTGATATGATTGAACTATTGAATTGTATGATATGTGGATTATGTGCTAATGTCACTGTCAAAAAAAGAATGAACCACTCTTATATTATAGCTGATGCATAAATGTGAGCTAAATATCTATCCATATATCTAAAATTTATATATATCCCTGGTCCACTTTAGAGACAGCATGATCATCTTCTTGGTACATAATATAAGGAACATTTGATGTTCCAGGGAACATTTGATCATTCTAATAATAATAGCATTCATCTAGTCAATGTTATAAAATTAAAAACACTAGTAAGAAAATGAAAATATACATGTATCGGAGAGATTATTAGGCTAAAATCCATTGAATTTTCTATTATACAGATTAGGCAGTTAAGTGACTGAATATTGCTTAAGAAAACAATGAGGGTTAGACAAGGCAAAATTTTAATGACACTATGTATGCAGAACGAAGACCTGTCACAAGAGCTAAAAAAATATGAAAATAGTAAATATATGTTGGTCTTAAGTTGAAAATTTGGGGGCAACTTTGAGAGCAAGAGATTGACTGCAGAGTCTATGGCCCTGGAATAGCTTCCATCTGCTTTTTCTCACCTCAGACTGTTTGAGTCCAAAAAGGTATTCTAGTATTTTAGTACTTTAATCTGTAGCAGACGGACTACAGGCAGAGTCCAGGTCACTTAGGGGAGTTACCATATGAAACATATCCTCCCTTCTAAAGTCATGACTTTACATTGAAGTTCACACTAAAATCGATTGTAGGACTGTTTATTAAATTTGAATGGTTGTGGGTTAGTGATTGATACACAAGGGTGTGTTGCTGTCATTTTGCTATATTTTTGTTTTTCTGGTTTTATTGACTTTTTTATTCTTTCACTGTTCCTGGGTTGTGAGTACTATTTTCAGTTTATTGATTCTGGGCGGTATTGTTCTGTATATGAATCTCAAGTTTATCTGCTGCTTTGATTCTCCGAAGTGAAAAATCACATTAGGAACTCCCCGCTGATTCCACCACTGGTGGAGGTGGGATGCCAGGTCCTGGGCTTCAGCTCTGGGAGGGGGAGGACAAGAAGAGGAAGACACCCTGAAGTTTGCTCCCCAGCCTGATGGCTGGTGCTGTTTGGTGACTGGCGTCACAGAAGGGCCCCAGGAGCGTGATCGACTGTTCTCTTCTTTCCTCTTCTAGTTTGTTTCTTCAGGAGGGTAGGGATTTGTATTCTCTTAAGTGCAGAGTCATGCTGGAAGGGCTGAGGCTGCCTTGTCCTTCCTCTCTACTAATTTTATCCTGCTTGCTCTAGAAAGGTGCAGTTGTGCATGTTTTTAGTCAGCCACCTTGCCCAGATGTGCTCTCCTACATTGTTTTTCTTGTAAGTTGATGTTGACTTGATTCTGAATCACAGTGGCACTATAGGACAGAGAAAAATGGCCCCATAGGATTTCCGAGATGTAACCATTACAGAAGTGGACTGCTGCACCTTCCTCTGCAGCAGGTGGATTGAAGTGTTAGCGTTTCTATTAACAGCAGGCACAAGTGTTGTGTACTGTGGCTCTGGGGGGGTTTCATGATAGTGACCTTCCTTTGAGAAGCAGATCCCCAGAGCTGTCTGCTGAGGCTCCTCCAAATGTGACTGAACCTCTGACCTTTCACCGAATAGCCCTTCTTCAGTCACATCCTGAGATTCTGGAACGTGTCTGCATGCACATGCACACACACATACACATACATCCACATATTTAAAAGGCACCTCAGAATATTTGTGGGGAAATGGAGTAAAAGGTAATGGAATTGTTCCATAAACTGATGCTATCGTGTAATACCTTATACATTATTGTTGTTGTTGTTGTTCTAGATTATCTTTAAAGCATGTTCGTAGAGGAAACAGCCTGGTAGAGACTGGGTCTCCCTCTAGTCTAGACAGAAGGTTTGTGTCCTGATTAGGTAATAAAGATCATGACTACATCTGAGACAAAGTTAAGACAGGTTTGTCAACAGCCGGTTTATCCTCTGCTTGGTGTTTCTCAGCTCTGACATAAACTGTGAGTGCCATATCTACCTGAACTACTCAGTTTCACCTGCTCCGTGGAACCCACGTGAACATGATGCTCAGAGTCGCTTGCTGTCCCATGAATAATCAAACCCTTTGTCTCTGACCCAGGAACCTTTTGTAATCTACCAACAACTGCAAAACTGTGGCCGGCAAATTGTTAGATTGTAAGAGTAAACTGCTGAGACCCTCAGCGTTCTTGTTATCTAGACACAAGGAGATCACATTACATGAAATTTTGAGTTATGTGAGTTTTAAAATGCAAAAATAAATACAAAAGATACCAAATATCTCATTTTATGTATGAGCTATAATATCATAAGGAAAGCAGTCATTAAGTAAAATATAACTGCTATTAAATTATTTACCTAGAACTACCTTAACAAGTTGCTACTATGTGATATAGAAAACCAAAAAATTATTTCTCTATATAGTTCTGGAGTCTCGGTGTCCAAAATTTGGATGTCATAGAACGTCTTTGTCCTATTTTCTGGTAGCCCCATGTGTTCCTTGATTGTGATACCATTAATTCTCTCCTCATGTCTTCCCCTGGATCTGCTTCTGTCTTGGAAGAAGGTCAGCCACAATGCTCCTTCCAGGTGATGATGGTGAGGCTTCAACTCAAATACTTTGGATATAGTCTCAACAGAGCAGTCCCTGGAGATGGACAGCGTTTGATAAAGTGAAGAAGATGAAGGCCCCCAACAGGATGGATTGATCCCATGTCTGAAAGAATGGACTCTGTATTAGTCTGGGTACTTTGGAGAAACAAATCCACAGCGACTCATGTATAAGAGAGAGTTTTATGTAAAGAAAATGTGCATCACGAGAACATCCCAACCCAATGCTGCCCAAACCCACAAGTCCAATATTAACCCAACACCAGTCCACAAAGTCCTCCACCTCACAAAACAGAGGCAATGATGCCAACTGCAGGAAGAAAGCTGAGTCAGTGAACGAACAAGCATCTCAGCACTAGCAGGGGTCTCCACACGGCTGCTCCAGCACCCAGGGCTGCATCGGGATAGGTCCATGTAGCTTCTCCTTGGGGATGTCTTGTAGGAAGTCAATCTTGCAAGCTGAAGCAGGGAACTGCTAAGGCAGCCGCCACCCGGTGCAACCATCACAAAACAAGAGACCCGAGAACTAGAAAGGCGAGGCTCACCACCCATTTATCCCTCTGCCTTTTAATTAGCCCCACATGTGATTATCGGCCAGGCTGGCACAATTAACTAACTCAGACTCAAACATCAGAACAATTTTGAGGGTGATGCAGACAGGGCATGTCTTGTCCTATTATATATAGTGTCACGAGGACTCAGAATCCATGCAAAGAAACTTAACAATGTTTTCACATAGCTTTCTTCCTTTATGTCTCCTTTCTTTTTATAAGGACACCAACCATAAAGAGACAAAGAGGCTAGGGGTAACCGCAATGACCTCATATTAACATAGCCTGTTGTACCTTCAAGGACCCTGTTTCCAGAGAGATCACATACCTATGGACAAGGCTTTAGGGCTTCAGCCTATCGTTTGGGGACATATAATTAGCACAAAGGCAAGTGTATTTTTGAATACCATTTCTCAACTTCCCTTATCTCCTCCTTATGTTCATTTCCTTCTCTTAAGTCAATAGCACAGGTAGAAAAGGTTGCCGATGAAACATAGGACGTTGATTTTACCTGAGAACCAGGGATCTGAACTACTGAAACTCAGTCAACACTCATCCTATTTACTAAGCCTATAAAACAAGCAAATTCATCTTCAAGTAAGAATTTCAATGGAGGACAAATGATGGCATTGGTAGTGTTTTATTTTTATTAGTTCATTTTTAATTGGGATTTAATACATATATAATATCCCATAGTTCAATTACATCAAGCTGTATTGCACAATTACTACCACAATCAGTGTCCAAACATTCTTTCCCTTCTTAACTCCTTGACATCATCTCCCTTTTACCCCACCTCCACCACGACCAGGAACCTTTATCCTACTGTCTGTCCCTATAGGTTCTTCAGTCCTGCATCTCATATACTGAAACACAGAAAAACATGTAACACGAATTCAAGAGGGTGACTTCCAATGACATAAGGCATCTGAGATAAATCCTAGTATGAACAAACAAAAAACATACAGAAAATGTGGCAAACTAGGTCAGGTCCAGAGTGCATCAGAAGGGGATCAACTCACAAGGTATTAACTGTTCAAGTCATGTTTACCCTTTGATTCTATGCTTATCTCTCCAATGCACTTTCCTCCCATCTCTATATTATGGATAAAGGGTGATCAACGGAGGCTTATTTCCTGTGTAGTTCCCACAAATGTATCTTGGGTTCCCACTGTCATCCATAGCCTTCCGAAAACCAGTCTCAGAGTTTAGGCTCTGATACTAATCCCTCCTTTGACTTCAGATTACATGATTTACAATCCTTCAGTGACTGATGGTGTGCTTCTTCCATGTGGACTTAGTTGACTTCGAACTTAGATGGTTGCCTGTTTGGAGATAAAACTTTAAGACCCCAAATGCTATTTTATCTGATAACCTGGCACCATCTAATGTCTTTGCCACATTTCACTATAGCACCCATATTTCTGAGTTCCCTTCCTAAAGGCGAATCTCGAGCAGGGCCATGAGGTAAGAACTAATTGTTCTTAAGTTGGAGCAAGATTTAGTGTGAGCCCCAAACGCATTGCTGGATCTATGTTTTGTTTTGTTTTCAATCTGCCTTTGGCTCTCTTTCAAAACATCCTTGTTAATTTATGATAGAATCTTATCAACCATCACTCTGGGGCAATATGATCTTCTGATCATATTGTCATTGATTAGTTTTCTTTTAAGAGGCTCTCAACAAGAGTTATGATTTTGGAGGAGTATAAATACAAGATGAAATATTTTAACTGAATCCTTCTCTAAGTATGTTATGCAATTGTAATGAAACTATTTGATCCATATTTCATGTATATAATATATAAGCCAATAGTATAATAATAACTATAGTAATTAATATAAAGAAAAATCATTTCACATATAATTCCATTTTTTTCTGTTTAAAAATAGTTGACAACAGAATCCTCTACTAATTTCTCCTACGGATTTGAAAGTCTCCATCTATTTCACACTCTGAAATAAAGGGACCCATATCAAAGGGTAGCAGTTTTTCTTTCTTTAATGTGAGAGCTATCACTCCTTTTTTAGGGTAGGGGCTATCTTTGCCATGAAGGAGAACACCATATGGTTATAAAAGAGTATATTTCTTTTTTTTAAAATCATTTTACTGGTGGCTCATACAACTCTTATCACAATCCATACACACATCAATTGTGTCAAGCACATTTGTACATTCGTGGCCCTCATCATTCTCAAAACATTTGCTCTCCACCTAAGCCCCTGGCATCAGGTCCTCATTTTTCCCTCCCTCCCCGCTACCCCCTCCCTTATGAACCCTTGATAATTTATAAAGTATTATTTTGTCATATCTTATACTGTCCGACATCTCCCTTCACCCACTTTTCTGTTGTCCATCCATCCCCAAGGGATAAGGTTATATGTAGATCCCTGTGATCGGTTCCCCCTTTCCATGCCACCTTCCCTCCACCCTCTCGGTATCACCACTCTCACCACTGGTCCTGAGAGGATCATCCGTCCTTGGTTCCCTGTGTTTCCAGTTGCTATCTGTACCAGTGTACATCCTCTGGTCTAGCCAGATTTGTAAGGTAGAATTGGGATCATGACCATGGTGAGGGGGGAGGGGGAGGAAGCATTTAGGAACTAGAGGAAAGTTGTATGTTTCATCGTTGCTACACTGTACCGTGACTGAAAAAAAGAGTATATTTCTAAAGAAGCAGCCAGACACAATCTGTGACTAACTATCTGAAATATAAAATGTAGGTACTGGGCTTCCCCTAAACATTCGAGAAGTCATTAGAATGTTCAAAGATGAGTGAGTGTAGTAGCTTTGATGATATTTGTTTGAGGTTCAGTGAGAAGGTAAAGTTCAAAGTTACTATTGCAACTATCTTCATTTTTTAAAGATAATAATAGTCAATAATAACAAAAATGAAACTTAAAAGTTAAAAATGATTCTTTAATATGGTGCTATAGCAAAATGTGATGAAGAAATTAGATGGTGCCCAGCTATCAGATAAAATAGCATCTGGGATCTTAAAGGCTTATCTCCAAACAAGCAGCCATCTAAGTGAGCTGTCAACTAAGTCCATGTGGAAGAAGCACACCATCACTGAAGGATTGTCAATCATCTCATCGGAAGTCGAAGGAGGGATAGTATCAGAGGTTAAATTGTGAGAATCCGGTTTTCAGAAGGCTGCGGATGACAGTGGGAACCCAGGGTACATCTGTGAGAACTCCATAGGAAATAAGCCCCCAGTGATTTCCCTCCATCTATCCATACTAGAGGGACCAGAGGAAAGTGGTTACTAAACCGAGGGCAGTGGAGAGATGTGTAGAAGGCCAAAGAGACAAACATGACTTGAACAGTTAAAACATTGTCAGTTGATGCCGCTTCTGATGCACTTCTGACCTGATCTAGTAGTTCTCAGCATTTCTTTATTTTTGTTTTGTTTATTGGTTTTCACATTAGGGTTTATCTTAGAGGTGTTATGTCATTGGGGTCACCCTCTTGAAATTGTGCTATATGTTTTTCTATTTTTCGGTATATGAAATCTGTGTTAGTCTGGGTACTTTAGAGAAACAAATCCACAGAAACTCATGTATAAGAGAGAGTCTTATATAAAGATTAAGTGCACATCAAGGAAACATCTCAACCCAGTGCTGCCCAAGCCCACAAGTCCTACATTAACGCATATGTCCGACACCAATCTAAAAAGTCCTCCTCCATCTCACAAAACACACACAATGACTCTGACTGCAAAAGGAAAGCCGAGTCAGTGAATGTGTAAGCATCTTAGCACTGGCAGGGGTCTCCACACGGCTGTTCCAGCACCCAGGGCTGCATTAGGGTAGGTCCATGTGGCTTCTCCTCAGGGATGTTTTGCAGGAAGTGAGCCTTGCCAGCTGAAGCAGGGACTGGCTAAGGCAGCTGCACCCTGTTCTGACCATCAGAAAGCAAGAGACCCAAGAACTAGAAAGGCAAGGCTCACAGAGCCATTTATCTCCCCGCCCTTCAATGAACCCCACATGTGTTTATCGGCCAGGATGGCACAATAAACTAACTACCTCAAAATCCAAGATGGATGAACTTATAGGGGCAGCAAGTATAATACAGTTTTGGTAGGCAGTGGAGGGTGCGGGTACAGTGGTAAGCTAAAAGTGAGACGATGTCAAGGAGTCCAGGAAGGAAAAAAGTGTTTGGAAATGGTTTGTGGTAGCAATTGTGTAACACTACTTGATGTAATTGCACTATGGAATGCTACGATAAATATATTAACCCCAATTTATAATAAGGAGAATAATTAAGATAACAAATTTAAAATTTTCTATAAATGATAAAAAAAATCGGGACCGTTTGGTGAATCACAAAGAGTAGCACCAAAATGATCCTTTCTTCCTTAGGACCACTTGGCTTTGTTTGTATAATACCAGTTATAGCTTGCTTATTGAAAAATCGCTATAACAGTAATCAGTATACCACGAGTTTTTAAAGAACGCTTTGCTTTACTTAAGTGGAACAATGAAAGATCACAGGACTAGGGAATCCAGTATTGCAAAGGAACTACTTTGTGAAGTGAAAATCAAAACAGGAAACCAGCTTCACTCACCAGCAATCTTTCTTTCCAAGGGTTTAATCAGCATAATCGCAGCAACTTCACATGTCCTCTTAACATTTAATTTAGAAATGGACATTCTAAAAGATCAAAATTAAAGGAATTCTGGGAGGGAACAGGGCTTCCAGGAATGCCTCTGTGATCTCAAATGAATAAATAGAGATAGAGACTTGTTTCCACTTTTCTCTCTAGATGTTGTGTGTCTAGATGTGACGATGGTCATTGCTTCAAAATGTTAGGATCATGAAAGCAAAGTCAACAGTCAGAAGTTGACAAAGCAGAGAGATGAGAAAAAATTTAGGTCTATGTCTACTAAATCAATCAACCTACCTTAGCAGTGGATTCCTCATAATGGGATGTGTTTATTTTTGTTTGATTCTCTCTGATTCTGTAACGACCAGCTGAAATATCATGGCTGATATAAGATCCACAGCCTCCTGGGCGTCCAGTCTGGCAGACTCCAGTGTGCTACAACATTTCGTCAAGAATGTTGTAGAGAAGATTGAGATGGAAGTTGATTAGGTAGGATTCAAGATTCATGTCAGTTCTAAGATCTTAGTCTATAATTCTATGTATGCATGTCTCTATATTTAATGAGCAGAATTGACTGTATATGATAAAAATGTAAGTTGTATCCCAGAATTAAAGATAGGAAGCTATTCTGTTGAGAGCATACCATACTCTAGCCACTAGAGCCATACATTGCACTCACTCTTTTAATTTCGACTCTCATTTCATATAGGTAGGTTTCAGTGAATCCCATTTTACAAATAAGAAAAATGAGAAAAAGAATCCAACTAAATTGCCCAAGGCACTCAGCTTAGTAAGTGGTAGAAGCAGGAGTTAACCTTAGTTGGCCTTTTACTAAGGTTTGCAGTTATGCTACTAAAACATATGACATCCTTGCAGTATCAGGAAAGGCACGTGTGCAAATGAAGGGAGAGATGGGGAGAATGGGACAAACCAGATTATATAAACAAATGATGGGAATGAGTAGTCTTGTGCTTTGTGTAATTGATATTGTTTCCATAGGGTTTGCTCTTAATCAGGACTCTGTAAACATAGTCATTTTGTCTACTTCAAGATCACAGGTGTGGGTTTGAATCAGTCATTGCAAAGCATGGCAATTCTATATAAAAGTTAGCACAATTCCAATTTAAAATGCTCCTTTTTAGTGACTTAGTGGAGCATCAGTGGGGGTACCTGATTTAAGTCTTCTGATCTCATTTACACATAAGCAGGTGCCAATAGATGTCACATTGCCATTGCCATTTGCTTTCCTTCCTGGAATTGACACCTATGGAGCCACAGAGTTTTTATTGATCTTTTCCAATAAATCAAGAAAGCAACACACTTTGTCCCTCACAGTCATTTCTGCATAATTTCACTGCCATTCCCAGAGAATGTGATGCGAGCATGCCCAGGAAGAGATGGAAACGCAGTCCACTCTTCCTGCTGCCAGTTCTCTGGATACGTCTGACACCCACTTCAACCTTTGCTTTCTTTCCTGTCTGCGGCCTTCTTCTTGCACGGTGGTCTTCGTGTCATCCCACAGCTCTTCGGTTCTTCAGTCACTAGCATGCAATGCAGCAAAGCTGTTCTTGAGATGTTGTTGACATTCAGGTGGGATAGACTCAAGGTCATATTTTGACTCTCATGGACTTGCTTAATTTTCTTCAGTTTCATCCTGAACGTGCATATGAGCAATCAATTATCTGGTGCATGGTCCACTCATGGTCTCCTCTTAACTGCTGGTACTGAGCTTCTCCATTGTCACTTCCCACAGATGTATTCAATTTTATGTCTGTATGTTTCATCAGGGGAAGTTCACCTGTATGGTCACCACTTTTGCTTTTGAAAAAAATATATGTGTGATGTAGAAGTCATCGTTCTAGTAAAATCCTATCCTCTCCAGCTTCATTTCTATCACCAAGGCCATTTTTTACAACTACTGTCCCTTTCTTTTTTCCTCCAACGTTTGCATTGCAATCATCAATAATTATCAATGTATATTGATGGTATGTGTCAATTTCAGAATGAAGTAGTTGGTAAAGTTCTTTAGTTTCTCCATCACTAACCTTAGCGGTTAGCGCATACGTTTGAATAACAGCTGTATTGACCAGATTTTCCTCTATGGGAAATATGATATGATAATATGATCTCATCATGTCACAGACAATTTTGTACTCCGAGGTAGATCTTGAAATGTCCTGGATGATGATGAATGTGACACAATATCTCTTGGATTTTTCATCCCTTGAGTAATAAGCCATATGACTGTGTGATTAAAATTGGCCAACGCCAGTCCAAAATAAGATATCAATTTATGTGCTTCATTTCATTTTTAACAACTTCCAAATTCCTAGATTCTTATTTCATACAGTCCAAGCTTCAATTATTAATAGATATTTTCAGCTGTTTCTTCCCATTTGGAGTTGTTTCCCATCAGCAAACGAAGGGCCAGAAGACTACTCAATCCACCTCCTTATGGTTGACTTCACTTCGAGAAGTCAGCTCTTCTTCAGCCATATTTTGAGTGCCTTCCAACCTAAGGGGTTCACCTTCTGGCACTGCATCTGATCATCTGCTGCTCCCATTCATGAGGTCATCATATCTGATAAGGTTCCGTTGTTATTCATAGGGTTTCGTGGCTCATTCATCCTGAAGGAAGAGATAATTCCTTCTTTGCCGTCTGTTCTGAGTCTGGAAGCTCCACGGAAACCAGTGCCCTTTGGGTGACCCTGCTGGTGTTTGAAATACCAGTGTCATAGCTTCCAGCATCACAGCAACACACAAGATACCACAGGACAACAAGCTAGCAGAGAAGTGGTGAATAACCAGCTTTGAGGGGAAAATTAAACTTCAATGTAAGTAAAGTTGATGAGGTTTGTTCTGAAATATATTTTCCATATAAGTCCATTTCCTCTTGGGAGTGCTATCATCTCATTCTCTGGGAATAGCAGTAAAAATATGCTTACCAAGGTTTCCATAGGCAGATTATATTTTCTCTCTCATGATTAAAAAGAGGCAATAATCAGTGGCTCCCAAGCTCCAGTGTCTGGATGAAAAACAAATGGGCAAGTCTCCGGACAGTACAAACTGTGTGTGCCCAATTACTAAACTAAAGCTAGTTAGTTTGAATTCACTTAACAGGGTCAAAGAAGAAAGGCTGGGTGACCTGATCCTACAAAGATTAGAGCCACAAAAAGAAAAGGAAAAGCCTGTGGTTATTCCTGCTCTACCACACACGGGGCAGCCACGACTTGAAATGGAATCAATAGTAACAGACGTACTTTTGGTTTTCCACACATGCAATCCTTTCTCTCTGGAGCTAGAACAGAAGAGTTCATTATTCTGACATTGAAAAGTATAAGTAAAAAAGTGTAAGCTTAAAAACACAGCACTTCCAGCTTGTGTTCATTTAGTGTTCAGAGAGGAAAGTTTGCATCGTACTGTTTCATTTTTTCTTAATGTTAAGGTAGATAGATTAATCTGAAGAGCAGCAAGGGTCAACCACTAGAACGGCTTCTCATTATGATGCCTACCATAGTGAGTATAAGTACACTTTGCAATTTGACAGGCTGTTCTGTTCTGTTCCCTTTCATCATGCAACGTTCAGCTCTTTACGTCAGGCCTTCAGCTCTTTACGTCAGGCCTTCAAAAGATCTGAGGTAACTGAAGGTATATCGCTGCAACAGGTAACTTTTAAAACGCACCTTCTGGACCTAGCCAAATGGAAGCACTACAACTAGAAATCTCCTACCACTTTTTAATATCCTATGCTCTATATTATGTATAGAGTTGATGCTGTATTTTGTAGGATGTCAGGCAATGAGATAGCATATGTTCCCCATCCCAGGAAAACTCCAGTCAGTGACTGATATTTGATCATAGCTTCCTCTTCTGTATAGATTTTTACAAATGACTGATATTTGCTGTGATGTCCTGTTGAATTAATTTTTGATTCATAGTGACCCCATGTGACAGACTAGGATTTTCTAGACTATAATGAAAGGAAATCGACTCAATTGCAATGAGTTTGAATCTTTACAGGAGCAGGTTGCCGTGTGTTCTCCGACAGAGCTACTATATGCATTAGAACTGCCAACCTTTCAATTACCAGCTAAATGCTTAAACCATTACACCATTAGGGATCCTGAAAGCAACAGTGGCAATTTTTTTTAAATCAATGAAGTAATCAATCCTGGGCACATCCCTTGAATAACCAATACAGTCTCAGCACAAAACTTGGATCCTGGTCATTAGAAATTATGATAAAAGATTAATAAGTAAAACATTACATAACACTGAGTGATTTTTAAGTCTATAAATTTAACTTATAATTTTAATTAATAAATTTAACAAATCAACTTGCTTTGAACCACCAATTTGGAGTCATGTGCTGGACCAGGTTACAAGGCAGAGAAGGGCCCTCTGGAGATCACGTAAGAACATCAGTAGATAACAACGTCTCTCTGAGCTCAGGCTCTGTGCGAGGGTCGGACACCATGACACAATTGTCAGTGATGTTCTGGGATTTAGAATCAGAAAACTTCAGATAAGGTCTTTTTCCACTCTCCTTTTTTTCCCCTGTGTGACGTGACTAAGTCTGTTCATTTTTCAAAGGCAGTTGTGCTATCTGAAAAATGGAGAAAACCCCTCCCAGACTCCTTCAGAGGGTAATTAGGATGATTTAATATGAAAAATAAGGTGGGGAAGTCTCTGTGTGTGTATGTGTTGAGTAACTTTTAGGAATGGTGCTTTGTTATTATAAAACCCACATCGGTTGCCATGGAGGTCTTTGGACTCATACCCACCCCACCCCTGTGTTACAAACTAGAAGCTTCCTGGACAAGGCACTGGGCTTTCCTTCTGCAGCAGAGCTGCTGGATAGATAAGCAGGTCATTGCAAACTGCTAGTGCCACCAAGGGTCTTTGGTATTTATCATATGCAGGGGCGGGGGTGGGGTGGGGGGGAGAAGTAAGGTTGTCAGTGGAAGCAGAGGAGGAGGTGGAGAGTGAAATACTGAGATCAGCCAAAGTCTCTTTGATGTGTGCTTTCTCCCCATTTCTCCCTGGGAGGCCAGAGAAGAGTAGAAGAGAGCACTCCCCCGGAAGGAGCCCAGCACAGCCTTTCTCTGCCTCATGCTAGATCTCTCCGGTTCCCAGGCCTTGTCAAGGTCATGCAGTGGGATAGGGACAAGCAAACTCCAAACAAAATGTCTGTTTACAAGATCTGTCAGAAAGCAGCACCGCGGGGATAGAAAATAGTGACCTTGAATCAAAAGATAGAGTGAGAGGTAACAAAGAGGCTTAAACTGGGTGGCAGAAATATGCACACTAGCATTCACGGTCTCCAATTTTGAAATGTCATTAATATCCAGCACCAGTGGAATTTACAAAGAGCAAATGTCAGTTCTCAGATCACAGTGTTCAAGAACATGGTTATAGCTCATTACCCGTTGTCTGGTAGCCAACAAAATGGGGAGGAACAGAACACAATGTCAAAGTTGGAACTGTAGCTCACTGAGGCCCAATTTATATTTAATTGTCAAACTAATCAGGATGATTCTGCAGCCAAATGATTGAGCCTTCTTCACCAAAACTTTTTAATGAACCTCCAGGCAACTGTATTTCCATTTCCTCTAACTTTTCTGCTTAGGAAATAAACAGAAAATGATTTTTTTCTTAATCTTTGCTTAAAATTAAAATAGGTACACAAAAAGGTAATTAAAACTTGATGTTTAAATTAAAAATTTGTCATATTTGAAAAGTGTTGTACAAACTTTGTGAAGCAAATTGTCACTGAGGCGTTCATCTTTTTAATATGGGAAATGGCTAATTGTTGTGAAACTACATTGATAGGCTGCATCTTATTTGTTTCATATCATGTGTCCTGTCATGGGATCCAAGTTCACCAAGACACAAGAACTTTGAATCTTGGTACCTCATAAATTAATTGTTTTCAGTTCGATGGCTAAAATAATAGCTACTAATTGTGAAGTGTCCTGTCATGTGTCCTGTCATGGGATCCAAGTTCACCAAGACACAAGAACTTTGAATCTTGGTACCTCATAAATTAATTGTTTTCAGTTCGATGGCTAAAATAATAGCTACTAATTGTGAAGTGACTGATGTTTAAAATTGTAGGACTGGTGATAGAATCTTCCTTTTCATGATCAGAAGAAAATATTGTACAGAAGGATCATTTTTTAGGACATTCATGAGCCAGCGTGTTTGCATGTTCAAAGCTAGTAAAGCAGAACTCATTGCATCCACCTATGTCTTAGAAGGATGGGCTATGTTTAAGAGTCTGTGGTGTCCTTGAGACATCCAAAGAAGTATGATATCAGGACCAAAAAAAACCCAAAAGATAAAAATTGAGAAAAAAAGAAGAATGAGGAAAAGAAAGAGGTGCATGAAGAGGAGGACAAGAAGGAAGAGGAGGAGAAGTGATGCAAGTTGACAAACTAAACTGTCCTGCGGTGACCATGGAAGGACCAGAGGACTTCTTGGTAGGCAGCACAGTATTCCGAGGGCCCTGTTCTAACCTGCAGTATGAGTAGTTGGCAGGTGGTAAGGTATCTGTTGGCAAATGTACCGGCCAAATTTCCAAAGAAATAAGTATTCACTGAGTATTTCTAAAGTACATTTAAACATTTTTTTTAATTATAGTGCTTTTATGAAATGAGTTGTGTCCTCTAAAAATATGTGTCAACTTGGCTTGGCCATGATTCCCTGTATTTTTGTTATTTATCCACTGTTTTATTATTCAATGTGTTTCCCTGTGCTGTAAACTCTAGAATGTTCATGAGGTAGGATTAGAGGTCGTTATGCAATTTTCAGCTTTGAAGCAAGTTGGAAGCAGGACGCAATCTTCAGTATTATGCTGTATATGAGTCGATCTCTTTTGGTATATTACAGAAATGAAACAAGCAGTACCTGAAAGAAAAGTAGAGACATCCTTGGACATGGGGTTCCCACACAGAGCATCTCCCAGAAACAGAAAGCCTAGAAGTCTGAATCCAGACTTCCAGCCTGGTAACTCAGAGAGATGGCATTTCTGCCTGTTAAAGTTATCTACTTAGGTTGTAAAACTACAAGGCTATGAATCAGTCTTGACTCAATAGCAGTAACAGAGGGAGATACAAAAGCCAGCCCTAAAAATCAAAACCAAACTCATTGCACCATCAAGTCTATGCAGACTCATAATGATGTCATGGGCCAAGGTAGAGCGGCCCCTGCGAGTTTCCCAGACTCTAACACTTCATGGAGCTAGAAAGCCCCGCTTTCCTTCCCAGGAGCAGCTGGTGGTTTTGAACTGCTGATCTAGACGTAGGCAGCCCAATGCGTAACCACTATACCACCAGTGGTCCTGCAAACCTTGCCCCAAACAACCTGAAAATCTTCATCTGACCTCAAACAGTAATTCTGAAAGTTTGAGCAGGAGGAACTACAGATTAAGCATGTAGAAAATAATCCAAGGCACAGCCATCAAGTTGAGTGTGATAGCTAGTGCATTACACATTGGGCTGCTAACCCCAAGGCCAGCAGTTCCAAACCACCAGCCCCTTTATGGTGTTGCTTTCTACTCGGGTGAACAGGTACAGTCTCAGAAACCAACAGGGGCAGTGTCCCCTGTCATATAGGGTCACTATGAATTGGAGGCCACTAGATGGCAATGAGTTCAGTTTTTTTTTTTTTTTTTTTTTCAGATTTCTGAGACTGTATGGGAGTCAAAAACCTTATCTTTGTCCCTCAGAGCAGGTGGTGTATTTGACCAACAAATGCACCTTTACAGTGAGGAGTGAGCAGCCTGGTACTTAAACCACTGCAATGCCAGAGCTTCCTAATAAACCCTTAACATACATCATTTTTTCCTTAAAATATTGAATCAGAATGGTCAACTACAAAAAATGACCCAAATAAAAAATTTAAAACAGGAATTCTTTTAATATTAAGTTGGGCGAAAATAAAACCATAGGTATTTAATTAGCTTAGTTCTCAAGATTTAAAAAAAAGTTTTAATAAGTGTGGCATTGTACTGAAGTAACATTTATGCATGTTTTGAATTTTTTTGTTTTGTTTTTGTAAAATGAGGTTCACGTTTCAGAAGTTTAATTCCTTAAAAGAGTCAATGTATGTTCCATCTAACTAAGCTGCTAACACTTTATTTTTATTTTGAAAATATACTAAATAAACTAAAAGCCTACATTTTAAAAGAAAACATGAATAATAACTACTAATAATCTAAAGCACATAATTCATTTAGTTTTTTTATCAGTTTTTGAACAGTATGATATTGGGTCTATATAATGATACGTAATTTGTATGAATAGCTGCCACCTAGTGGATATTTTAAGCATATGTAGCTTCATGCACAATAGTTTGAAGAACAAGATATTTATACCAACCCCTTATAACCTGTCTAAACAAAGTGAAATTCTAAATGGCAACCTAGTTACCCAATAAAAGTAATCTGAACACAAATTGATCCTGGTTCGAAAGGTTTAAAAGCTTAAAATTTGAACCCCAAATAGTTTGGGTACCATAAATGTTGGTGTATTTGACAATGAGCTCAACGTTAACAATTCTTTCAAAATTAATTGGTTTATAAGAAAAAAAGTATCAATAATATCTTTATTAAGATAATATCAATGGTTATCTCATAGGGCTGTTGTAAAATTATTGGTAAAATTAGGATAATATCAATAGTTATCTCATAGGGCTGTTGAGAGAAACAAATGAGTTAATAGAAATTATACTGTTTATTAATATGCATATACTATATGTTACATATAAATATATTACATATGTAAAGTAAAATAAAATATGCAATTAGCATGTCATAGTCAGTTGCCATGAATCTTATTATCAAGTCAATGATTTTCAACTCCTGAGTCAGGCTGGCCCTAGAGTTTTATCAGGTTTAAATTAAATATACTTCAGAATCCAAATCCAGGAGTTCTACTGGGCTGGAATCTTATCCCCCACCCTTCCTTCTCCTACATTCAAATCTTTACTTTACAAAATTGAACAGCTTGATTGGTATATAATTCATGTATCACACAATTCAATAGCTCAATCATTTTAAAAAGAGCTGTACAGTCATCACAACAATCACCTTTAGAATAGTTCTTCTTTCTTGTACTCATTGTTATTAGTTCCCTATTTCCCATAAATCTCCCGCGCTATATCCCCAAGGAACCATTAACCCGGTTACTGTCTCTGTAGATTTACCTATCCTGACATCATATACAGAAAACATACCTCCCCCCAAAAAAAACCCCACACAATAAAACAAAACAGAGAAAAATCTCAATTAAAAAGAATAGAAAATGTTAAAGACTAGAATACATTTAAAATAGTCTAAAGGGAGATCAAATGATAAGGTATTACATTTTAACCTAACTGCATCTGCAATAATCCACTTGCCAATACACTCTGCATGATAGCAAGGCCATTTACATCCCTGGTGTATGGTCAAGAGGGGATTCACTGCCCTTGATGCCCAAGAAGAATTCATGAAAATTAGATTAATCTGTCACTTACTTATAATTTGTGTGCTTCACAGACAGGCGTTTCTACTAAGGCCAGGTTATGTAATAGGTAAGTACTCAACAGCTAATGGAAGTCTGGCATTCTGAACCCACCAGAGGCTCCTTAAGAAAAATACGTGGTCATCTATAATATAAAAATCAGAGCAGAAGAAACAATATGTGGCAGTGCTACTCTGTCACACAGGATCAGAATGAATTCAAATCAACTCAATCCCACTTAACAACAGCAAATGCAATTATAACTGGTAATGTGATGGGAAGGTCTCTACATTCTTTGTGAATGGAGCAACCAAATATTTAGATGAAATATTTGGTAAGCTTTGATATGCCCATAGATGAATCATCAGATGAGGCATTCAAAAGTCAAAAATCGACTTTGTCCAAGAGACACTGTCACCTCCTCTTTCTCTTGTTTATTATTTTAAAAAATAGGGATATGTTTTTATGCCAAATATTGGTTAAAAATTGTAAGGATAATAATATAGAATTATTACTAAAGCAAACAAACTTCAGATTAAATCAAAATTGGAGAACGTCTGAACTTATTTATGAACTCACTTTACAAGTGGTAAACACCCTTGCTGTATCAGATCCCTCAGCCCTTATAAAACGGAAAAAGATGTGTGTCACGCAGTTTGAATCAGTGAATGTGGAGTACATTCACTACTAGGTGCTATGATGAATGAGTCCAGGGTTAATAATTTGCCTTCATCGTGGCGAGGTAAGACGACTGACTCACTACACTTTACACAGAATTGATTTGTTAATCAGAAAAAGATAAGTGAAATGGGATTCACTACTACATCAGGGAGCATCTGAAATTACTCCGTGTTTGATGAGTAACTGAAGAAACATGCGTTATGTAAATCCATTCGCCTGCATAGTCTACTCTCACGTACGATTGATTTTTATAACTGTTTGAAACTTTTGCAGGCACAAGTCCCAACAACAGGAAGATAACTTAAAACAGCCTTCAAACAGATATATGTACTTAAAGCAAGCCTGTGTAATCGTTATCTCCTACTCTGCTCTGAATCTCCAATCATGGGTTGCTTTCTGCTAAGTGACTAAAACTTCTTGTGGCTTCTAGAACAATCATTCTGCCTAATGACTACTTTTAGTGAAATAGTTGAAATAGAGAAAGAGACCGGAATTGGATAGTCTGATGTCAACAACTAGTTGAGTGGTAGGGGGAAAATTCTAGCAAAAAATGTAATTGAAGACCTGGAATCAGTGGTAATCTAATTACACTATGTACCAGAAATACAGGCCATTGTTGCATATCCATGAACAAACGAAAAAGGAAGCACAGAAATGAAAATACACACAGTCTGATCGGTCTGTGAGAGCTTAAATCAATACAGCTGAATACATATCATCAGGCATGGGCTGTGAAGGGAAAGAGTCGATCACTTTTAATACAGGAAAGCAATGAATTCAACCAAGGAGCAGAAAATAGAAGAATTGCTCATTCCTTCCCCATTGACGTGAGAAACAGAACTTGAAGCACAGTAGAGTCTCAAGAACTATAATTTTATATAAGAAATAGAAACCTCTTCCTCCTGAATTGTAAGCTGTGGTGAAATTAGTTTGTTTAATATGACCCTCCTATGCATAATCTTTGCACTCCTACCCAGGGACTGGGTCCAGGCATGAAAATAAGGTGTTGAGGACCATCCTTCATGTTTCCTAGTAAACTCCAAAATCACGAGCATTGTCTATGCTCTGGGTGGTCATTCAGGAGACTGTCAAACACAGCAAAGGAGCAGAGTGCCGTGGGCAGGAACGTGGTGTCAGAGTAAAGGAAGATGGAATAGGAGGCATCTCTGACCTCTGTCTGTGGTCATAGGCCGTGGCCTGGTGAACAATTTGAGTCTCCTTCTCTGTGCTGAAGGTGGAGGAGGTAAGACATGGTCCCCACATAATTTCCTCATTAGAAAAATAATTATCAAACAGGACTTGCACCACTTCCTGCGATTAACAAGGAAAGACCATGAGCACCAACTACAACATGCCTCCTATCCTCCCAATAGTACCTTGTTGTTAGGATGGGTCCGACTCATGGTGACATTATGTATAGCCAAGGCAAACATTACTTTGTCCTCCTCCATTTTCACGACAGTTGTTATGCTTCAGTCCGCTGTGGTAGCCATTGTGTAACCAGGAGCAACGTAGTAGTTGGAAGTGCTGTCTAAGAGTTTAGGCAAAAACAATAGCATAGGACGCAAGTTGAGGCCCACAAAACAACTCAGCTTCATGAACTGATTGAATCCTAAGAATGGCCTTGTTAATGCTTGCTTAGGCATCACATATATAGAGAATAATCCTGATATCCGAAACTATAGCTCAGAGGTTTGTTCTTTAAAAGCTTTCTGAAAACATGTGCATATTTACTGGATTCAACTTGTTCATATACTTGTCTTCACTTTTTTTTAAGCCCTATTGCCACTTGGCAAACAACATTCCCAAGAGAATGAGAAAACAACAGGTAGGAGAAATAGGGACCTCGTTTGGAGAGGTTAGAGAACTGCACAGCCACTCGGGAAGCTGTTTGCTGCTTTGGGAGCCCCTGAAAATTGGCCTCTGGGAGTGAAGATCCTAGGTTGAAGGTGTTATTCCTCACATTAATTATTTATCACAGCATTTAAAATATAAATTAGGACTCAATAAATATTTCTGGAACGAAATAATAATACTAGTGACTACTGAATTAATTCTGAGTCATGTGAACTCCCCTGTAAGCAGAGTAGAAAACTGCACAAGGTTTTTAAAGCCGTGATCTTCCGAAAGCAGTACATCAGGCCTGTCCTTTGAACCATCAACTGTTTAGCTGGGAGTTGAGCACTGAACTACTTTGCTACACAATAACTCATACTCATAGTTATGAGTTATTATTAAGTATGATAAGTATTTCATTATCTACTTTGGGCAGTCATTATCTTAGGTGTGTTATACATTTTAGTATTTCAAATGACGCTGTAAGGGGGAATGTACAGAAAAATAGAGTGCTTGCCCAGATCCTCACAGCTAGAAAGTGTAAGAGATATACTAGGAAGGTGGGCTGCAGATCCCTGGTTAAGATGAAGACAAACTAGAGCGTTGGGAGGAAAAGGAGAGGGTGAAAGGGAATGCATGAAATAAGAGTTAAAAAGGGAATAAGAAAGGAGGAGAGGGAAGTTTTGCTAGTTCTCAATTCCCCTATAAGTTTTCCAAATGCCAGTTTCCAAGGCATAGATTCTTCAGTTGCAAACCACCTCGATAGGTGGCATGTGATCAAGGCAGGTGCTATTTGGAAAGTAAAGAATGTAGAATAAATAGAAAAAAACCTATGCAGATATCCCACAAATCAGAGGTTTTAAAGCCAAGAGCAACTGAGCACCTCGGGACTGGTCTGGCTCACCATGTTCCTCCTGTGGGGAAGGAGGAGAAAGCATGAATGCAGCCCGTGTCAGTGAAAAAAGGAAGGGACTGGGGATCACCACCACTTCTTAAGAAGAGAGCGTCTTCACGCTTTTCCCGACAAGCAAGCAAGTAATCTATTTAAGTAAATGTACTTAACAATCGAGCAGATTCTGTACACTGGTCTTCCTGATGCCACTATTAGAATTGTAGTCAATTTCTTCTTCCAAAGTCCTCCTTTCAAAGGCCTTTTAATATATACTGCACTTTATGAACATTCTGGGGATTCATTTCAACTTAATTTATGACACCCCTTTCCCACCCATAGCTCTGTATATTTAATATAATGATCTTAAATACTCTTTCCTACAGTGTCAAACTCTGGGAATTAATTAGATAGGGAAAGTAGAGAATTGCTTCTATGGCATGATTTAAGAATGAGAAAGTCAAACTGACACTCCAAACACCCCTTCTCAACACTTCCTTACATCTGAAGCCCTGTAGCAGAGATCTAATGTTAGAGAGTCTCCTGTGGATTTAAATCCATCCTTAGATGTAAAATCATACTGGCTTCCTTCGGTGTTCATGTATTTAAGGGTGACAGTATTTTGAGGGACAGAGTAAAAAGACAAAGAAGACTTTTCCTCATCAAGCTAAATCGTGCTACTTTTCACTCCTCGAGTGCAGGACAAAGTATTGTCTGTGGCTTAGAACTTGAATTAGGATCCAGAGCACCTGGTTCTGAATCTCTGTTCTGCAACCTGCTAGGTGTGTGAGCAGGTACGTTTCTCTAGAGTTGTCAGGAAGACTAAAATAAGTACCTATGAACTGCACTTCAAAAAGTGTCTGGCATATTATAATTGCTTGATAAGTGTTTTCTGTCTTTACTGTTATTTTTATTATTGTTATCTATTTTCTAGACAGGAACGATAAAAGAGAGATCTTCCCATAAGTAGCACTTGTTTGGCAATTATTTCAGCATCATTAAATGAAATGCCACTTGAACTACTAAGGAAAAATTTTAAAACTATAATTATTCTATTTCTTTAACTATTCCCCCCCACACACTAGCTGCTAAGGTTATGTCAACTACACTTACAGTGCTTGTTTATTGACCAAGAGGATGCTAATCTAATCATGATTATTCTGAAGTTAGACAATAAATAATTACTCTATGTCACTGAGCATTTTTTAAAATTTAAATAGGATTTACAAATATTGACATGATTAATTAAAGAATAAAATTTTGTCATTTTAAGATAAGGTTATTTATAACGACCTACAATTTGGCTAATGCAAATTATAATTCTGCAATCCAATTTTGTCTTGCTTGAATCATTCATTCTGATGGTAGTGAATGCTAAAGGAAAAACGGAACATGAATTGCTTATGAGAATGAATTCAGATGGGATCATTGGATTTTAAAACTGAGAGAGGACTTGGAAATCATATCGCTTACACCAGAGAAGCCAAGTGGCACATCTTCAGGAAGAGAAATTAGTGTCACCTGCATATGACATTGACATTCTAAAAACCCAACCCAAAGGTATAGCAGATTTCTTATAATGTATGTTGCTGAGATCCTAGGGGCAAAAACATTTCTCCTCTAAATCTCCCTCTAGAGTAAACAAGAAGTTGAAACAAATACCAAAGAGGCATATATTGTATCTAATGAAATGTAACTTCCTTCATGCAGCTTAGCTGGCCCTTGGGAGTTGATTGTAAACTTATTGACAACTGGTACCCCACTCTCACTACCTTCAAGAGCCATTGCACGACCATACTGCCTCCCACACACCTGACCTGCTTTATTGTCTTTCACAATTGTCTGATTGATACAGCTTGTTTATGCTTGACTGTTAGCTGGAAGGTTGGCAGTTTGAACCCACTCATGAAAGACTTTAAAGAGATTTGTGTATTTGAGGCTAGGTTCTCTATAGAAGCAAAATCCTTGTGTATAATATATGTATAGGTAGAGAGGAACTGATACATAAAAAATGTTGATACTGTTGTGAAAGCAAGCAAATCTAAATGCATTTTAAATCACATATCAGGCTGTAGTCATCTCCTAACTCATGAAGTTAAAAGGTCTGAGGAACCCAAGACGGGTAAAAAGGTGACTGACTGGTGACTGGAGAGACAAATGAATCCAAGGTCAACAGGTCAGGTTTTGCCTGCTGTGGTGAATTAAGCCAAGCTCGGTAGACTGTTTGGCAGGCCCTAATAATTCCCAGAATCAGCATGCAACATGATAGGCTATTGACTCTAGTCTCAAGAACTAGAGGTTGAGGAGACAAATGCAGGATTCAGATCCAACAACAGCAAAGAAACTATCCCACAGCATCTGCTTATATTGGATGTAGGCCACATCCCTAAAGCAATTAAATATGAAATTACTACCCAGCCTGCATACCGCTGGGTATGTTATAAATTCCATAGTGTTCCCTGGTATATGAGATGTTGTCACAGGGTGTCAGAATATATATAGTTCATATATTGGCCTTTCCTTCTGGGTGACATGTTTTTTTGAGGCCTTTCCTCCTGGAAAAATATCTCATCCGGGAAGCAAGTATCATTTATGATGATGAGACCTGGCTTGCCAAGATACAGTGAAATGATAGTCCCAACCTTTGAGTCATCCTGGAACAAAAGTTCTTTGGTCAAGGAACCAAATATCCCTGGAAAGATGTCACCAGACCAACTCAGACGACATTAGAATTCAAGAGGTGTGATAAGGCATATCCTATCACAAATCATAACCCCACTGTAAAGGTGAAACTGAGGTACAAGGAGGCAGACAGACATAACTGACAGGACAAGGGAGAGCAGAAGCAGAAATAGCTTTATTGGGAGGAAGCTCCCTGACGTGGTTCCATGACCTAGGCCCACAGGTCAGGGAAGTCGTGCTCAGCAGCTGGGGGCACGGGTTTTTAAAGGGGTGGTGAGGAATGTTGGCAATTATGGTAATTATCATATGTGGTCTGGAAACTCCGAGAATTGCTAGTCAACTCCCGGTGGTTATCTTTTTTTTTTTTTTCCCGGTGGTTATCTTATCTGGTGCCGTCTGCTGCTGACCTTCTGGGGTGTGCAGGGAAGCATGTTCAGGGCCCTTCAGCTTGGTCCAAACAGGGCTGCCTCATTCAGACCCAGCTCAAACTTTCTGGGCAGTGACAAGGAGGGAATGGGAGAGCCTGATTTGAATTAGTTATGCTGTGGGTGACCTTGTCTGCTCTGTCACTTCCCCATGTTCCAGGGGGAACTATCAACTTGATGTCCTTCATATTTCTCACACTGTAATCTTTTACCATGAACACATTCGCTTCTTTCTCATCAACTTCTCGGCAAACAACTTTCCATAACTCATTTATTCCTTATAATCCCTTCGTGCCTGGTCCTTCTGTTGGGAAGAGACATTTTAAATAAGTTAGGAGCCTCCTAAAACCTTACTTTTGGTCTCATAGAATCCCTACTCCTTCTCCTTCTTTCACCCAACCTGGAAAAATGGCCCCACCAAATGGCCACCTCGTTGCTTCCCGATGTTAACCATCATACAATGCCTCCTTTCTAACAACCTCATTACTCCTACCCACTCTCCCTGCAACACTCCAATCTTACAAGTAAGAAACCAAATGGTACTTATCGCTTAGTCCAAGACCTACGCCTCATTAATGAAGCTGTTATCCCCATAAACCCGGTAGTTCCCAACCCCTATACTCTTTTGTTGCACATTCCCCCCTCCACCACACCTTTTTCACCACCCCCCTTAACCCAGCTTGTCAGCATTCGTTTGGCTTTACCTGCAGCCCCTCCTAAAACAGTTCTAAAGCAGACACAGCCCAACTCCCTTAACTTCTCTCTCCCTCCAAGAAAACACTTATCTCATTCCGCTGCTATCTGTTTAAGCCTCTGCCCCCACCCCCACGACTCAGAGTTTAACTCTAAATAAACACTAAGTCATAAAGAACCTCCGACCACTGACTTTGCAGTGAACAAATACTTTACATTAGATCCCCAATTTTTCCCTTATAACTAAACCATTAAACACCTGGAGAGTGGTCCCAGCAGCCTTTATGCAATGCAGCAGAAGCGACTCCCAACAGACCTTTAACCCTTTGCTGACAATTAATGCAATTTTCATTTCAGTGAATGTTTAAGTCTAGATGGAAACAGTAAGGTTCAGAAGGTCATAATTAGAAAAAGAGTTGGATGACATTATAGAATGTCTGGCTGTGCCAGAATGTGAAGAAATTTGAAAGTTACAGAAAGCTGTTTGCCGAGAAGTTGATGAGATAGAAGTGAATGTGTTCATGGTAAGAAAGATTACAGTGTCAGAAATGTGAAGGACATCAAGCTGATAGTTCCCCGGGAACATGGGGAAGTGACAGAGCAGACAAGGTTGCCCGCAGCCTAACTAATTCAAATCAGCTTCTCCCATCCTCTTCTTGTCACTGCCCAATGCCCAACTATAGCTAATCTGTTATTTCAAAAATCAGGCTGAGGATAACTTTTCTCTGCATGGAATTTGAAGACTGTTAATCCTACTCACACTCATTGGTGCAAACTCACTCATTTGTGTTCATGCGTCCACATGCCCACATCTGCACACTCGCCCATTAGGGCACAGCATACTCCAAACACAAAACTTTAACAAACAACTCCAGCTGGCCATAAGCTCCACCTCAAAGTCTCTCACCTCCTTGAAGCAACAACTTACATCCCTGGATCAGGTAACCCTTCAAAACTGTCATGCATTAAATCTGCTAACAGCTAACAAAAGGGTATGTACACTATATCAATAAGTCAAAATAAGTTAAATAAAATGTTAAGTCAGTCCGCAACATGGCCAAAAAAATTTAAAAACATCATTGGGGCACCACAAGCCCTTCCTTGTGGTTTCAAAGTCCTGTCATGACTTGGATCATGTGCCTTGTAAGACCTCTGATAATAATCTGTGTACTATTACTTTTAGCTCTGTGTTTGTTTAAATTTTTGCAGGAATTAATGAAAAATATCTCCAACCTGACCTTCAGTCAACTTCTCCACTCTTACAGTCCACTGCCAAACCAGGCCCCCTAACTTCCAACTATTAATCCCCGCCTTCTTTGCCCTACCTATCTCAGCAGGAAGTAGTTAAGACAGAACACATCACCTATTGCCACTATTAAGAAGTTTGGAATATTTGGGTCAGGTCTGAACTAGGCAGCCCTGTTTGGACTAAGCTGAAGCACATCAGGACCCTGCACATGGTTCCCCATACATCCCAAAGTTCAGCAGACGGAGGCGCCAGATAAGATGACTAGTGAAACCGGATGCTCTGGGTTCAAAGAAAGCCACAAGGAGTCGGTTGACAAGCAATTCTCGGAGTTTCCAGACTCCATATGCTAATTGCCATACATTCCTCACCACTCCTTTAAAAACCCGTGCCCCCAGCTGCTGAGCATGACTTCCCTGACCTGTTGTTCTACGTTATGGAACCTTGTCCGGGAGCTTCCCCCCTAATAAAGCTATTTCTGTTTCTGCTCTCCCTTGTCCTGTCAGTTATGTCTGTCCGTCTCCCTGTACCCCAGTTTCACATTTACACCCACCTTAATGCATATTCATGACCATTCCTGGGAAATCTGTCACGTATTCATAATCCCCTCAATTTACTTCCTGATGTACATGTTTAAAAAGGCAAGCTTCTATTTTCCAGGAGCTAGTCTTGGGGACTCTAGTAGAGGTTTGTTCCTAGCTTAATCCACCTGCTCACTTTCACCCAGTCTCTATGCATTTAAGCTAGGCCGAGTGAGTTTTGGTTTGGCAACAATTGCATAAGGGCTGTAACTTGAGTCTTATTCTACCTTAACCTCCTCCCCTTATGGAGGCTTACAGCTGATTGGCTGTGATTACACTGGGCTAAGTCAAGTCATGGGGGATAACCAGGTATTAACTGCCAAACCTCTGATACTCCTGGACCAGTCAAGTTAGTACAAAACTAACTATCACATGGCAATCTCTTTCCATAGAGATCACAGCCAAGATAACCTGTGGAGTACCTCTACTCTGCAGTACATGGGGTTGCCATGAGTCAGAATTGGCATGATGGCAATTGGCTTTGTGGATTTTTATTCAAAGCACTTTAGATAGGTATAGTTATTCACTTGTTTTCTAGAGATTTGGCTGAATAGTTGGTTAGTTTATTTCCTATTTATCCTAGGAGAATATGCACCTCATAAAGGTAGGGGCTTCAGTTTTCTGGATCACCACTGCATCACAGTGCTTAGGAAAGTACGTGGTGCACTGTAGCTAGTCATCAACAATAACTCCACATTGCCCCACACCCTAGAAGGAATGCATAACTTATACTTCAGTGTTTAACCCGGAAAATTGATTTGAAGCCTCAAGGAAAGAGAGACTTTCTGGCTACACAATGTGTAAATGTGATGTAGGTTGGCCACGATTGTTAGTGGCAAGCTCTTGGGAAAATGTAGAACAAGAAATATTCTGAGAAATATCTGAGTAATCAAGAGATGGAGAGAAATTATGACATGTTTTGAAACTCTGATCTGACCTCGTCTGAACCCAGCCGGACTCATTCCCAGTTGCACAAGTCCCCAAATTCTTTCAGTTCCTCTTATTCAAGATCTGATTTTGTCATTTTCAAATGAGAATCCCAATAATGGAGATTACAGTGAGGATAATTGTGGAACGACAGGCCTGATTTGTGTTCTTACTGGTTTGGAAGAGGTGGTTCTGAGAGGTCTGTTGGTTGTCTTCTTTTTTTTTTTAATTAAAAAAGAATAACCACAAAAAGAACAATTATTAATTACAAGGAGGATTTATTTATTACAGAGGGAATGCCTGGAGCAATCAATTTCTGGCAAATGTTTCCCATGGCTTTGCATATTTCAGGTCATTAACAAAAGCTGCTGTAATTTGCACAAAAAGAATATCCATTTTGTTGCCAATAACTCATTTTCATAAATTAGTCCCCAATTATGTTGAATTTGGGGAGACATGTGGGTTTAGAGCTGGAGGATAGCACAGGTGCTATGTATGCAATGATAACTCCATTGAGGAGGAGTCTGGCCAGGTGAACCACATATTGCATGCAGAAGCTGGTGTGGCTGCCCCTGTGGTGTGTGCATGTGTTGGTCATTTGTTTGTTCTTTCTAGGCAAAATAATGAAAAAACGTTGAAAGTTAGAAACAATACATCTTGCAAAAAATAAAACGTTAACATTAAACTCGAAAGATTTCTCAACCTTGAATGATTCCACAGCAGGGCAAGAATGCTCTTTATTTTCTACATAAAGTCTGTCCATGACATAATTTAAAACACTTTTTTCAAAACTCCTCTCATGTCCATAACTCAAAGAGCTTGATAACCTATGTGAGTCAAGTCCTCTTCTGGGAATGGAAAGCACGTGACGTCATCAAAGTTATAATTAGGTTGATAGTACAAATCAATGGCATAGCAGGAAGAACTCAACAGCTTCCAAAAGTAAGGGAGCAATATAACAGAGAGAAGGGTGTTTCCATGTGCTTTTTGTGCTTTAGAGATTAACGCAAACATCATCAACAAGAGGTGAAGGAGAAAGGCCCTGCTGCTGAAGGGACCAAAGAACACAAAAGCAAAGACGTGTGAGAAAGCATGACAGAGACGGTGAGCTGGACCTGAATTGTAAGAGCTGTAAATGCCATGGGACGAAAGAGGGGAGGGGAGGCTAACTAAAAAGGTAGAAACTAGATACAGCAGGCATGTGGGCTTCTCTAGAGTTCCAATTGCTTTTGTGAAGTAGATGAAGAGCCATTAAACACTTTAGAAAAGAATTACAATCACATTTTCATGTTTGTAAAGATATCACAATAGCAATGTCAAGGCTACATTGAGAGAGTGTGAAATTAGATTTACAAGTCTTGTGAGATTCCGAGTTTTCTGGTGTCTTGTGCTCTGATCAACCTAGTGTTTCTTCTAAGATGGCTACTATCTGACCTGTTCATTTTTCTAGGGATGCTTGCTTATGGTCAATATGGTCATGTATTGTTCTGTTAACTTTGCTCCATTATGGTTTCCTATAACTGATAAATGTTATCATTATTTCCTTTAGGTCTTTCAAAAAGCAGGGTTCTCTAGAAAAATAAAACCGAAGAAGTGTACATATACATTTAATTCTAAGAGAGATTGACTTCAAAATAATGCCCCAAACCATTACGGAGGCTGGCAAGTCCCAACCTCCTTGGTCAGGCAGCAAGCTGAATAGTTCTCTTAATTTATGTCACTAAAAAGGCTAACATATGGAAAATCTCCATGTTGGCCAGCAAGCTGCTGGCTGAAGGGGTTGTGGGAGCTGCAGGTCTGGGACTGGATGAAAGTTTCTCTAAGAGCAGAATGCCAGACAACAAAATGAAGGACAGAGAGAGAACAAAGTTTACCAGAGTATACCACAGTCACAAGGATATTCCCATTCTAATTGATTGGCTACTTACATCAGATCACAAAATGGAGACTAATTATGAAATGCCTGACTAATGACTAAGAGTCATAGCCTAACCCATGGATACATAACATTAACTATCACAACATTTCATAATGTTCAATGAATTGACAAATGAGTGGCAAGATGTTATACAATTACTAATACCCAAAGCAAGAATTAATTACAAGAGAGCTTAACTGAAGAAACTCAGGGAACCACTCGGTGATGAAATCGATATTTCTTCTGGGGATGCATGAATCCTAAAAGCTACTCTGAAGGCACAGATGTGGGTTCAGCTCTGCAGAGAAAATTTTAAAGTCTGGTGAGGAAACAGTATTTGGACTTGGTCCGGAAAACAAACCAGGTGGGAAAAATGTAGAAAGGAGTTGTAAGTGAGAACCACACAATTATCAGAGCATTGTGAAAAACCCACAGATGGATGTTTAGGGAAGGAGTGGGAGGAAAGCAGGCTAAAATGTTTGCTGGACCATGGGTGTGAAGGGCTTCAAAGCCAACCCATGCTTCGTCCTCATTTTCAATTTTGAGCTTTTGTGTTTATCAGATGATTTATAGCATTACTCAGAATAGAGTAAGGGGAAATTGGCTCACTTTAAAATAGTAGGGGAAAGGAATTGTTATTAAAAACTGGTTTGAAAAAAAAAACTGGTTTGTTTAGAGCAAGCAAAACACTCGAGAGGTGCGGGCAATAGCACACATGATACAGTTCAGAACGTGGTAATAATTAAAACCCTACCAAAAACCACTGTCCAGGCAGCCACCTAATCTTACACTTCATTATTTATTTTCATAAATTAAGAATGAGGGTACTTATTTAAAATATAAACAAGACAGAACTGGAGGTGCTGAATTAGGAAACATCAGAAAGCCATGTTTTGTATATAATCTGTCCAAAAAAAATGGAGGACTCCTTTCCATTCCTTTCCTATTTAAAGAGTTGCAATACTGAAAGTTCTATGAGCAAAATATTGAACAATTCTGAAAAGATCAAAAGAAGGAGGTAAGAATACAGGGTCACTATATCAAAAAAATTAGTCGACATTTGATTACACCAAGTGGTAGCATAGAACAAGAATCCAGAAGGAAGAAGTCCATTCTGCTCTGGAGGCATGAACCAAAAATAAATCATAGTGCTTCATACATGGTACCAGGAATACCATTTGCATTATTTCGATATGCAGGTGAAGTCCTGGAAGCATTCATTCATTTTTGTCAAAAAATTTGGAAGACAGCTACCTGCTCAATGAAGTGGAAAAGATCCATAATTATACCCATTGAAAAGAAAACTGACTTAGCTGAATGAGGACATTACCAAACAATATGATGCGCATCACATACAACTAAAATCTTGACGCTGATCGTTCCATAATGGTTGTGGCAATGCATAGACAGGGAGATGCTATAAATCCAAGTTGGATTCAGAAGCAGATGTGGAACCAGGAATATCTATCATTGCTGATGACAGATGGATTTTGGCTCAAGCTGAGAATACTTGGGGAGGGAGAGTAATGCTAACTCTTGTTTTATTGCCCATAGATAGTACTGAGAAGATAGTAATTCCAGAACACTTTATTGTGCTCATGAGGAATCCATACATAGACCAAAAGGCAGTCACTCAAAGAGAACAATGCAAAATTGAATGGTTTAAAATCAGAAAAGATGTGTGTCAGGGTTGCATCCTTTCAGTATGATGTACACTGATCTAAACAAAGGAGAATGTTGCATCAGGATTGTAGGAAGTCTTATTAGCAACCTGCAATATGCAGCTGACACAAGTTGCTTGCTGTAAATGAGGGCTTGAAGCCCTTGCTGACGACGATCAAGAGTTGCAGCCTTCAGTACAGATTATAACTCGATGCAAAGGGAAAAATATTCCCAACTAGACTAATAGATAACATCATGATAAAGGAGGAACGTTTGAAGTGGTCAAGGATTTCATTTTGCTGGAATACATAATCAATGGTCATGGAAGTAACAGTTAAGAAATCAAAGATTCGTTGACTGGGAAACAGCTGCTGCACAAGACCTCTTCAAAGTTGAAGAGCAAGCATGTCGGTTTAATAACTAAGGTGCACCCGAACCAAGCCATGGTATTTTTCACTGTCAAGCCTGGGACACTTGGATATTGAATAAAGAAGACTGAAGCAGATTAATGAATTTGAATTATGGTACTGGTGAAGAATATTGAAAATACCATGAACTTCCAAAAGAACAAATAAACCTGCAAAGCCAGATACTTCTTAGAAGCAAGGATGGCAAGGCTTCTTCTCATATACTCTGGATATGTTGTCAGGAGAGGCCAGTCCCTGGAGAAGAACATCATGCTTGATACAGTAAAGGAGCAGCCAAAATGAGGAAGGCCCTGGACAAAACAGATTGACACAATGACTGCAGCAATGAGCTCCAACATAACAAGAATGTTGAGGACAGTACAGGACCCAGCAGTGCTTTGCTCTGTTGTTGAGGGGGTCTGTATGCATCAGAACAGACTGGAAGGCACCTAACAACAACAAGTGTAACAAAGCCATCTAAATTACGTCCCCTTATTTCTTGCATCCATGTACCTTATATAGTTAGCCCTAGCCTCACTTTCGGCAAGCTCAGTGTTTCAGACCCACCAGCTGCTCAACAGGAAACAAATGAGGCTTTCTTTTCCTGGAAAGATTTAGACCCAGAAACCTGGCATTGCTAGGAATCCGAATAGACTTGATGGAGGTGGGAACATGTGAGTAACTATTAAGCCAGATCAAATAGACCCACTACGACGCGTGGTGGCCAATGTGTGTCAGAGTAGAGCCATGTTCCACAGGACATTTGATGGCTGATTTTTCAGAAGCAGATCACTAGGCTCTCTCTTGAATCTCTGGGTGAACTGGAACCTCCAACCTTTAGACCAGCTGCTTAACACGTTGACCACATCACCACCTGGGACTCTGTCAAGAACTACAGTGATGAAGAACTCATCTACATTATGAATTTTATTCCATTTATGGATAAATATAACTAGTACAAATGCTCTTCCTGTTTGGAGAGACACAAATCTCTTTTACTGGTGTCATCTCCCATGTCAATTCAACCAGGCCTTATGACTGGTCCAGAGCAGAGTGCTCAGCAGAATGTAAAACTGTATCAAAATTCTCCAAAAGGATCAAGGTTCAATAGTTCTGACTGCCAGGGATGTTGGAAGGGGGAGTCACAATTTACATGCTATGCACACATTTTTTTTTTCTTTTCCAACTGGAGACTAATTGAAAACAGCTAAAACTCTAAAGAAAATTGGTGGATCTGTGGGCTAAGCATTGGGTTGTAGGAAGTCTTATTAACAACCTGCAATATGCAGATGATCCCATGGTTGCCAGTTCAAACCTCCCAGCTACTCTGCAGGAGGAAGATGAGGCTTTTTTCTCCTATAAAAAAGAGACTGGTTCAGCATGAGTTGGTGATTAACTCAATGATAGTGGGTTTGGTTTTGTGGTATAACAACTTTACCACTTGTGTCTTCAGTGGGTCCCAGGAAGGCACACAGCACAGAAAAAATATTAAAGTCCTTTGAGTAGATTCCAGACATTGTTTCTAGCTTATGAATCATTTGCCTTTGGACTTCCTCCAATCCTGATGCTGTATTATTCTTCATATATTCCAGTTTCTTGGAATACTTGCTCAGCACACAGATTGAATAAGTACAGCATAAGGCTACAACCCTGACACACACCTTTTCTGACATTAAACCACATGGCATTCCTTTATTTGGTTCAATGGTTGCCTCCTGATGCATTGATAGTTCTTTATGAGCATAATTAAATGTTCTAGAATTCTCTGTCTTTGCCACGTTTTGTTATAATCTACATAGTTATAATCTACATAGTGAAATGCCTTTGCATAGTCAATAAAACACAAGTAACATAATTCTAATATCCTATGATCCATATGTCATCACCAGTAATAACCTTCATTCCATGTTCTCTTCTGAATCTGAGTTGGATTTCTGGCAGCTCCCTGTAAATGTACTACTGCAACCATTTTTATTTATGGACAATGCTTACCTTAAAATTATGATGGCATATTTACCATTTCCTTTCCCATTGCCTTGGTAGGCCATTGAATATTAATGTAGGGTTTTCCATCTACCCTTGTAAAATTTAATCATATAAGCTTATTTCAGTTTATCAAAAAAATTATGAGAACACTCTGAGGCTTTAGGGTTCATAACATATTATAAGCAAATAGATTGATAAAAAATCATAGATCAATGTTAAAATGCAATGAGAGGTAAAGCATTCACAGTGAAACTGTAATATGCTCATTGCAGAAGAGACCGTTACTCCTACAACTATTTAAAATCTTACCCAGTTTTAAAAATACAACCCAAGTCGATTATCCATAAAAATTGCTTTAATTACCCTAGTTTTAGGAGTCACTTCACAGCAGTTTTAAGGCACATAATTTTTTGCACTTGTCAGTTCAAATTTCATTTCCTTTTATCCCTCCCTTTCAATCATTTGTAAACTTCTTGACATAATTAAGCCTAAAGTGCCTTACATGGTGTCTTATATCAGGTTATGTATAAAGAAAATTATATATAAATTCTTATCCAAATTAGTTGTTGAGAAAGTACTAGCGTATTTGGTACACACACACACACACACACACACACACACACACACACACACACATGGTAATTCCTGCCAGAATATAGCAGGAATAAAAGTTAGAAAATGTAGTAACTTAAGGTGAAATTTTGATCTCTGGGAGCACTTTAGCGCAGAAGTATATCACAGAAGTGTTCCGTTTTTAAATGACTCCACATATCTGCTTCAATATCATTAGGTGTCATAAATTAGGTATCATCTCATAGTGGCTCTATGTGTTAGTCTGAGTAATTTAGAGAAACAAATCCACAGAAACTCATATGTATAAGAGAGTTTTATTTAAAGCGTAAGTTCACCTCAAGAAAACATCGCAACCCAGTGCTGTGCAAGCCCACAAGTCCAACATTAACCCATATATCCAACACCAATCCACAAAACCCCCTTCCATCACACAGAACACACACAATGATGCCAACTGCAGGAAGAAAGTCGAATCAGTGAATTTGTAAGCATCTCAGTGCTGGCAGGGGTATCCACATGGCTGCTACAGCACCCAGGGCTGCATCAGGGTAGGCCCATGTGGCTTCTCCTCAGGGATGTCTTGCAGGAAGTGAGCCTTGCCAGCTGAAGCAGGAAATTGGCTAAGGCAGGTGCACCCTGGTCCGACCATCACAAAGCAAGAGACCTGAGAACTAGAAAAGCGAGGCTCACTGAGCCATTTACCTCTCCTCCCTTCAATTAACCCCACATGTGTTTATAGGCTAAGTTGGCACAACAAACTTTAACTATCTCACCCTACATATGACAGAAGTAAAAACTGACCAGCCCTACGCCATCCTCAAAATTACGTTTGGGCCCATTGTTGCATCCACTATGTAAATCCATCTTGTTGAGAGCCTTCTATTTTGCTGCCCCTTTACTTAGCCAACTACGATGTCTTTACCAGGTATTATTTTCTCCCGACAATGTGTACGAGAGACTAAACCTTTCCATCTGGCTTCTGAGGAGAATTCTGACTCAACTACAACCAAACCAGATTGGTTTGTTCTCGTGGCAGTCCGTGGCACTTTCACAGTGCTTCGCCGGCACCATAACTCAAATGTATGTATTCTTCTTCAGTCTATCTCATTCAATGTCCAATTTTGATATGCATATGAGGTGATCAAAAATACTTGGGCTTGGGTCAGGTGCATCTTAATAAACAAGGTGACATCCTTGCTTTTCAACACTTTAAAGGGTCCTGTGCATCGTATTGACACAATACAATACATAATTTGATCTCTGGACTATTGCTTCTATGAACATTGATTGTGGATCCAAGCCAGACAAAATCATTGACAACTTCAATCTTTTCTTCATTTGCCATGACATTTAGTATGATTGATCTAGTTGTGAATGTGTTTGTTTTCTTTGCATTGAGTTGTAATTCATATTGAAGGGTGCAATGCTTGATCTTCATCAAATGCTTCAAATTCTCCTCATTTTTGGCTTGGGAGATTATATCATCTGCATGTTGCAAGCCTTCTTCCAATCCTGATACAACATTCCTCTTTATACAGGCCAGCTTCCCAGAATATTACCATACAGATTGAATAGGTATGGTGAAAAGATATAACACAGACGAACACCTTTCTTGATTTTAAGCCAAGCAGTATTCCTGTGTTCTGTTTGTATGATTGCCTCTTGATCCATGCACAGGTTCTGCATGAGCACAATGACTTGTTCTGGAATTCACATTATTCTCAAGGCTATCCATAGTTTGTTATAGTTGATTGCCTTTTCATCGTCAATAAATGACAAGTAAACAGCTTTCTGGTATTCTCTTCTAGCCAAGATCCCAGCAATGATATCCCTTGTTTTATGTGCTCTTCTTAATCAAGAATAAATTTCTTGCAGCAACCTGGCGATGTATGCTGCAACCATTGTTAAATGATCCTCGGCAATATTTTACTTGCATGTGATATTAATGATATTGCTCTACAATTTGCACATTTTGTTGGGTCACTGTTCATTGGAAAGGGTACAATATGGATCTCTTCTAGTAGTTGTTCAGGTATCTCTTCCAAATTTCTTGGCATACATAAGAGCATGCTTCCAGCGTGTCATAAGCTTCTTGAAACATTTCAGTTGATATTTTGTCAATTCCTGAAGTCTTGCTTTTGGCTAATGCCTTTACTGCCCCTTGGAATTTGTTCTCTAATAGCACAGGTTCAAGATGATATGCTCTCTTGAAATGATTGAATGTCAACTAGTTCCATTTTGTATAGTGACTGTATATTCTACCCATCTTCTTTCGATGCTTCTGGGATAAGTTTATATTTTTCTCATAGAATCTTTCAATCTTGCAACTCAAGGCTTGAATTTTTTCATGAGTTCTTTCCATTTCAGACACGTTGAGCATATACTTCCATTTTGGTTTTCTAACTGTATGCATACTTAATTATAATTCTTTACTTTGTTTTTTACATGTAAGATTTTGCATATTTCATTATAATTCTTTACATTGTCTTCTCAAGCTGCCTTTGACGTTTTCTGTTCAACTCTTTGATGTCATCGTTTCTTCCATTTGCCTTAGCTACACTACAATTAAGAGCAAGTTTAAGATTCGTCTAACAGTCACTTTGATATTTTCTTTTAACTTCTGGCTTTTTAATGACCCTGTTAATGATTTCTTCATATCTGATGTTCTTGATGTCATCCCACAGCTTATCACCTCTTCTCATTAGTGTTCAATGTGTCACATCTGTTCTTGAGATGTTCTGCATATTTAGGTGGAAAATACGCAAGGTCATAGTTTATCTCTTGTAAACTTGTTTTAATTTTTTCAGCTTCAACCTGGATTTACGTATAAGTAATTGGTGGTCTCCTCCACAGTAGGTTTTACCTGCTGATATTGAGTTTCTCCACTATCTATTCCCACAATTGTCGTCAATTTGTCAATTTGATTTTTGTGTTTTCCCTGTGGAGAAGTCCATGAGCATAGTCACCATTTGTGTTGTTGAAAAAGGTATTTTCAATGAACAAGTCACTGGTCTCGCAACATATTATTGTGTGATCTCCAGCTTCATTTCTATCACTAAAACCACATTTTCCAAGTACTGTTCCTTTCTCTTTCTTTTCAACTTCTGCATTCTAATCATCAATAATTATCAATGAACCTTGATTGCATGTTTGATCAATTACAGATTGAAGACATTGGTAAAATTCTTCAATTTCTTCATCACTGCATTTATTGATTGGTGGATAAATTTGAATAATAGATGTATTGACTTGATTTTCTTGTATGCTGGTAAACATAACCCTATTACAGACAGCATTTTACTTCAAGATAGATCTTGCAATGTCCTTTTTGATGATGAATATGAGTTTCATTTCATTCTTAATGACTTCCAATTTCCCCAGATTCATACTTCCTACATTCCAAGTTCTAATTAGTAATAGATATTTGCAGCTGTTTCATCATTTTGAGCCATGTTGCATTAGCAAATGAAGGTCCCAAAGCTTTACTCCACCTATGCCATTGTGGTCAACTCTACTGTGAGAAGTCAGCTCTTCATCAGGCAATTTTGAGTGCCTTCCAAGCTGAGTTCCTGGCACTAAATCATTTTCTGGCACTATCTCTAACAATGTTCTTCAGGATCTGACAATATTCAATTTCTATTCATCCTATGGTAGGGGTGGGGGCATGGCAAAGAGCAAAAGACAAAGAAATAGACCTTATATAAGGAGCTCTGATTCTGAACCTAACAACCCCATGGTAACTGAAATCACAATAATCGAAATCGCAATAATCGAAAGCACACAATAATCAAAGGCAAGTCTATACTGGATCAATCTTGGTCAGTCTTCTTGGATTTCCTTCATGATCAACTGCTCTCTCTTTTTATTTAGCTACACACCCAGTATGGTATCAGCAGTGTAAAATGTTACATGGAAAGTTATTCCATTTTCTATTTGCTGAATAAATAAATATTACCTCTAAAGAGGCTTAGCATGTATAAACCTGAAGGAACTGAAAAAAATTCAAGCCTTGTGTTGCAATATTGAAAGGGTCTATGAGCTAATATTTAATGATGCAGGAATTATCTCAAGAAGATGGAAAGAAGACATAGTGTCATTGTGCCAAAGTCAAAGTCAGTCAACTCAATTGTGGTTGGAAGGGGTGCCAACCCCGCACCACTAATCATGGGTTCGATAGGTACAATTGTATGGTTAAAATAGATAAATATTGTATTAAAGTCATAGAGAGCATGAGAGACAAGAGAGATTGCAATAATGGAGTCAGACACATTTCATGGTAGCATGCTCACCTCATCTCCACTTGGTAGTCCACGTGGAAAGAAGGGGAAGGGAATGAGGACAAGGGGAAAGGGAATGGGGGAGTCAGGATGGGAGAGAAGTGGGGGAGCCGACAAGGGAGGAGTCAAAAGAGAGCTCTTTATTGCTACCCCAGGCCTATATACCTTTGGGGGGAGTGCAAGCCCACTAATTACAGGTAAAGACATACATCACAGGAAGGGTCGTACTATAGGTAATACAGTAATGGAAGGGGGTGGTCTAGGTATAGACACGCAATAAGGAGAGGAGGGATTGGGGGTATACATGTGGCAAGACGGGCGGATCCTAGATTCAGGATGGCAGCCTAGCTTTGGATGTCACTGAGCGAGTTTGACCTGTTCCCTGGCACCATAATCAGTAGAGTGTAAACTGCACCTACAGGAACCAAATCAATGACTGCAGGCCTCTAGAGAGAAGTAGCCCATTGTCCTCAACAGCAGGGAGTGGGGCCACTGTGTGGTGGGACTAGACAGTCCTCTGGCAACTGACTGCCTTCAGGGAGGATGTCTCTAAGCATCTGACCTCGACCCATATGCTAACAAAAAGCCACTAATGTTTGGCATGTCTTTGGGGGAGACAAAGCTAGGGACAAGTCTCTTTATAATCCCACACTCAATGTAATGAAAACCAGATCCTCTCAAATGGACCAGTAGGTCACATCATGATAAATGGAGAAAAGACAGAAGTGGTAAAGGTTTTCATTTTGCATGGGAAAAGATATTATTGTTGGTAATGTAGAGGGTAGCAAAAGAAGGTAGGGCCCTTAAAAAAGAAAGAGGACCATAGTGGCTGTCACAATGGACTGACACATGGAACTTGCAGTGTTTAATTGTTGTGCATGGTGTTTCTATAGAGCAGAAATGACTGCACTGCACCTATCAACAGAAAAGCCATCTAAACAAATTACATATACTTTTCCTGGAGAAATAGAATCAAAATTTTAAATTATAAATTCAAAATTTGAATTTTATTGAAAAGTGACTCTGAGCCTGCCTTGGAAACCATGTAATAGTTCACAAAAATAATAACGAAAAGCATGGTATTTCTCTCTTCATGCTAATGTGTTTCTTGTTCTTGTTTAGGTCCAGTCAGTTCCGGCTCTCAGCAACCCCATGTATCGCAAAGTGAAACACTGTCCAATCTTGTGCCATCCCAAAGTGCTCTTGTGTCTGGCTGCTGCCACTGTGTAAACCCTTCTTGTTGAGGACCTTCCTCTTTTTCGGCTGCCCCACTACTTATTCAAGGAAGATATCTGTCTCCAGAGACTGGTCTTTCCTGATAGCATGCTCAAAGTTTTGCCATTCTTGCTTCTAAAGAGAATTCTAGCTATAATTCTTCCAAGAGAGATCCAATTTGTTCTTTTATCAGTCCATGGTATTTTCAATATTGTTCACCAGCACCGTAATTCAAAAGCATCCATTCTTCTTTCATCTTCTTTTTTCAATGTCCGATTTTCACATGACTATGAGGCAATAGAAAATACCATGACTTGCGTCAGGCTCACTTTGGTCCCAAAGCCACACTTGATTCTCAACCCTTTAATGAGTCTTGTTCAGCAGATTTACCCAATGCAATGTGGCATTTGATGTCCGGACTGCAGCTTCCATGAGCATTGATTGTATAGCCAAGCAAGACAAAATTCTTTACACATTTATCTTTTCTAAGCTTAACATACTGGTTTTCCTGTGTGGAATTTGGTTTTCTTTGCACTGAGTTATTGTTGATATTGATGGTTATAGACCTTGCTGTTTATCAGTAAGTGCTTCAAATCCTCCTCAGGTTCAACAAATAAAATTGTGATAAGCCTTCATCCAATCCTGAGGCTGCATTCTTGTTCAGAGACTCTAATTTATCTGACTGTTTGCTCAACATACAGAGTGAATAAGTATATTGAGAAGATGAAACCCTGATGAACATCATTTCTGATTTGAAACCATGCAGTGTGCCCATGTTCTACTTGCACAACTGCTTTTCAGTTCATGTACAGATTCTGCGTGAGAATAAAGTAGTGTTCTGGGATTCAAATTTTTATCAAGCCTATCCATAGTTTGTTATGATTCACAGAGTTGAATGCCTTAGCATAGTCAATTAGTCAATTAATCATAAGTGAAAATCTTTCTGGTATTTTCTGACTAGAGCAAAGGTCGATCAGACATCAGCATCGATATTCCTTATTTCATGTCCTCTTCTGAATCCATCCTGAACCTCTGGCAGTTCCCTGCTAATGTACGGTTGCAACCACTGATGGATAAACTTCAGCGCAATTTTACTTATATGTAATACTAATGATATTATTCTATGATCTGAGCATTCTGTTGGGTCACCAAAGAAATGAATCGAGTACAATTATGGATCTCTTCCAGTAAATGTCAAATTTCTTGGCATAAACCACTGAGAGCGCCCAGTGCTTCATCGATTTGATGAACCATTCCAATCGGTATTCCATCAATTCCTGGTGCCTTATTTTGGGCTAATGCTTTCGGTGTCTCTTGAACTTCTTCCTTCATTACATCAATTCTTGCTCTTATGCTACCTCTTGCCGTTATATGACATTGACTATTGACTGGTTCTTTTTGGTACACTGACTCTGTATTCTTTCCATCTTGTGTGATGCTTCCTGCATTGTTCAGTATTTTACCTAGAGAAACTTTCCATATTGTAACTAAAGGCTTGATTTATTTTTCTTGAGTTCTTTCAGTTTAAGATATGTTCAGCATGTTTTTCCTTTTTTATTTCCCAATTTCAGGTCTTTGTCCATGCCACTTGTGATGAACAAATCGTTGGTTTTGCAAAATGCTATCATGTAATCTCCAGCTTCATTTCTATCTTCAAGTCTACATTTTCCAAATACTGTTCTTTCCACTTTGTTTCTAACGTTTGCATTCCAAATGCCAATAATTATCAGTGCATCTTGACTGCATGTTTGATCAATTTCAGACAGGAGACATTGGTATAATTCTTCAACTTCATTACTATCTTTGATGGTCTTGGATAAATTTGACTAATAGTTGTATTGATAGGATTTCCTTGAATGAGGATAGATCAATCCTATCAGAGCCAGCACTGTACTTCAACATAGATCATGAATTTTTTTAAAATAATGAATGAAAGCTATTCCTCTCAATTATTTCATTCCCAGCTTAGTAAACCATATGATTTTCTGATTCAAAATGGACAGTGCCCGTCTATTTCAGCTCACTAGTACCTATAATGTCCACTTGAGTATGTTCCATTTCAAGTTTTTCAACTTCCGATTTTCCTTGATTCATACTTTGTACGTTCCAAGTTCTGATCATTAATAGAAATCTGCTACTGTTTCTTTTCATTTTGAATGGTTTCCCACCAGCACTTGAAGGTCCTTAAGGCTTTATTCCCACACGCTTTACTCCATCCCTGCCATTATGGTCAATTCTGCTTTGAGAAGGCAGTCCTTTCTCAATCTTACTGTGAGTGACTTCCAATCTGAGGGGCTCCGCTTCTGGCACTATCTCCGACAACGCTCTACTTCTATTCATGAGGTTTTGAAGAGTTTCTATTCTGTCCATAATGTTCTCAGTGGCTAATTTCTCAGCAGTGGACAGCCTATTCCTTCTTCATAGTCTGTTCTTCGTCTGGAAGCTGTTCACTGTGGTGACCAGCTGACATTATTGGGAGCATGGCGTCCAGCACCACAGCAATCCCTACGCCACCGCGGCATGACACACGGACAGACACGTGCTAGAATTTTGTTTATAGGTTGGTTTATTTCATATATGTATACATATAAATAAGAAATAGTGTTGTCTCATAGCATGAATAAATCTAGTCAGTGAATAGCATTCACAACGATGCAGTCTTACTGAGATTGAACTGTTAAATATCTTAAAAAGATATTTTTAACAGGAGCACACATAAAATAGCTAGTAAGTAATGTTTAAAAATACAGCATATATTTCTACATCAGGAGCTGATGGAAATTGTAGTTAAGAATATTTTGTGCATAGTCAACATCATCTCAAATCAGCCAGTATCTTATGATCAGTACTACTGTCTGTACCATGCTTCAAATCCAGTTGTCAAGGAATTTCAGACTGCCTCCACATCAGAAATGCCTGCCTGTTCCCGTGCACAAACTATGCTGTGGGTTTGTCTAGAAACTCCTTATTGAAGAATCGCCTTGCCTCAACGCTACTGAGTGAAACGGAGCAACGAGATGGATGTTGTCTTCTATATTCAATGCTTTCAACAATGGCCTTCTTTATCACCTGCAAACAGAAGCAGAGATGTGTGTCGGCACTACATGAATTCATTGAAACATGTATTTCGTCAAAACAAAAATAGAATCGATCCTTTCCTTACAGCATTCCTTTTGAAAGAAAGAAAAGTCTGAGTTATACATACACCACCGTGGTCAACAGGCCACGTAGTCAGTGCCCCTTCCTTTATTCCATGGGGAAAGAAGCATTCTGCAAGATTTACAGATTTTACACTGATAAAATTGGAATACAAAGTATTTATAACCTGGTAAAGTAAATGTAGAAAGTGATACTAGGGAAGAAATCATTACAACATTTGTAGTATATATTCTTTACAAGTAGGACCACAAATTTCCATCCAGTTAATTCTGAGTCATGGCAATTTCATATGCTTTAGAGTAGAACTGTGCTCCATTGGGTTTGGATGGCTGAAAGCCATAAGAAACAGATTGCAAGGACTACATTCAAGATGCCTCTGGCTGGATTAGAACCATTAATATCTTGATTATCCTTAGGCAAGTCTACCGCATTTGCACTACTCATAAACCCAACCCCAATGCTGTCAGGTTGATTCTAACCCATCGCTACTGAATAGGGATTTTGAAACCGTAAGTCTTCACAGGAGTAGATAGTCTCATCTTTCTCCCACAGAGCAGTTAGCGGGTTGGAACAGCTAACCTTGCAGCTCTCAGCCCAATACCTGACCCGCCGCTGCAGTAGGGCTTCTTGCATGTCTAATAAGCCTGGCATGGAGTTTATTCTAACAATAGAAAGGGATTTGTGAGACTACAGATCTTTCCTGCGACAGGCAGCCTCATCTTCCTTCCATGGCTAGTGGGCTTGAACCGCCGTGCATTTGACGAAGCTCAGGAAGTAAAACGTTTACCTCGGCCTAGAAGTCCCGAGATGGTAACCGTGTTAACACGCTTAGATGCTAGCAGAAAGATTGGAAGTCTGAATCTACTCAGCTATTTCAGAAGACGTGGAAATCTCCTTCTGGAAAATTGACTAAGAAACATTCTAGGTGGTGTGGTCCTGGGCTGACCTAAGTTGAGTGACTGTGAATTGGAGTCCACAACAGCTCATTTCAGTGAAGGCAGAAGGGATTGCTGAGAGATGCTGCTTCTTTACCCAACTACAGCGATAAAACATGGTGTCCTTTACCTCAGAAGAGCAGTGATTTTATCGATTAAAAAAATTTATGATCATATTTTTATGATCAATGATTGAAAAAATATATTTTACGATCATATTCTTTATCCAGGTTGAAATGGGTGGTGAGCAGAAGACAATGCAGGTGACTAGGAACTCTTGGAATCAACTTGGTAGCAATGGGTTTGGCTTTGGGATTGGGTTCCTAATGTGAAATTAACCTGGTTAGGATTTGGGGGGGGGGGGAGGAAATTTGGTGGAAGGCGTTATTACAGAGCAAAGAGAATGGTCTCTGTGGACTGGTCATGTCATTCTCATGGCTCTCCTGCTAGTTTTAGAACCTGTACGGTTTAGAAGACTCCATTTCCTGAGTTTGTAGGATTTCGTCTAGCAGTGAGAGACACCAACAGACAAGGCTGGCGCACAGTGTTTCTCCAGGGTTCCCTCTATTCTCGTAACCCCGGAGACTGCGGAGAAACATTGGGGTAGTATCATTTCAGTCCTCTGACCTGGGGAGAAATCCTTGGAGAGTCCAAGTCATTCAGGACCTTATGGCATCATGCCACCCAGAGCTGGATGGAAACAGGTGCACAGAAGAGTCTCCATTTCCACACCTAAGCTCCCTGGGTCAATCGTGGACCCATGCATGGGGAGAGGAGTGTGCTCGTGTGGGTGTGGCTTGACTTAGGTCAGGTCCTCTGGGCAGGCCCCTCCAATCTTTCAATAGGGCTCTCTATTCTTTAAGCAACAGTCTTTGACAAAGATAAATTCCTCACAGGAATGTGATACTCTAACACGCTTCATTGTTTTATAGGGACTTCAAAAAGTTCCTAGAAAAATTCTACTAACTTTTCATTCCATCCTCCCATGAACTCTTTTGAATCCCCATTTTACACGATTGTTTTTTGGGGAAAAAATACACTCAAACTTGACTGATTGTTTTGTGAGAAGTAGAAATGCTTGTGGACACCATAATTCCCATGACTGAAGAAACATAATTAATCTAAACATGACAAAGAGGCTTTGGACCTAGGGAGGTCACGTCATCAAGGGACTGTAAGTGTAGTAATTTGAGATGGAACAGAATTAGCTCAAAATATTGATATTGTTTACCTGGGAATAATAATACTGTCCTGATCTTGGGCTCTGTGGGGACGGCAGTCATCTATCACTTAATTGCATGATGGGTAGCATATTGGAAACATTCCATAACTAGTATCAGCCACTACTGTTATTTTTAAACTGACCATATATTATGATAATTTGGAGATTTAAATTAGTTGTGAATCTATATAGCTACTAGAGAGAAACATACTACCAATAACCAAGAGTAGTTTGCCTTATAATATAGGTTGGAAAACCAAGCCTGCTATCAATTGTACTATTAAATTTTGTTTTAATATTTTCCCCTAACTTTTTAGAAATACGCGTTCAAGTTAGTTGTTCCTTTTCCAAAACAATATGAGCAAAATCAGTCCTCATCATTAAGAAGTACCCAATAAAAGCAAAAAATCACATATTTAATTTTCTGAACACATATAACATTCTAATCAATTAAAAGAACACCGAACAACTTAGATGATAATTATTATGCCAATTATTTTTGTAATAAATCCATTAGCACAGACAACCATCAATATCTTTAACTACATTATTTCCCATAATTGGACCTTGGCGAAGTTCCTAGAAGCAGAAAATTCTAATAAAGAAAATGAATATTTACATTGATAATGCCTTGAAAAACCCAAATAGATGCAGGGAGGATGCGTAGATTCAGCCACTAGGTGGCAGGATAACACTGTGAAACTGTTAACCAGGTTTTCTGGTGTGTGTGTTTTTTTAGCGTACTTACAGGTCTCAGTACTTCCTGTGAACTAAGGATGCTCCTGGGATGTGAGCAGATGTTAAAACTTAATGCTACCTTACTTGCTAAATCCAAACCTTTTGACATGGCACAGCTAGACATGTTCTAAATTAGTAGGATTCCAAATCCAAAATGAATCTTTGGATTTTTGTATTAAATTATTTTAAATAGTACTTTTAAAATCTAACTTCCTTATTCATCTCCTCAGAAATTCATTGAGATTCCAAATCCCTTCCATCACTGTTACCCTATTAATAGCCATTACATCTCAACCCCCTCCATCCCCATGGCCTGTCTCTGTCTGGTCAAAGTCATCTTTCACCTGAATTATTGAAATAGCCTTCTAATTGTGTATTTGAATTCCTGAAACTTTTGGAAGGCAAAGAATACATTGAAAATAACCAAACAAATGTGTAAAATGTGATCTTCTCTCAGGAAAGGAGCAAATTTGAAGATGTAAAATTGTAAGTCATCCACAAGCAAATACGGAGTTTTCGCACTAGAAAAAAAAATGTTTTAAGTCCAAGAGAAAGTTTATGGGACATTTTGAGAGTTAAGTAGGTAGTAAAATAGTAGTAAAAGAGGAAAAAATGCCAGTATAGGAAAATAAAAGATAATTAAGTCAAATTACTATGTGTTAAGAATCTAGTGGTGTAGACACAGGCACCTTACTAGTCTTGTCTTCTCTTATGCCAGCACCAAGAACATGAACGATGCACATCAAATATTTGCAAATTAATGAATTCAGAGCACATACTTATAGGTGTTGAATTAAACATGATAAGGTTAAGTTCATGAGGAGGGTGACACCTTAGTGCAATCTTTGAGAATGAAATAGGTTTTTTATTAGCTAGGGTTTTCAATAAGAAAACCCCACACGAAGTTGAAGATGGAAGAGTGGGGCACATATAGGAGACATCTGCGGGGCTGGCCTGCCTGGAAAGGAGACTAGACTGCGAAGGTCAGCAACTCAAACCTACCCACTGCTCTCCAGGAGAACGAGGCAGCATTTTACTCTGTGAAGATTGACAGGCGAGGATATATATCCACAGGGACAGCTCTACTCAGGACGATAGGGGAGCTAGGAGTTCGAATGGACTGCGCTGCAGTGAGTTGAAATTTTTACGGAAGTAAACTCTGAAAAACAGGTGGTTCTAATTTTAGAGAGACTGAGAAAAGACCTGAAGTTATATCTCAGCTCCCCTACATAATTGTGTGACATCCAGGGATCTGCCCAAATAAGCCCGTTTCCTCATCTGTAAATAAAAACACGACCCTGCTGGTGTTGTGGTTATGTGCGGACCGGCAGCTTGCAGCCAGCGGTAGGCAGCTCTACGGGAAAGACTGGGCTTTCTACGCCCATCAACAGCTACAGGCGGGAAACCCAGCACCGGGCCCTGTGAGTCGGCATTGACTGGATGTCAGTGATCTGGTTTTGGTGTTTGGACCCGTGGGTTGGTTTTGAAACAAATATTTTAGGAGAAAATATTTGTCTGATACTATGAATTCGAATGTTTTCTTGCTTTATCTGTTTGTTCATTGCTGTATCTGTTTCTTAGTTCAGTGCCTGCATTAGTGGAACCTCAATAAAGGTGTTGAATCGAAGAATAATTAAAATAGAAAGAGATTACAAACAATATTTAATATGGATTAATGTAGACCTAGAATACACATGCTTAGGCCATAGTGAATAACAAAGAGCTTCTCAATTCCTTTTAAAAGGTATAAATACACATATATACCTAGATACTCTTATCATAGAAATTAGGTAATAGTAAATGGAAAGCAAAAAGTACCTATATTTCTGAATGAAAGTGCCCGAATTGCTCCTTGGTTACACATTTGGCTACTAACTGAAAGGTTAGAGCTTCGAACCGACCAGTTCCTAACTGGGGAAAACACATGGTAGTCAGCGGCTACACGGATTTGCAGCCTGTGAACCCTTTCGGACAGCTCTATCCCATCCTACAGGTCTCAACTAAGTCAGCAGCAGGTAGAGGGCAGACGTGTTGTTTTACTGGAGGTTTTTATTTCTGAGTTTGTACTTCCTTATTTTAATTGGCATCTAATATTTAACAATTCCTAGAATTAGATAAGAATCCTAGAATTCATTATTGTGCACCACAAAACCAAATATATACAACTCACTGCCCCAACTTGGTTCTAACGCATAGAGTAACTGCATTAGACGAGAAAGGCCGATCGTTCTTTCTTGGAGCAGCTAGAAGTTTCGAACTGCTAGCCTTGTAGTTAGTATGAATTCTGCTTTCCTCATTATTTCCCTTCCCCAGTGAGGAAAGCAGAATCCATACATGTTAACCAACAGGTCCACGATCATCTAGATAATGCTCAGCACAGCAAAGTTTTGAACATCAATTTCTGTCTCAATCCAAAGCCCGGGCACCTCCCACGTACCACAAATCCTCCAAGGTAAGTGACCAGAGAAGGTCTTCAAAAAAAGAACGAAATACTGCCAGTGTGAACGCGCTGACGCGATATTCCGTGAGAGGGCATTTGGCAAGACTGAGTACACGCAGGCATCCAGTGCGCATGAGCAAGGCTGGCTGCTGTCACGAAATGAGGAGAAGCAGAGCCGAAGTCCTTACAGATGAGTTGGAATTTGGCTTAAACAACACAGACCAACTCGGAACTCCTGGGGTAAGGAAACAGCCAGGCACAGGTGACCTTTCCAGAGTAAAGATTCAAGCTGGAAGGTGGATGGTTGAGAAGTTGCCTTCAGCCGTGGCTGTACCACACAGAAGCAGTGCCCACAGAGATGGTCCATTAAATGGCTTCTCATTTGAAGCGTTCAGCCCCATCCATGGCAGACAAACATGTGCTGAAGTGTAAATGCGCATCCTGCTCTATCCAAACAGTGAGGGAACGATTTAGCTTGTGGTCGAGCCTACTACATTATTCCGTATCCTAGTCTCCACAAAGCTGTGTACTTCTCACCTTTTAAAAGTCAATGGCAAAAGAACAAATATTATATGAGATGATTATTATGAGCAAGCCAATAAAAATTTTTCAGACGAAAAGAAACATTCCTTGATGGTCCCCCGGGATGGGAGGGAAAATAAAATAGAAGTGTTGATGCTGATAGAAAGTGTTTTCTTGATTTGGGAGACAAGAAGAAAGAAAGAAAATGGTAATGGGCACAAAGGCTGGACAGGATTTGAGAGACTAACATGTCTGCGCACAGAGAGCAACCACTGGAGCCCCTAAATCTAAATGGTGATGCAATTTAGGAGAAAGATTAAATTCATCCCCTCAAATAATTCTCACTGCCTACTCAGACAGCATATATAAATGTCTATGTTTTCACTTCTGTGCATTTTCAAAAGTCTTGGGGTGTGTCAGTCAGAGGCCTGCAGGGGTACAGGCTATTGACACGCATAGACACATGTATAGATGTCCATTCATTGAGCAGCTTTTATTTGCAGGACCCTGACAGCAGTGGTTGGGTTCAAAAACCACCTCAAGATCAAATGCTTTTATTTAATATTAGAAAATCAGAATAAAATCCATTATTGATAGTAAAAAAAAGATTAAATGCTTATAACTGCATTATGAAAGGAATGGTTCGCTTTGCTTCCGAGATGATGAAATTCAGCTACACTACATTAAGTGTCTTTGTCTAAGCTAAACATATGACCCATCTGGGATGTAAACATGGCAAAAAGCCCAGAAGCTTGCCTCTTCATGTTCCTTTCACCGAATGCCTGAAAAGGTAGACGGTACCATCACACATAGCTTGATTAAAGGTTTATAAGCAACCGGTATTTGTTGAGTTGCAAGTCAAAACAGTTATTTTAAAATAAATTTTACTTTTGACCATGCTTTCATATTTTGATCACTGTGCCAAACACACTACCTTGAAGAATGCTTTTAAAAATATGTTCATAAAAGTATATCATTCTTTATATAAAATGACTTAGAAGATTTTATATAAAGCATAATTGGAAACCATAAGAGGAACGGAGCTGTTTTCAGTACGAGTATTATATATTATTTTATTTTCCCAAATCCAACAGAGTAAGTATGCTGCTGTGCCTAGGCACCAATGGGTTGGTTCTCATTTATAGCAACTATATGCACAACAGAAGGAAACACCACTGGTCCTGCCCTGGCTCACAGTTGTTGCTATGTTCAAGTCTGCTGGATCAGTCCCTGTGTCAACCTGCCTCACTGAAAGTCCTCCTCCCCTTCAATGGTCATCGATGATCCACTGTACAGATGCTTGTACAGATATGCAGTGAGAATTGAGGTTTTTCCCATATGAAGACAACCTGAGCTAGAGTGGTCATGACAAGAAACACGCTGTTTTGAGTTCACTGGCTTTATTCTAGAAAAACAAAATGAGATGGCCATGAGATTGTTTCTTCGTTCTCTAGTCTTTTTTAACAAGGTGGGTATTTTCAAAATCAAATATGATTTGAGAATGTATCTTCCTCCTAGGGGAGGATACGTTAAGCTTCTCTTGTTGAGTGCTCACTATCACTACAGACCCAAAAGAGCTGGTGGTCTTCAGATGATCACCGCGTACAAGATACATCAATTTACATATATTCAGAAAACGATATCAGCTATTAATGTTGCTAAACATATTTAGCATGAATTGACTCATATTATGCTCAAATAAAGAATCAAAAGAAAACACTTTAGAGTTGCAGGAACTGGCCTCTTATCCCTGGGGTTTTTATTCCATGTATTTTTTTAACCACATACCTTCCACCTGATCACACTGCTACCAAAATGTTATGTCTGGAATGCTACAGCAACATTTTAAAAGCACTGTAAGATAAAACTATTAATAGTGAAAACTTCTATGAAGGAAACATTCCTACTTTTATCAAATTAAAGACTCTAGTAAATATTAGGGGTATGTGCCATCTTTGTACACAATTAATCATTACAGATTTCAGACAAAACAGAACTAGATATGCCAGAGTTCTACTTGCTTACAAAATCTCCTTAAATCCCCTGTGAGCAGAACCCTTATCCACACACAGTGAGGTGTTATGTGCCATTCAGAAACTCCCCAAAAGAAAAGGAATCATCAGACATCATACCCTCTCTTTCTGCATATGATTTTTTCTTTCTTTTCTTTTTATACTTTTTCTAATGCACACGATCCCATTTGTACTATGAATTTGGACTTTCTCAAGTGTTAACATGTCAGACACTACAATTTCATATAAAAATTTATAGCTCTTAGGCTTCCTCAATTGATAAAAACTTGTCAGACGCTACGATTCAAAATCACAAGGTAGCATGATTTTAATTATGCAATAGTTTCCCTAAATGGTGTGGTAGAGACTAGGGAATTTCACAGAAATCTTGGTAGTCGATATACTAGTGATAAAAAATGATCAATAGGAAGAGAATTACTTGTTTCTAAAATGAAGAATGCTTGATATTTCAATAACTAAAAGTTAGGGAGGCTACTGCCAAGAGCAATAAAGCTTAGGGCATTTTAAAGCGTGAGTGTAGCATTTAAAAGTTACTCATTTTTATATTTGGCAGACAAACTTCATTGTATTTTCTCATCATCACTTGTCTTCCTTATTTATAAAATAAAATTTATTTTATCACGATGTGAGAGACGACACTTTGGGGAAGAAAATAAGTATTAGCCAATCAAAAGATAGCGTATCATTAACCATTACATGATAGCATAAAATATAAGCTCAGCCAGTGAATGGTTATTATTTGTGAAGTTTTAGGGTTCTTCCAGTTATGCATAAAATAACTCATTAAAAGCAATTTGGCACATTTTTGGTGGTGGTGTTCATGAATCTTATTTTCTGTTATCTAGAAAGTAGTATTGTTATGTTCATGTGGAACAGTGTATAATAATACTCTAATAGTGATAGATACTTACATCAATGTTGTTTAGGGTATTGAAGTACATTAGGTCATGCAACCTTTTGAATGCTTGGTTTGGATATTGAAAGTTAAAAGTTGAAAATGGTGATTCTGGGTCATCAAAAATGTCAAAGTCAGCTATTTCTTTCTCCTCTTTAGTTTCTCTTGGAACACCTAAATATCAGAAGAATCATCAATTGTGTTAGTTAGAAAACCATTAAGTGGTTCTAAAATTCAAGGAATAAAATCTACAAATAGCTTAAAGAACAGCACTAGGGAACTCCAGAGAAGTTATGTTACTCATAGCATACACTATTGGTACCTGTACCCAAATACCTTGAACTCTCCCACTTCTGTGCATTCAAGTGAATTCCAATGGATAGTGTGTTTCTCTTTGCCCAAGGGCTTCCTGCCCCTCTTTACAGCTATGGAAAATGTCTTGGTCCATTAGCAGTAGTTTTGAAGTTCTGGAAATGGACAACACTCCATCCCAAGTAGCCCTCAATCAATGACTCTGGGAAATTAGTATATAAATAAATCCTCAGTTCCCTTACCCCTGGGTGTGTGTATGTGTGTATGGGTAGCAAGGAACTGCTGATTCTAACTTAGATGCCATTTTTCAGTTTCCCTGCAAAGTTACCACTTCCGTGCCCTCCGATGGAAGCTAGCTAAAGAAACCAGTCTTTGTTGTCACCCATGCCTTCACACTTCACCGCTCAGTACCAAAGTTCCGGACACCACCCAAGTAAACTATTCGTACTCCAATCTTGAGCTGCGAACATTCTCCTGGGAAGCCCAAGACAGAACAGTGTCTGTTGTCATGCCGCAGGAATCTGCTACGCAAGCCAACTACTCAATGAGTCTCTCCTTGAAAATTAACAGTGATCGAAAATATTCTGGGTCTGAAACACCCAAGTATTCAATAGCTAAAAAATCCTGGCCTGTTCTTCCTTCTCTTGTGTTAAAGCATGCCTCACAATTAATCATTTTTTAATATGCACATTAATCATTTTTTCTGGATTCCTGTACAAGCTAGAAAAAAGAGATCATTTTCTCCTCCGTCTTTTCCTCTCCTACCCTCCAGGACTATTATCTGCCTCTTTCTTTTTTATAAAAATAAAACAAAACAAATAAAACTACATTTCCTGTTCTCAAAATGATATTGTTTTTAGCATAATACCAGCTAATCTCTAGATATCTTTTCATGAGCCCTCTGGGTGCTGTAAAGCAGAATTGCATTGCCTTGAACTTGCTTCTCAGGTTCTACTTGAAGCAAATTTTGGCAAATTGCTAGTCATCTTGTACTGCTAGATCCTGTTACTCATGTGGTCAGTAACAATCCCAGAATGTTTTACATTCATTGTTTTAAAACAAGGTCTCCCTTGCAAGGGTAATCATAAAAATATTTAACAACTCCTATGACAATCAACTAGAATGAATCAATTAGAACAAACTAATCCAAGTCTTGTGACAAGGCATGGAGATTCTTCTCACTGAACTGGCTGGTAACTCTTCCGTTTCTGCGTTGTAAGAAACCCAGATAATCTTCGGGTGGGACAAAGGTAAAATAATTGGGGGTTCAAGATACTATAAATCTTTATCAAAATAAGGGAAGATTTCCAAATGGAACCACTGGCATGGAAGTACCAGTGTGAGCTTTCCTTGCCTATCAGACTTCAATGGTCTAGACTGAAACGATTCCCAACATACCTGGAGACTTGTACTTTCTGAAATTGATGTTAGCCAGAACAAAGTGGATGATGGTTGGGCAATCTTTCTCCACATCGGGGTTTTTGGGTTTAAAGATATAACACTCTTTTAGTCCTTCCCGATCAAAGACGTAAGGGTCTATCTTTGGAAATGGGAGCTTGTTCATTTTAGCCCACTTTTCTGCTAGTAGAAGCTCCTGTGATAGAGAGAAGGGTGCATTTCAGACTTTTTAGACTTTAGTTCGCCTTGGTTGGTCATCGTTCAAAAATTACTAGGTGTCCACTATGTGGCAAAGGTGGGCTCCTTGCTAGGATAGCTAACGCCCGTCTTCTCATCAATCTAACAAACCAGACAAAACAAACTATAATTCTTCACAAACAAACTCATTAGTTTTATACCAGCCTTTGGTATAAAATTAGCTCCACAGCAGGCACTTAAAACATTATTGATGAATTAAACTTAAGTATGCGGATGCATTTGCTAGATAATTGCATGAGAATTTCCTCTTCTCAGTAATAAACTTAAGTATGCAGATGCATTTGCTAGATAATTGCATGAGGGTTTCCTTTTCGCAGTAAAAAGAAACTGATGAAGCAGAATGAAGAACTTTCTGCTACTGGATTTTTACCCATACCCCCTCCAGTAAAGTGTACATTGTACAGGGATGGATATACAAATGTCCCCCTCTAGGTTAAAAAAAAAAAAGTTGCACTCTAGTGTCAGCATGGTGTTACATGTAGAGTGCCTACTCTAGCCCATACAGAGATACTGAGACCTCAGCTGAAGGGTGTGGCAAATTGTATAATTGTTTCCACATATCTGCCCCCTTCCGGTTAAGTGGATGTACATCCCCACTAGAATGAGAGCACACAGGGAACAGAGCCATCACACCTAATTTGATTCCACATAAAGGAACCAATTGAAACGTACACGTGGTTTTCATCCTATGGTATATTTGTGATTTTCCCCCTTTCAACAAATCTGATTAACGTAAAAGGTAAGCATACAAATCATTTAAGCTAGATGAGAGAACATTAATCAATCAGTGTCACTCGTATCCAGCACCAGGAAGTAATTATGTGACCTCAGCGACATTTCTGTGCTCAAGACCCTAAAACATAATATGAAGGAGGCAATAACAATCCATATCCCATAGAACCTCTATTAGGGTCATGTGAGACAGTATTTTTACAGTATCTAGAAAGGCGGCTGTCATATAGTAAGTGGTATACACATGAGAGGAAACAGGCTTGGAAAGCAAAATAAAGAAATAAAGAAAGAGATCAGCACAACACTAAACAAAGAAAAAGAAATCTTTTAGGGAATTAGCATAATAGTTTTAGTCTGTGGTTTTTGTTTTAATTTTTAATATTCTTGGCAGTTTGATTAAGTCCAGAACTGGTGACTGAATAAGTTCTATCTCTGTGCTAGGAATTGGGGACTTAACGGTGAATTAAAGTACCCTTGACTTTTTTCCTGACATCTACAGCTTGCTGAGAGATTCCACAATCCAACACCGCTGCTACTGCAGTAACTCTCACTCGGCAAGCTTATTTCTGAATCTGAAAATCTCTCTGGGTACAGACAGCCTCTTCTCCCTCCAGAGGAGGGAGTGGCTGGGGGTTTTGAATCCCGGACTGTGTGCTTAGTAGCACAATGCTCATTGGACCCCAGAGCTCCTTTGATGACCAAGAGTGATCAAAGCATTCTTCCCGTAAAAAACTGTGAAAAATGCTTTGGACAAATAAATTCAGTTGACTGTGAGATTTTAAGATACAACTCGGCTACTTCCTCAGAGAGTTTATTAATTCCATAACCATTGAGCCCCTCCTACATGCCAGAGGTTGTCCCTGAAAAACCTTGAAGGGTATCAATCAGTGGGATAGATGAAGTACTGATATTATGGTAAAGTGTGCAAAAGGAATCAAAGGTGGTGGCAGTAATGTGCCTGGCTGTGAAGTCCAAAATGCCCAATTCAACAAGGTGTCTTAACTTGCAGGCCGGGGGATCTCAGTCACGGCAGTTCAACAAAAAAGAAATTACTTTCTGGGCTACAATATGCAGTGTCATTCCTTCAGGACACTTTAAGAACCATATATTAAAAAAATAAACAAGTAGCTGGCAACACAGGGAATCCAGGACAGATGACTCCCCCGGGACCAATGGTGAGAGTGGCGATACCGGGAGGGTGGAGGGAAGGTGCGGTAGAAAGCGGGAGCCGATGACAAACATCTACATGTGACCTCCTCCCTGGGGGATGGACAACAGAAAAGTGGGTGAAGGGAGACTTCGGACAGTGTGAGATACGACCAAATAATAATAATTTATAAATTATCAAGAGTTCATGAGGGAAAGGGGAACGGAGTGGGAGAGAAAAAAAGGAGGAGCTGATACCAAGGGCTCAAGTAGAAAGCAAATGTTTTGAGAATGATGAGGGCAACAAGTGAACCGATGTGTCTGACACAAGGGATGTATGTATGGATTGTGATGAGAGTTGTCAGCGCCACCAATAAAATGATTTAAAAAACAAAGATGAAAAAGGGAAGTCGCAAGTAAGAGCTCCCAGCTCAGGGGAAGTAAACTTGTGAAGACAGAATCAAGTAGAACTGGAGAGCAATGACGAGATCTCCTTCCTGCCTGAGGAAAGGATGCGGGGTCTCAGGCCACGGGCACCCTGTGCCCATCAGTGTCCCCTGAGGCGCTCTCATTCTGCCGCGGGATTCTCTTTTCTCCTGGCCTGTCTGTGATCAGGATAGCGGCTTTCCATGCAGGTTACAGGCATGGCCTGGTTACATGTTAAGGAACTGTCCTCCAGCCTGTACATCTGCATCTGCTAAATAATTATTCCCTTACATTGTAGTAATCTAGTGAATGAATAAAATAATTTCCATCGTTTTAAAAAATAAAAATAAACAAGCAAAAAGGGAACTGGTTTTTCAATATCCCTGAAACAGTAGGCTTCTGAACTCATTTCATTGATTACTTATTGAAAAGCAGTTCATTTTCTACATCTAATAAAGCTAATACTATGATCTAATATTAATACTAAGACTAATATATTCTACATGGCATTTCTGTGAGGACTAAATATGGTCATGTATAAACACCTCAGTAATATAAATGCAATAAAAACAAGTACTTTAAAACAGCACATTAAATTCAATGAGAAGTAAACATTCAATTGAGCTTTCACTGCTTATAGCATTTCTGGAATGTGTTGAATTTTATATTGATCAGCTCTCCCCTAATACTATTTGTAAAGAAACAATAACCTGGGAGAACATAGAATTTAATGACTATGAAAAGATTCTATTCTGTAAACTATTAAGCTAAATAAAACTATGTTTCATAGAAAATCCCATATATGCGTGACTAAGCAATTTTTTGTCTGAAGTGATCAAACTTTTATCACCAAACACTTGTTCAGTTGAATCATTCAGCTTGTTATTTCTTGTCTGCCACGATTCGTAATTGTTCATTCAGGATTATCCAACCTCAAAATAAAACCATTAGTTTAGCCGGCGGCTCAGTTACGTGAGGACCAGGGAGAGGTTTTCTAGTGTTTACAAACGTGAGTCAAGGAGTCCGATGATGATGAGGGGCTGTGTGGAGAAAGAGGAAAAGGGAACTGCGTGAGGGAAAAGGCCAGTTATTTTTAGACTCCCCCTTTGAATCGGGGAGAAGTGGAAACTTTCCCTTTTCCCGATGTGGAAAAGGTTATACAGTGATGACTCCAGAGACGGCGATTACAGGATGGAAAACTCTCCCGCCTTGCTGTGTCATCCTTAGTTCTGCGAAGGCTGGGCAGCCACGACGCAGAGCCGGAGCGGAGCACACTGGTTCCACCAAGGATTTCTGAGCGAATGCCAGGAGAGCCCGCCCTCCCAGGGGCAATCTAGAAAATACAGCACTATTCCCAAACTGTGTTCTCTTTGAACTCCTTGTTGTTATTATTGTTTGACACCTCAGATACTCCATATTTACATAGACTAATAAAACTACATTTACTCCTAGTAAAACTACATTTTAAAATATCTGCCTTCAAAATGACTCTGAAGCAGAGCCCCAGTCTTTTCCTTTGGGGGACGTCTGCGTAGACTCAAAGCACCAATCTTGGTCAGCAGCCCAGGGTATTCATGTTTATACCACAAGGAATCCACAGCACGTACCCAAAACATATGCTGTAAAGATAACCATGTGACAATCTTCTTTAAAATAATGTTTTTAAGATGTTTGTACTTTGTTTTGAATATTAAACATGACCAAATGGTCTGGAAGACCAGGAAAAATCATCTAAATAACAGAAATATATCTAAATCACAGTGTAAATTGCCTAAAACATCTATGAAAATGATAAGTTGGCTTTACTTTAGAGAAAATAATAAGCCTTCTGTCTTGCAAATTGAAGACCAACAGCATAAGGAAGTTACTGTAGGCTGATTTTAAAGATTGGGGAGAAGGAATAACATCGACAAATCTTAGAAAAGCACTGAGGTAACTAATTTGAGACTCCGTATTTAGAAGCTACAGTTTATAATTCATTGTTTTGCAGCTTCACTCACTCCCTAGGGGGGGAAAAACATGTTAAAAGCTCTATCATGCAACAGAGTAGAATAATCTTCTGTATTAAAACTTTCCAGTTAGCTCTTCTTAATTAAGAAGTTACTATAAATTCACAAACATGAAAGGAGAAACTAATGCTGGGCTTTTACTGACCAAGAAGACAACTGATACTCAGTATTCATGTTCAAGTAAACTTGAAATCACTACATTTAATGCAAGGCAGTGTCCTTAAATGAGGCTTGGGAGATTTCAGTCCATGAAGCAGATGTTTGGACTTGCGTGGTCATGAGAGTATGGTCCAATATCAGAATTGTAAGTGAATCACACAGCAAAACCAAACCAACTGTATCCAGTCAATGCTGACTCACAGTGACCCTCTACGTCAGAGTAGAACTTCCCCATCTACTTCCAGGGCTGTCAAACTATGCCAGCAAACTGCCACCTCATCTTTCTCCCAAGGATAGGGTGATGGGTTCAAAGGGGTGGATCTTGTGATGAGCAGATGAGCACTTGTGCCATTGCACCCCCAGGACTCAACTCTAAAACAAGGGCCATCCCAAATGTCAACAAAGGAAGCGGAAAAATACAGAGCTTTTTTCTTCAATTTTGATTTAAATGGAATTTTGGCCATGAGTGAAATACAGAGAGAAAAGTTAAACATGCATTACTTCTACAATGTTCGATGGCTAGCTAATTTCAAATTATCCTACCTTGTGGCATTTTTCATTGTCTATGCTGACTTTCTCCTTCTGTCTTTTTTTTTAAATGAACCGATTTTCCTGGCTTCTGATGATAAAGCAGTAAAAAGAGCAGGGAGGACTAAAGCAAGTTTCTTTCCAATTTACGGAAACAGAGATGATAAAACCGTTTCTCCTACTTGCTGCCACACCCCTCCCTTGCGGGTGGTACAGCACACTCTCTCCTTGTCCTACTGAATGATGGTGCCCACTCACTTGTGCTACTGCCCATTCAACTAGCACTGTGTGCTCCTGCACCAGCAGACTGGCCATTGGCAACAGGCGTGTTCTCACTCCGTTGGTTACTACTGGCATGTCACTACTTTGTTAAAAGTTACTACAGGCTCAATATTATAAATATCAGGCAGAAATAACAAATAAGATGTATCTATCTGGTTACATAGGTAAAATTTGATTTATATACTCACATGTCTATGGGAAAGCATGTGTTATTGCATTACAGGGAAGTATAGGTGTATCACTGTTGTTGTGAGGCATCTTGGGGCCTGCTTTGATGTGTAGTGACCTGATGTATAACAAAACAAGACATGCTACTCACGCTTGTTCCTATATTTAATCCCATTGTTGTAGCCACTGTGTCTATAACCCAGGTCATCAAGTCAGTTCTTACTAAGTGACCCTATGTGTCCATAATCATATGCAAATGTATTTTTGTATGTGGAACATATATATGAATATATATCCATAAATATAATAATGTTTTTAGGGGACACTGTTACAGAAATTTCCTAGACATATTCAAACTAATTTTGGAATTGGTTTATTGTACTGATGAACTTATTATGCCCATCATCTTATGGGATAATTTAGTCAACTATCATAGCATAGTTTTCATTTAATAGAGCTAATAGCTATTAAATAGTTGACAACAACATAAAAATAAAAGCTTCACAAAATGGAAATGATTTGCTTTTGTTAGATAAATTAAAACTATTATTTTGAATCCTGATTTTTCATTTAAACTATCTATTATATTGACACCATCAAGTTTAAAGAGAAGTGACAAAGCCAATATACTATAAACTGTGGTTATCATTATCAAAAGCTATGATTTCTTTCTTTCTATATCGTCCTTATAAAATCCCATCCTGAACTCTATTTATGAAAAGTTATAAGATTCAAAAAATAAAAAGTATAGCCAATAATTCTGACTTTTCACAATATTTATACTAAAACTTTTTAGTTTACATTGAAAGTAAAAAGGATTGCATTTAATAAACTGCAATACCCTTTATAGCAAACTTCTGCAAATACAATTCACTATTTCCAAACTAATGGGTTTTATATTATAGTAAACAGATAATAAAAACAGACATGTACATTTAGAGAAAGGGGAAAATGAAAAGAATTGATAAAAGCTATTCTAAAGTACATGCAGAAAAATACAAAGGTAAAAATGTCTAGAAATTATTCTTAAATAGAAAGAACTAGGGGTTGGAGACATGCTCTCTAAAATTGTAAATATCCAACTAAGCTATAGTTAGCAAAGAACAGGAGAGAAATCTGGGGAACAAAGCTGCCCGGCAAGAAGCCAGGAAGATTTCCTAACCAAATACTACAAAAATCCCTAAAACTAGACCTGTGGTGATCCAGAAGGGTAACTTTTCAAGGGTAACTTTGTATGTGAAGCAAGTTTGGGAGGAAAAATATAAGATAGTGTCACTTGGGTTAGAAACTATCAGAAAAACCTCAGTTGTCCTTCTCTATCTATGCAGGATTGATTCCAACCCCCCCAGCCCCCCCCCAACACACACACACACACACACAATCTTCAGATACTTAAGTTCCTTATATAAAATGTTGTGACATTTGCATATAACTTGCCTACATCCACCCATATATGTAAGTCATCTCTAGATTATTCCTAATACTTAATAAAATACCAACACTACGTATATAGTAAACGATGATCCCTTTTAACTTTAGAAGAGATTGCTTTAACCATCTAATTGCTTTTCAGGGCCATTTTTTCATGGAAACAAAAGACACACACAACACAAGTAGTGATCGAAGAAGATGAAAGGTGATTCGTTCTCAAACACAGATTGCTCAAGAGGGCCGGCAGCTCTGGGAAACAGTGAGAGGCTACAGCACTTCGTTCACATGGGTTCAGCAGAGTGCTCAGCTCATCAAATTCAAATTTCATTTTCTGCAATTTTTTTTTTCCTGAAAGTTTTCAATCTGCTGTTTGAACCCACTGAAGCAGAAAGCAGGGAAGGCAAGTGCTGCAAGCACTTCCTCCCCCTGCTTATCACCCTGCTTACCCATGCTTACCTTTCCTTCGCCACGCTGGCCAGTCAACCAAAGCCATTCTTTGCCCTTCCCTTTGACACCAGTGTGGGTTTCTAAAGTACTGTCGTCTGTTTGTGCCTTGAACTACTTCCCAGTCTCCACCCCGACTTCCCCAGTGATGCAATCCTACCATGTATCGATCTCCTCACTTCAATAGTAACTAAGGCTCCTTGGGCATCTGTACTGAAGCATGCTTTAGCCCCTTCTACTAACAACTCTAATACACACACACACACACACACACACACACACACACACGACTTTCCTCTTCCTGCATGCTCTTGAATTTACAGGCCATATTCCTTTCCCTTTGAACCTTACAGCATTGTCACCATTTTCTTAACTTGCACCATTTCCTCAAACCACTAGTCAGAGAGTTTCATGCTATCAAAATGTCTATTGCTCAGTTTATTAAAATCTTTCTTGTTGTTAAATAACTTCAACTCATTTTCATAAACACTGCGCACTTCCTTGGCTTTCCTCCAAAGTTCCTTCAATTCTATTGTTCTCTGCAAGGTGCATTCTATCCCTTCCCTTCTTCCAGTACACAGGCCTCCGATGAGAGTCCATCCGTTTACCTGGCTTTTGTTATCATTTACCTGCTAAAACCTCCTAACTCATTATATCTGTCATTCCAATTTCCCGCCAGAACTTTTGATCTAGTGAGGCACACTTGCTTGGTCAAGGCTGACATTAGTGTATATCAGAGAAAGTCATTTAAAAGTTTCCTGAAGCAGTGAAACCATTCTTTAGGACTGTGCTTTAGAAATATTGCTTGTAATAATGTAAAAAATAGTTTTAAGGGATACAAAATTGGGGTCAAGGAGACTAAGAGATTTATAAGACATGCAAGATTTATAAGACATATAAGAAATGCCCGGCTATCAAAAGATATACCATCTGGGGTCTTAAAGGCTTGAAGATAAACAAGCAGCCATCTAGCTGAGAAGCAACATAACCCAGATGGAAGAAACACACCAGACTGTGTGATCATGAGGTGTCGATAGGATCAGGTATCTGGCATCAAAGATCCAAAACAAAACCAAAAATTCATATCAATGTGAATGAGAGGGAGGGCGGAGTGGAGACCCAGAATCCATCTACGGTCAGTTGGACATCCCCTTTCAGAGAGGTCACAAGGAAGAGGCGAGCCAGTCAGGGTGTAGTATAGCACCGATGAAACACACAACTTTCCTCTCCTTCTTTAATGCTTTCCACCCCCAGCCCCCCCACCTGCACCATCATGAACCCCATTCTAACTTATAAATCTGGCTGGACCTGAGCATGTACACTGGTACAGAGGAAAGCTCAAAACACAGGAAATCCAGGACAGATAAACCCCTCAGGACCAATAGCGGGAGTGGCGACACCAGGAGGGGCAGGGGAAGGTGGGGGGAATAAAGGGGAACCAATCACAATGATTGATACAGTATATAATCCCCTCCCAGGGAGATGGACAACAGAAGAGTGGGTGAAGGGAGACAGTGGTTGGAGTAAGACATGAAAAAAATAGACATTTATAAATGATCAAGGATTCATGAGGGAGGGGGAGTGGAGGAGGGAGGAAAAAAATGAGGAGCTCATACTAAGAGCTCAAATAGAAAATGTTTTGAAAATGATGACAGTAACACATGTACAAATGTGCTTGACACAATGGATGCATGTATGGATTGTGATAAGAGCTGTATGAGCCCCTCCAATAAAATGATTTTTAAATGAGGACCTAATGTCGGGGGTTTAAGTGGAGAGAAAATGTTTTGAGAATGATGAGGGCAATGAATGTATAAATGCGCTTTACACAATTGATGTGTGTATGGATTGTGATAAGAGTTGTATGAGCCCCTAATAAAATGATTTTAAAAAATGATTTTTTTAAACAAGACATGCAAGAGAATATGGTAGGTAATGGAATGTTATATGTACTCTTCTTACCTTGAAGGGAGGGCTGGAATCGCTTGGCCTTGCAGAAAAGTCGAAAGAAATGATAAGATCAACCCCTCTCTGTGGTCTCAGGATCAAGGGATAAGGGAGGTTAAATGTGAGCCCACTATCCACCACATGGATCTTTTTACTTTTGACATCCAGGGGCTCGTATATCTGTTCAAATTCATCAGGATCTTAAAGAAGAAATAAATGAATAATTAATTAAATGAGTATTTAACATTCTATATTATTAAGGATATAAAAATGCTTGTTAGATAAACTTAAGGGACAGAAAGTGGGTTAAGACTTTAGGCTTTGGAGACTAACGGAGGCAGGTCTGAGTCTAGTTTGGGAGACAGGAAGTTATTTTTGCTTGTGAGTCGCAGTTTCTTCTTCCGTAAGGCTGCCCTGAGGATTAAGTGAGACAAAGCATGGAGATTACTTACCACAGATGCTGCCATGAACTCCAAGCTGTGCATTCAAACTGGAAACCAAACCCACTCGCATTGTGGCGATTCTGAGTCATAGCAATCCTACACATGGTTTCCAACCCTGTACATCTTTACAGGAGCCGCTAGCCTCATCTTTCTCGCACAGCCTGACAGAAGGTTTGGAATTGCCAGGGTTGCAGATAACAGTCTAACGCTCACCCGACTGTGTCTCAAAGGGTCGTTAACCTATACATCAGCAGTTCTCAACCTGTGGGTCGCGATCCCTTTGGAGCTTGGACAACCCTTTCACAGGGGTCACCCTATTCATAACAGTAGCAGAATTACAGTAATGAAGTGGCGACAAAAATAATTTTATGGTTATGGGGGTTACCCCAACATGAGGAACTGTATTAAAGGCTCACGGCATTAGGAAGGTTGACAACCACTGCTATACATCATCATCCCTTTAATAGTGCATCGCACACAGTGGCTGCAGTAATGAGCTCAAACATAACAATAATTGTGAGGGTGCTGCGGGACAGGACAGTGTTTTGTTCACTATGAGTCTGAGATGACTCAACAGCCCCTAACAAGAACACATTAGATGGGACTTTGCTGGTTTAAAGACAGTTCCTCATACATTATCCTGTCTATAAATCTTACAACAGCCATGTAAAGTACACAATACTTTTTGTTTTCTTTTGTCACTTTGGTTTTGCTCTGTCTTGTTTTCTTGTGAATATTATCATCTCTGCAGGTCTATCTAGATAAGATAGGCTGGATAAATAATCCAGAGGAGGAAACAATGAGACCAATGGTTCCTGGGGGGAGGGGGGTAAAGGGGCTTGGGAGAGAGGGAGGTGGGGGAAAGGAAGTCGGTATTAGCCAACCCAGGGACAAGGGAACAACAAGTGATCCAAATCGGTGGTGAGGAGGGTGTAGGAGGCCTGGTAGGGCTTGATCAAACACAGTGTGACCAAGGGGAATTACTGAAACCCAAATGAAGGCTGAGCATGATAGTGGGGCAAGAGGAAAGTAAAAGGAAGTAGAGGAAATAACTAGGCGGCAACGGGCATTTATAGAGGTCTAAATACAGGCATGTACAAATGTAAATATATTTGTATATGATGATGGGGAAAGAGATCTATGTGCATATATTTATAGGTTTAGTATTAAGGTAGCTTATGGACACTGGGCCTCCACTCAAGTACTCTCTCAATGCAAGAACACTTTGTTTTATTAAAATGGCATTCCATGATGCTCACCTTCCCAACATGGTCACTGAAGACAAATGTGTGTATAAGCAAATGTGGTGAAGAAAGTCGATGGTGCCGGGCAATCAAAAGATATAGCATCTGGGGTCTTAAAGGCTTGAAGGTAAACAAGCGGCCATCTATCTCAGAAGCAACAAAGCCCACATGGAAGAAGCACACCAGCCTGTGTGATCATGAGGTGTCAAAGGGATCAGGTATCAGCCTCAAAGAACAAAAAAATCATATCATTGTGAATGAGGGGCAGTGCAGTTTGGGGACCCAAAGCCCATTTGTAGGCAACTGGACATCCCCTTACAGAAGGGTCATGGGGAGGAGACAAGCCATTCAGAGTGCAATGTAGCAACGATGAAACATACAACTTTCCTCTAGTTCTTAAATGCTTCCTCCCTAACCCCTCACTGTCATGATCCCAGTTCTACCTTACAAATCCAGCTAGACCAGAGGATGTACACTGGTACAGATAGTAACTGGAAGCACAGGGAATCCAGGACAGATGATCCCTTCAGGACCAGTGGTGAGTGTGGCAATACCAGGAGGGTGGAAGGAAGGTCAGTTAGAAAGGGGGAACCAATTACAAGGGTCTACATATAACCTTCTCCCTGGAGGATGGACAACAGAAAAGTGGGTGAAGGGAGATGTTGGACAGTGTAAGATATGACAACAAAATAATTTATAAATTATCGTGGGTTCATGAAGGAGGGGGAGTGGGGAGAGAGGAGAAAAAATGAGGAACTAATAACATGGGCTCAAGTAGAAAGCAAATGTTTTGAGAATGATGAGGGCAACAAATGTACAAATGTGCTTGACACACAATGGATGGATGTATGGATTGTGATGAGTTGTACGAGTCCCCAATAAAGTGATTTAAAAAAAATTAACCTCTTTCTTTAAAACACCGAAAATAGAAGAATGTTATTAGAGTATAGCTTGGAAAAGAATTGAAAATTAAGGTGATTTTCACTACCCAATCCAGCTGAAGTAAATAGAAAAGTATGAAGCCTTAAAAGAAAAGTAAATGTGCTGAAAGGATATATTAGTTTCAAAAGACAAGATAAGGTCATAGTTCTGAAGCATAAAGGCATGACTTTTTTTAAGATTTCATTTTCAAAAATACTGATGGGTCCTTGCTACATCTCAGGAGATATCCTAAGCCAAAGAGGGGGAAAAGAGGCCTCTTATAATTTTTACAATTACTTTTAATCAATATCCTAAGCTTGTATATATTACAGAACCTGGAACTTAAGTTTATCTATTCATGAGTATCTATCTATCTATATGCATATATAAACATACCCATATACTCACACAAAAGCATATACATGTATATATGTGTGCGTTATGAAAGCCAATTGATTTACATAATACTCTGAATTTGTTTAAAATTTATATATATGTATACACACACACACATATATATATATATACCTTAAGAGTTAAAATCATCTTTGGTTTATATTACATTTTAAATATTTTACTAAGAAGATGGACATTCATTATTCGGGAAATCTTCCTCTGTTAAAAGCTGCCTCGCTGTCTTTGAGTCTCTATTATGTATTGGAAATCTCATACACATTTGCGTTATAGTTCTCATTCTTATAAGACTTTTACACAAGAAGTACTAGCAACACCATTTTAAAGAAAAGAAACCACAGGCTAGAGAGATGGCAGTAACTGGCCAGCTTCACAAGAAAACGAAAGTAAAGATCGAAAGCCATGTCCTTGAAGCCCAAGCCCTGCGCTATGTCCCACTTGGAAAGGAGTGAATTATTAATTTAGAGAGGCTCTCTACACATGAGTCCATGAATTGTTAAAAACACACAAATGTGAACATTTTGAAATGAGGTGCCTTCCTTTACTATATTAAGAAATAAAATGATAATTCCTAGAAGGTTTTATTTGGTTCCATAAATTCAGTATTTTAAGGATTAAAACAAAAGATTAATCAAAACACGCCATTGCTTTCATATGATGTATCATCTGTCCTTTTGCGGCAGAATGCTATTATCCTCATAAAATCACAGTGCACGTGAGAGAAATAAGTGTGTCTAGTTAGGGGGCCCATGCTCAGCTCTAGCTCAGAGCGAAACCCTATCATTACGACCTCCCAGACGAACCAACAGGAAGTAGGGTTTCCACATGGAGGTGCAAAGACCACACTGTGCAAGATATTAACAGGTGTTCCACACACCGCATAAGGGTCTCATGATCAAATATGCCTGAGAAAGGCAAGATTAAAGAGCTCAGATTAATAAACTATATTGCATGTTGTCTCTCCTCGGTGTTTGTACGGACGGCACTTTGTATGCTGTAAATGCCATCAAATCCTCACCAAACCGCTATAAGGTAGGACCACTATTACTTATCTTTTATAGTAAACTGGGATTTATATTAAATAACCACTCAAGATATCAAGTTAATAAGTAGTCCTGTTGGAATGCCAATGCAAGCGATTCTGCATTTAAAGCGCTACCCTCAAGGCACCTTCAAGAAGATTTCTCAAATCCTCTAGTCTACTGTATCCCACTACCCTGTGAAGACAATCATGGCGTTTTTAACTTTTACCAAATTATTCAAACTTAAACTTGACTTATTATTAAAATCTACTTTTATGTTTAGAGACTTTGATAAATGCCACTACAGTAGAATATCTTCCCATAATTTAAATAAGATGTTATGCCATGGTTTGAATTCTGATCTATAAAAAAAGACAGGTTGAAATTCTCATTCCTGGTATTTAAATATAACTGAGTAAATTATATTTAAACCTCTTGACTTCAAAAGAGGAAGGAACCCAATTCCACATCAGTCCACGAGAGAGTTTCTGTGAGGAGGAAGTCAGATATGCCTTGAGCCCCCAAACTTTCTTTACTTTATTCTGAGACTAATTATTCCTCTCATAGCACTCCATTTCTCTGCAGGGCTAGGCAGTCCATTTGCAATTGCCACACAGAACTTACCGTTGATATAGTACTCCTGATTATGGGGCTTATTAGGGAAGCTAACAGGTTGCAAGTCAGAATAAAAAATGTTAAGAATACAATCTTTATGTCCCCAGTGCCCTTTCTCAGTCATGCCAGCTGGCGCATCTCCTTCTTTGGTCCATGGTCTCCAACACATGCCATGAACTGGGTCTCTTCCTTGCCCAGGCAACTGTTACACTATTCTTTCCGCACTGGTTATTGCTAAAAATGGCACCCTCCTCAGCAGCCAGCCTCCTGCCCAAAGGCACTCAGCCCCACTTATCCTGTAGGGTGGGAAGCCCAAGGCTCTGTAGCATGTCATCATTGCAGCTCTTTCGGCCACTGCCTTTCCATCCAGGGATCGCAGAGTATAAAAGATGTACTCCATTCATGGTCCTTTTTCTTGATGGTTGTGTGGTCGTGAGCCCCTCCTCTCTTTACCATTATTGGTTTTCAGAGGACTCACTTTATACCCACAGAAAAGCAGCACTGACCACATCCTACATTAGAGTCCCATATACCTTATTTTCATGTTCCTACAAAGAGGGTTACACATTGGCTGCTAACTGCATTGTCAGCAGTTAAAACCCACTAACCCCTCCAAGACAGAAATATGAAGCTTTTGGCTTCTAGAAAGATGGTAGCATTAGAAACCCACAGGAGCTCTGCCCTTACCTATGGCTAGGAGTTGGAAGCAACTGGATGCCAGTGGTTTTTTTTTAACCCAGTCATTGGTTGGAGTTACAAAGACCATGAGTGGGAGAGTCATACCAATAATTCAGCTGCTTCACAATGACCTTGTTTAGAAATAAAATATTTGACGATGTTATCATTTAAGTTAGCATGAGGTCATACCAGGGTAGAGTGTGTCCTAATCTAATCAGTGGTGTCTTTAGAGAATTGAAGAAAGACACAGAAAGTTAGAGGAAGGGGGACATCTGAGATGACAGCAACAAGGCAAGGAACACTGACAACTCCCCGGACCTGAAAGAGAAAAGTAAGAGTAATGGAGACAGAATATGACCCTATCGATGCCTTGAATTCAAATCACTAGCTACCAAATCTGTAAGATAATACATTTATGTTTTTATATGCCACTGAATTTGTGATATTTTGTTATGGCAGTCCAGGGAAATCAATATATAGGAGTGTAAGACAAAATTATTGGTCAAAAAATAAAATCATAATGTCATCGTTTCTAGACATATACTCCATCTAGGTCTAAACTCATCTGAAGGTGAAATTTCCATTTCTCTAACCCTTCTCTGAAGAATTTTTATTTCTTCGATTTATACCACATCCAAAGGTCAGTTTGGGCATCCTCAAGAGACTCAGATTGTGTCCCTATTTAATGTTCTTTGAGGTGGGTGAACAAAAAGAAATCTAAAGGGAAATATCAAAACAATAAAGTGGGTGGGGCAAGTTTTCCCAATGCGGTGTTCTTAGGACGGCCCTTGCTAGCCTTGAAGAATGAGCAGGTGCATTGCTATAATGGGGGATACCTTGGCATAATTGCCTGGCCTTTTTCTCACCAAACAGTTTTCATTTTTCTTAACACTTCTTCATACTGAGTCCCTGTGATCATCTTGTGTCCTTCAAGAAAATCCGTCAACACTCTACCTTTGGAACTTAAAAAGCAGTTTTATAACCTTCTGGACTGACTGCTCAGAATTTAACGGGCCCAGAAGACCCACTCACAAGCCACTGTTTTTATTGGAGCTCTTAATAGAGGCACCCTAATGAGACTACTGGGAGTGAACTGCTGAGAGAACTTATCTGAAGCCATCCACTGATGGCAAAGATATTCCCTAACATATTTTGTTTGGAATAAACCCATATGGGTCTGAAAAGGAACAATAATAACAACACATTTTTACTTACCTTTGTATTATTTCCAAACAGTGAATGAGTAAATCAGGTTCTTGAATAGGTATCATAATTGTGTCTTATAATTATGCAATCTATTTTAAAAACCATTCAGCTGTAGGTCTTTGTGATGGTTGTTTTATAAATAAAGCATACAAATTTAATTTAAAATGCACAAATATTTACATTTGTTTGGAACTCTGGCCTAAAATAGCCGATTTATTATTGCAGGTGGTATGTGTCATAGTAAATAATGTAAACATAGAAGTAAACAGGAAAGAAGCCAGGGGCAGCCTTTCCAAGATTATACAACTCTTTTGAAGCAAGCAAATGGGGTAAAATTGATCATTTCCTTTGTTTTCAAAAGAATACCATTAGAGTTAAATAACAGTGATAGTGTCTCAACTTTTCCTCATATTAGGCTGAGAGATTATTCTAAAATGTTAGAAATTTTAATCAGTATAAAATTTTCCTAACACAGATTAGATAAACATCTCTACCCTTTTGTGTATGTGTGGTCAGGAGGATGGCTGGCGAGGAGATTTCTAATTGTTAAAGAGGGGGAAAAAAGAAACACTACAATTTTAGTTACCTATAGCACTTCATATACTAACTTGAGGTTTGAACAAAGACTTTTACCCTGTTTCCCAGAAATAAGACATTGTCTTATACTAATTTTTGTTCCCAAAGATGCTCTAGGTCTTAGTTTCAGGGGATGTCTTATTTTCCATGAAGAATATGGTACACATTTATTGTTTATTGTTTTATTCAAAGAGACCTCGCACTTCCTGTCTGCTCCGGCTGTGCTGCAGCCAACAGTGAGATGTGTGGCACCCACCAGTACGGTCCAGAGTCTAGAGTTACGGTAGTTTCAGGGGGCCTTATTTTCGGGGAGGTCTTATTTTCCGGGGGATGCCTTATATTTCAGCGTGAGACAAAACTGTACGCAGGTCTTATTTCGGGGGATGTCTTACTTTTGGGGAAACAGGGTAAGAACAAGATTAACACAGTTTGTAATAAAATTTAACATTGTATTCCAAGGATATGCTCATTTTAAAAGTTGAAAAATACCCAAGGCAGAGAAAAAAGGCCTATCTTAGTGAGGTCTTTGATTGAAAGAACACTCATCAATTTAGTAAACTCAGTCTACAGTGTAATCTTGGATAATAATACAGTTCTGTAAATAATAAATTTGAATGATTTGTCACTGCACTGGCGGAACTTCTGACTATAATCAAAATATACTTATATTTGTGTTGGATAAATACAATGTAAATATGATTTAATAATAATAATAAACACACTGAGAAATAAAATTTGAAGTTGTTTCCAAGAATATCATTTTAAATAATAATCATTAAAATAATTTTAGGCTGAAACATTTTTTTAACCTCACCCAAAGAATCTTTTTGACTCTATAATGATATAGTTAGTGGTTTATACTTCCTTGTGTTATTAATGATACACAAATCTTTAAAGAATGAGGAAAAAGTCAGATAAGGTGATAGAACTATTATTCTCCAAACACTACAGAGAGAACCTTTGGTCCCATACATATTTTTTTTTGCAATTATTTCTTCCAATGAGACTATTACATAGCTGCTGATTTACAGTCCCATCAACATCAGGACTACTGGTTCTTGCTATTATTCTACCTTTCTACACATTGTCTGGTGACTCTATCAGTTAAACATCGGCCTGCTAACCACAAGGTCATCAGTTCAAACCCACCAGCCACTGTGTGGGAGAAAGATGAACCTTTGTGTTCCTCTAAAGATTTGCAGCCTTAGAAGCCCTAACGAACAGTCCTCCTCCAACTCTGTCCTATAGGTCACTGCTCGTTGAAATCAATGGACAGCAGTGATACATTGCTATTTGAAGTGTGTAAATCCATCCATAAACCAGGGAGGCTCTTGAAATTATTTTGATTATTATAAAGACAAAACCTACATCCTAATACTCACTAAACCAGTGGTTCTCAACTTCCTAATGCCACAACCCTGTAATACAGTTCCTCATGTTGTGGTGACACCCGCCCCCCCACCATAACATTATTTTGTTGCTACTTCATAACTGTAATTTTGCTACTGTTATGAATTGGGCGATCCCTGTGAAAGGGTCGTTCAACCCCCAAAGGGGTTGCAACCCACAGTTTGAGAACCGCTACACTAAACACTGTGTAACTGCAAGCATGAATGAAAGAAAAGTAGGAAGAAACGTGAGAATGCAGAACTGCTTGAGAAAGTGAAAGAAGCATGCTTCCTGCTAATTGACAGATTCACTAGGTACAATACAGATTGCAATTCAATTTAAATTTCAGATGAACAACAAATAATCAGTTGTCCCTTGAAAATACTCTGTTGTTCAATAATATTCTGTTGTTCAATCAAGCAACCCGAATGCTTCCAAGTCCACACAAAACCACGAAGTATTACAAAACTAACAGGAAACTGTCACAACAAGAGCGCAGAGCACGTGCCCTCCAAGTCCCCGACGCGGACATGCGAATGATGAGGTCAACAGCAATAATGTAAACAGAGATGTGATGAGACACAGAGAAAACTTCCGTGCCTACATCCCCAAGACATGACTAAGAAAACCAAGGCTGGAGGGATGACTTTGGGGAGGGAGTGTGGCAGAAGGGCAAGGCTTCTGAGCAATGCAAAGTGACTTTTGTCCCAATCCTCACTTGCCTGAATAATTTTAGGCTGAGATGACAAGACAACTCTCCTCTTTAATCTTCTTTTTCTCAAAGATAAAATAGCTGAAGATACTTTCTGGCTCCAAATGTTCTATGAGGCTCACTTGTTTTTTTTTATATATACATAAAAGTATGCACACATATTTTTATTATAGTAAATATGGAAGGTATTTTAGATGTCAGCTATAAATTGAAAAGCTTCACACCTTAGGCTTTGTTGCCATAAACATAATGAAAAGTACAGTGAGTTTCTGGTTGCTTTGTTTAAATATTAAAATTAGAGCAGTAATTTTTACTTTTGCAATAATTTTCAACCTTTCTAACACAAGCACCAAATAGAAATCCCACTACCAAAGCAACAACACAAATCAAAAGCTGTGCACTCATTGTCAAAAATATAGAATAGATAAGATGCATACACTGAGAGTATTGGAATTCTTTTTCTTCTCAAAGAATGTTCCATTTCCATTTTAGAGTATCTTAGTATTGGACAGAAAATTCCAAGAAGGACATCAGAACCGTTCAGAGAAAGAGGATAGTATGATGAACTAGAAACTGTGAGGAATAACAGGATCATTATAAGGAAGCTTGTATTGATTACAGTGATTGGTCACAAGATAAATTTAACTTCTCACCAGACAAACGTGGAAAGTGCTGGGCGTGCGGCTAAATGAAAGCCTGAAAGTGACTGGGTTCTCATGGAGCGGCCTCATGACAGTGTTCTTAACTTTGGAAAACGGGAGCGACTGATTAAATACACCCTGTGAGACATTGTAGGCCGGGAAACTCAAGTCCATTCCAAACCCTGCGCTGTACTCCTTATTGCGCCACATAATGGCTCAGGCTAAGCTCCCGAGTTACCAGACGCCCTTTTGGCTCCAATTCTACCTGAGACTTGGCCTTTGCCAAGGAGAAACACCCACGTGAGATGTGCAGGGAGGAAATGAGACAGTGGCTGTAAGCACAGTGGTGGAGGTGTTTGTGAGGATGATGCTGAACTATTTTTGGAGTCATTCCTGGAAGCTCATTCTAGAACATGCTCCTCTAAGTCTTGGAACAACTTTGTAAGCTCCTAATTCCCTATATTAAACACTTTTCTAAGTAGAGGGCTTTCAGTTCTGTGAGACTGAATCCTAACCAAGTCAGACAGTTTCTTTTTTGTTTTGGGTTTTTTTTAAAAATCATTTTATTGGGGACTCTTACAGCTCGTATAACATCAATTGTATCAAGTATATTTGTACATATGTTGCCATCATAATTTCCAAAACATTTTCTACTCGTGTCCTTGGTATAAACTCCTCTTTTTCCTCCTTCATGCCCCCCTCCCACCCTCGTAAATACTTGATCAATTATATATTGTTATTATTATATTGTATCTTATACTGTCCGTTGTCTCCCTTCACCCACATCTGTTATTCGTCCCCTTTGGGGGGAGGGGCTATATATCCAAACTTGTGATGGGTTCCCCCTTTCACCTTCTTCCCCTTCCCAACCATCCCCTACCCTCATGATATCCCTACCCCCACTACTGCTCATGAGGGGATTATCTGTCCTGAATTCCAGGTACCAGTGGGTGCACCAGTGTATCTGTACCAATGTGTGTTCTTCAGTCTAGCCAGACTTGTAAGGTAGAACAGGGTTATGGAACTGGTGGGGGCAGAGGGTGGGGGTGGAACATTTGGGAGCTAGAGGAATGATGTATGTTTCATTGCTGCTATCCTGCACCTTGGTTGAATCATCCCTTCCTTATAACCCTTCTATGGGGGCATATCCAATTGTCTGCCGATGGGCTTTGGGTCTCCACTCCAAACCCCTTGTTTGCATCAATATAGCTATTTGTTTTGGATCTTTTAATACCTGATACCTGATCCCATCGATACCTCATGATCACACAGACTGGTGTGCTTCTTCCATGTGGACTTATTTGCTTCCCTGCTGGATGATTGCTTGTTTAACTTCAAATCTTTAAGATCCCAGACACTATGTCTTTTGATAGCTGGGCACCATCAGCTTTCTTCACCACATTTGCTTATGCACCCATGTTGCCTTCAGTGATCATGTCGGGAAGGTGGGTATCAAGAGTGCTGGATTATTAGAACAAAGTGTTCTTGTATTAAGGGAGGTCCAGAGTAGAGGGCCAACATCTGAAGTCAGACTGTATTTTATCTCCTCAATATTCCAATCAACATTTTCTGTTCTGAATGACTAGGCCATTTCTTGTTTATTGTGGGTTTTTTAAAATTTTTCAAGAAGGCCATAATTTGAAGCCTTTCATACAATAAATACACATTGGCATAACTGAATACCAATTACAGAATATTAATAATAGTTAAAATGCCACTCCAAAGGAAGGGAAAATAAAAGAATAAGATATCCTGAATTAGCTTCAAAGAAAATATTCTGTGAACATACCTGCCACAGCTGCATCCAGTTCATCATCCTCCAAGGACTCCTGTGTTGTGAAGTCTCTCAGAGGGGACAGTGGGTAGGATGAATTGAGATTCAAGCCCAACATGAAGTTATGCACCTTCCCGGCGCGTCCCTCTCGGGTATTGAACAGAGCGGAATCACTCACCAACGCCATTAACATACGATGAACCCAACTTGCTTGATTATCATTTTGATATTCCCTTTCAGCATCTTCATTTTCAGTGCCTAAGAGTTTGGGAAAAGGATATGATGCAGACTTGAAAATCCATTAAAAAAAAAGAGTATAAAAAATAAATAAAAATTTTAAAAAGAGTATAAGAAAAGAAAAGAAACTCTTTGGGTAACTGAATGTTAAAATTAACCACAGTTCTTTGACCTTTGATTTTCCATAAGTGTATTTGCATAAATTAATATACTAAATATTTCAGCTAATCACTTTTGTCTTCTTATATTGGTCTTTAGGTATAATCCCATTGCCACCATGTCAATTTTGACTCATTGCAACCTTTCAGGACAGAGTGAAGCAGCGACGTGGCCTTGTCAAGGCTGTAATCATCACAGAAGCACGCTGCCACAGCTTTCCCCCACGAAGCAGCTGTGGATTCACATAGCCGGGCTTGGAGTCAGCATCTAACCACTGTTCGACTAGGGCTCCGTTCTTCACCTTTAACCAAAGACAAATGAAACCCACTGCCAGTTGATTTTGCCTCATAGAGAACTTATATAAGACAGACACCCTAGACAGACTATACAACTCTAAGGGACCAGACAACCTCCTCATTCTCCCATGGAGCAGCTGGTGTTTTTGAACCACAGACCTTGAGGCTAGCTGCCCAGCACCTAACCCACAGCACGACCTGAGCTCTTTTTGTTGACCTACAATTTGTTTAAAAGTTGCATCCTTGACAGTACTAGTTGGTTTATTCAGTCTTCTTGGTAAATGTCTTCCATTCCCACCTTTTTCCCTGTCTACAGTCCTTTTTTCCTTCACACACACACACATACAGACACACACACACACACACACACACACACACACACACACACCAAAAAGTCCACATTAGTTAATTCCATATGCAACATTTTTAAGTTTTCTTCCCTATCTTTGATGATAAACACCCAAGAAGTGTACAAATTAAGATTGGATAACTAACAGGCTCAATTAACTTAATAAACTGGTGTTCAATATATGCCCTTATGACCAATCGTTCATGTAAACTTGTTATTTCATTGATACTTATAAAGTTTATGGTCTAAAGCCCTGTAATGTAATATTTAGGACCATCTTCCAAAGGCAGCAGTACTAAATAGCATTTTCTTGAAAACCTATGCATACTCCCTACTACTGGGAGGTACACTGGGTAACCCATCAAAGCCTGTGCTCCGAAGACTACCCAGACTCCACTATTTACTAGTTACTTAACCCTTCTCTGCCTCCAGCTCCTCGTCATTGAAGCTCACGGGATTGGTATGAGTCTTAATTGAGTAGATGCGTGCCTGTCACAATCGTAGGAAAATGTGTGTCCCACGTTAGTCTCTCTAAACAATAATAATAATAATAGGAGACGTAGTTGTAGTAGTAGTAGCAGAAGTAACCACACAACCAGTCGTCATTATCAATGTTATAAATTCTTAATCCAAAACATCTTAGGCTAGAGTATAACCTCAAATGATCTGCTAGTGGAAATTCTATACATAAATACATTGTTGCTGTTACTTGCATCTGATGTGGCTTTGACTCATGGAGACCTTAGGTACAACAAAGCTAAACATTGCCCAGCCTTGGACCACCTTCAAGATCATTATATACATGCGTAACTAAAACTGTATGCTTATGTATCTGATAAAAGAGAAAAGAGTGACTGCACAATCGGTTTGCTTTCTTCATAAATGATGTTCTTGTCATCCCACAGTTCATCAGATCTTCTGTCATTTGTAATCAATGCAGCACATTTGTTCTTGAGATGGTTTACGGTCAAGGTCGTGTTTGGGCTCTTGTGGAGTTGTTTTACTTTTCTTCAGCTTCAATGTGAACCTACACAGGAGCAGCTGATGATCTGTTCCACAGTTAGCCCCTGGCCTGGTTTCAGTTGCTGATATTAAGTTTCTCCATTATCTCTTCGCACAGATATAATCAGTATGGATTCTGTGTATTCCATTTGGAGAAACTCACATGTTGTTGAATAAAGATATTTGCTACAAACAACTCATTGATCTTTTGAAATTCTGTCATGCCATCTCCAGCTTTGTTTCTATCACCAAAGCCATATTTTCCAAAAGTACTTTTCCTTCCTCTTTGTTTCCAACTTATGCATTCTAATCACCAATAATTATCAATGCATCTTGATTGCATATTTGATCAATTTCAGACTGAAATGGTAGCATCCTTCAATTTCTGTATCACTAACTTTATTGGTTAGTGTATAAATTTCACTAATAGTTGCATTAGATTCCCTTGTCGGTGGAGAGATATTTTCCTATCACAGACAGCAGTACACTTTAAGATAGACCTTGAAATGTCCCTGTTGATTATGAATGCAACACCAGCCACTCTGTCCTGCAAGAAGTACAGCCAATGCTCCTTCAGACAAGGATGGCTAGATTTAGCCCTAGTACCATGGACCGATCATGAGGAGATACCAGTCCCTGGAGAAGGACATCATGCTTGGCAAAATAGGGGAGCAGCAAAAACAGGAAGAAGATTTTTGACAAGATGGATTGACACAGTGTCTGCAGCAATGGAGCCAAACATAAGCATAACAGTGAGGATCGGGCAGGACCCGGCGGGGTTTCGTTCTGTTGTTGTAGGGTCACCTTGAGTCAGAACCAACTTGCCAGCACCTAATGACAATGTTAAGATAGTCACACTTCACAACTGAAAATCAATAAAAGTAAGCATCCATAAAATGTAAGAAATATTGTCTTCTGTCTTCACAAGATTAGTTTTAACAGACATGATTAAATTATGGTTCTTTCAGCATCAATTCACATAAGTATATATTAACTAAAAACCAAACATACTGTTTTCTACTCCAATACTTTTCTGCCAACTTTACAAGAAAATTTTCACTAAAATAGAGCAAGTTTTAAAATAAATGATGTATACCTCCAGATACACATGCTATGTATATGCATTTCCAAAAATGTGAGGGTTATTATTATTAAATAAGTACCCTCTTCCATGGGTAGAGAGGATCTACCTTCTTTATGTTAGCCTGGAAAATGGCACCAACTCTGGAAAACATTCAGAAGTTAACAGGTTGTGATGTTTCTTATTCTTCAGCTGTAACACTAAGAATAAATATTGATTGGCATAGCCATGTGAAACAGCAGTCTGTTAACTGCTAGGTCAGTGGTTCCAAACTACCAGCTGCTACACAGTAGAAAGATGACGCAATCTTCCCCCGTTAAAGATTTATAACCTATAAAGTTCAATATGAGTTGAAATTGACTTGGGGGCAATGGGTTTGGTTTTAATGGCACAATGGGGTAAGCCTTGGGCTGATGTCCACAAGGACAGCGGTTTACAGCCAGCAACCTAGCGATGGGAGATAGACAATGCTGCTTCCATAAAGATTAGCATTCTTGGAAATCCTATGGAACAGTTCTACTCTCCCCTATAGAGTCATTATGAACTGAAATTCACCCAATGGCAGGAGGTTTACAATATAGAGCTTGCCGTATACATTTGCTACTTTGATATTACAAGTCTCTGAGAACAGGTTAAGTGATTCCATTTTGATTTGAAGAAACTAAAGTTGAACTTGCCTAAAGATGTTGCCCCAAATTAAATGTATCAAAATGAAGGGATCATAAGTAGGAGTTACTTTCTACCTAATGACCAGGATGGCCCTACAGGCTTCAGTATATCATCTGTTGCAATTAGGCAGCAAAAAAGTGTGGGGGGAAGGAATGAATCTCAGGGGTGCTTCTGCCACCAAAACTGGTCCCAGCTGGGCCCATTTTGATTTTCACAAGACACTGAGCAGTGGCCAAGTCAAGTACCTGTTCAGTTGCATTTCTCCAATTTGCACAAACTATCTTGTGAGGAACAATTTAATTAGAGAAGTTTCATTTCAGTGATGATTAAGCGAGGATAAGATATTTGTTGGAATTCGTCAAGTTTCAGAGACCCAAGACCTAACAAAATACACTGCTGTGGAGTCAATTACAAACCATAACAACCCTAAATGGAAGGGAAGAGCAGCTCGCTCGGGGTTCAGAGGCTATAGGCCTTTACTGGTGAGCCAGCACCATCAGTCTCCTGCAGGATAGATAGTGGGTTAATACTATAGACCTGAAATTTCAGTTAGCAGCTCAACATTTAACCCAATGCTCCACCAGAATCCTCAGTTTGGGATAACATCTTTTAATATCAACTAATTTCTGAATGATCGTACTCAGTAGGACACTATGATCATCCAGTTACTATAAAGTCGTCTCTTGGTTAACTTAAAAAAAAAAAAAGCTATGATGAACAATTTTATAAATCGTGGCTATCCTAAACACTGTGTTGTAATTGTAAAATCATTTCTTTGATCATAGAAGGTTCATAACAAATGTCCCTGATCCTCACCTTACCTCTGCTCTAATTCTACCCCTGGTGATTCTGATGCACACCAAAATAACTCCTGCCTGCCAAAGTGTTAAAGTATTACCATTTTATACTACCATTAACAAAGGTTAATGATAATTAGGCCCAACTTCATAATAATAGAAAATTGATAATTTGGGCACTGATTTCTCTAAGATAAGTGGTTTGGATTCAGGATTGGGATAAAAATACATTTTTTTGCATGCTACTTAATAAAAAAAGGGTTAAAGATAATTTTTTTTAAAATTAAAGCCTAATAACAATGTACTCAAATTAAAATGCCCATGCTTGAAAAGCCTGACATGCTAATCCAATATAAGATAGATTTTCACATTTCTACCATCACAGCGCTTGTTCTCCATTTGTCAGTTGAAAATATTTCTTGAGGTGTTAAGTATGCGACTTGCATAAAGTAACCTATTTTTACTAATGAAAAGAAGCAAGGGATATATATTGCTGCATAATTTATTATAGATACAACAATCAATCCCTTTCCTTCCATGGAAAGTTACACTCTTACTACTTCCGTGCCTAAAACAGGGCCTTGAGTGAGATAATCAGACACAATATTCACAGCCTTGCCCGGGAAGTGCTGCCGGAGACGGTTCCGGCTCCCTTACCTTTGGGCTCTTGGGATTCATCATCGCTATCTGAGCTGTCATTACTCACAATATGTTTTGCTGTAATATTTTCTGTGGAGACAAAACAAAACAATTGAAGTACCTCAGTTGTTAAAACTCCCAATTAAATTTACTACAAGAAAGTATTCTGAGTACAAAACACAAAAAGATAGATCTAGTGTAAATTGGAACCAACTTAGTAATATAGATTTATTAGAATTATCAGTGTTGACAGATTTCTCACTGGAAAACAAAATTGCACAAGATAAGAAATTAAACTAAAATTCATTCATTCATAATTTAGAGACAATCTGTGTTTAATTCAAACAAGAATAACTTTCATAAAGAAAGCTCTTCTTTGTAACACTTTTTAAAATTTAAAGATGTGTAAGGTGCATGTTAAGCTGTAGGAGGGTAAATAAAAAACAAAGCCCAAATCCGCCTATGGGATACGGAGCAGTTTCTTCAGAGAATGAAGGTTATAAATATTTGTTATGTTTTATTTTCAATGGTACTGAAACTCAAGTGTTGAAATATACTTTTTACTGTCAAAACTTTGTGCTTTCTGCTAAAGCTATTAAGAACATAGTTATAAAAAATAACTATAAACTTTTTTTTTTGAAATAAAATATCTTTTATTTATTAACAACTATAAACTTTTAAATAAAGACAGCAGCTAAAATCTAAAGTCATAGTCAATTATGTTCCCAGTTAAAAAGTATTCAAGTTATGGAACACAAAGATCATTATGATGAAAATTATTTTTAGAAAAATGAACCTTTTTTAGATATATAAACTCACTTTCTATATACAATATTTTCCCTTCTATTAGTCTATATATACTATACAATTTTCTTTAATTTTAAGAAACTGATTTCAAATAAGCTTATATCAGATACATAAAAACAGATCTTTGAGTTCCAAGAGTTTCTTGCCCATAACCCCAATATTAAAACATCTGACCCTCCAAAATTAGCTTTTTTAAAGGAAAAGAAATGCGAAAATACTGAACATTCTAAAACATTATCCATTTCCTTTTCTGGTTTAAAAAGGGAAGTAAAAAACAAAGATCATTAAACCATGATCTACTAAAGAGTCTGTGGTTCCTTGGGTTTCGTTTCAGTTTGTACCAATTAGCTACAAATAGATAAAAGATAAATTTTTCAAGAGTTACATTTTTAATCTAACTTAATAACAACACATAAATAAGTCACTGTGGAAACTTAAAAACTGTATTTAAATTTCTGTAAAATTTCCAGTTCTCAGGAGCATTCTTCCTTTATCCAGAGAAATAAACACTCCCAAATAAGCAAATTATTCACATCATAGAGAAATAAAATATTGCACTGTTATTTAATTTTTAATATAGATTCCTTTAATTCATTTTCTTTTAGTTATTTCAAACAATTTTAGCAGTTGTATTGAGTCTACTTTAAGCAGCTTGTTTTTAGAATCATACATATAGATTAAATGCTCAGAATAAATCCATGGCTTAATATATTTGTGGATTCATTATTTGTAACAGTGTTAAAATATATTTGCTACCCAACTCTCAGAGGTCTTAAAGTGTTATGATCAAACAAGCAGACATCTAAGTGAGAAGTCAATTAAAACCACATGGAAGAAGCACACCAACACCCATGACCCAAGGATTGTAAATTAGCATCCAAAACCAAAGGAGGGAATAGTATCAGAGCTGAAATTGTGGGATTCTAGTGAACAGAAGCCTGTGAATGACAGCAGAAGCCAAAAATACATTTGCAGAATCGACACAGGGACTAAGACTCTAGTGATTTCCATCGAACCAAACTTGCAGGATGGAAATAACCTGGTTATCAGACCAAGAGTATTGATCAAGCTGACTTGAATGGTTAAAACTTTTTCATCTGATTTCCCTTTTGATATACTTTGTGCTTGATCTGGTTTTTTATGTTTGCTGTTTGCTTGTTCCTTTTTTTTCTTGGTATGAGGTTTTATCGCTGTATGCTTTGTCGCTGTTAGTAGCTTTCTTGACTGTTAGGTGCTTTCTATGGTTTGTTTTGTTTTTTGGTATATGAGACCCAGGATGGATTAATCTTTAGAGACACTAACTATAATAAGGGTGACTGGGAGGTACAGTGTGGGAAATGGAAGGTAAGGGGGAGCTGATATCACAGAGTAAAAAAAGGAAGATGTTTTGAAACAGATGTGTCAGCAATTGTTCAACAATGCTTGATATGATTGAACTATGCAATGGGATGACATCTGGATTAGGTCCAAATAAAATGGTATGAAAAATATATATATACAGTGAACCCTCGCCATTTCGCGCTTCGACTTCCACGGCTTCACTCTATCGCGGTTTTTGCATAACAGCGCATGCTCTGCCATTACTGCCACTGATTGGCTCATACTGTACACACTTGATGCCATAAATAATATAATAAATAATAAATGATAATTGTAACGTCCAAAATGTTTTACTGTATTTTCCCTTTTTCGTTTAATAAATTGGGTAATACGAGTGTAATGGTGACGAAAGGGTGTTTTTTCATGTCCTCTATGCTCTAACTACGAAAAGATTTGATTTACAAATAAGGAATCCTACTTCGCGGAATTTCATTTATCACGGTAGGGTCTAGAACCGATTAACCGCGATAAACGAGGGTTCACTGTATATACATAGAGATAGAGAGAATTATAGGTGTCCTTTTGTCACTGTGATCATGTCTGTTTATTATTGCTGTTGTCAGGTGTTGTCATGTTAGCTGACTCCTAGAGACTCAGTGCACAACAGGGTGAAACAATGCCCGGTCCTCCACCATCCCCACAATTGTTATATTTGAGCTTATTGTTGAAGACCTTTGTGTGACTCCGTATTTTGCGTGGTTTGTAACCTAAGGGGATCATCTTCTGACACACTCTGTCACAGAATGTTCCACTATGATCCATAAGGTTTTCAGTAGCTAATTTTTCAGACGTGGGTCACCTCTACCTTTTTCCTAGTTTGTTTTGGTGTACAAGTTCCTCTAAGACCTATTCACCAAGGGCAACCCTGTTGGCATCAGAGATACCAGAAGCCTAGCTCCCAGCATCACTGCAACCCTCCAGCCATCGCAGTAGGTCCAACTGACAGAGTGGTTAAGTGCATGAATGACGTAGTGATGGAAGGATTAATAAATGCTTGAGGTAGTAAATTGACATGGATATTATTTTTAGATTATATATAATACTACATTCTTTATCTTTACTTGCATGATGATATTAATGAAATCCAAGAAAAGAAAATGTTTGCTGATTAATATTATCCATTCCGTTTCATAATTGCTACAGAGAGTACTATGATTGTATAGAGGAAGGGGGGGAAAGAAAAGAAATGATCATCTTTAGGTGCCATATAAAGTAGGTGTGTTTCTGGTCCGATATGTATTTTGGAAATAAGAAATAATGTTCTTTCCTAAAATAGTAGTTTTTCTGCTTACATTTGATACTGTGATTTTAAAAGATGCTTTATTAAATGTTATCTTCTTTATAAGTAAATTTCTACTGGATAAATTTTCCATTATCTAGTATAATGTTTAACTCTGGGTACACAAAGCCTTACATTACTCACATTCCAAATTCTTGAAGGAAGTAAAGACTTTGATTTAGAGTTGCCTGACTATAGTCCAATTCATATTAAAGTTTTTCTACAGAATGGAGAAAAGAGACCAAAACTATCCTGAGCCTCCCGTTCAGAGGTAGAACTTCAGCCAGTGAGTAGTTGAAGAAGTTGACAGAAGTTCTAAGGTTCGCCTTTATGATGATTAAACCTTAATGTGGTCTGAGGTAATGGTCGTGCTGCTGATTGGTCGATCTCCAGCACACAGTGTCCCCCTGTGCTAGACACGCGTACAGAGGGCATAACCGGCCAAGCCCCGGCCTCAAAGCCACAGTTCACACCAAGGAAACACCCTCCATTCCTGGGCCGTTAGCAATGACCTAGCCCTCTTCGTCCCTCTCTCTTCCTGCCCCAGGAGGAGAAAACACCCTAGGCTTACGTTGAGTATTCAACAGTAAAGGCGCTATGTAACACAGTCGTTTTCTATTTCTTACTTTTATTTTCCTTGAAATTGTCAAATGATTTACAGAGGAGTTGTTTACACAGAATTATAATGGAGACCTGCTGCTTTGGTCTCACATTCAGATAGAATTTCACTATTTCTTCCCATTATTGGTCAAAACATCCCTAGCCAAAGTCATTGCTGCCTAGAATACAGAATAGCAAGACTTTTTAGGGTGGGGATGGGGAAGTAGGATATGGAATAAATATCTTGTTTGCTTTCTTAAAGCCAATTTTATTTGTCAAAGAAAATATATATTTCTCTAGCATTATTTTTTCTTATTGCATATGAAAATCACCAGATCTTTCAAGTTTTATAAAGATTAGCATTAATTATAAATTAAATTGAATAATAAATACTATATAAATAAATACATTTATATGCACAGTGTATCATTTAATTTATTAAGATTATTAAGCTAATTATTAAGAATTAATTAGCTGTGGCTTATAAGAGTTTATATGAAATATTTGCTTTCCTTCTATTTGTTATAAACTTCAAGTTACAAGAAATTAACAATTAGTACTTAAGGGAGTTAGTATTTAAGGGAAAAAATCCATCTGAGGTCCAGGCAAAAAGCATGAATTTAGTGTCAAAATGTGTTCTACTGTTGATAAAGGTAGAATTTTAAAAGTTTTTCTTATTTGGGAAAGGTAGAAATCACTAAGGAAAATTATACACTTAGATGTATAATGGGGAAAAGAAATGGAGATGCCTTAAAGAAAACTGTTGTTAGCGATCATAGTAATTATGATTGTCACAGTCTCAAGGTCATAATGACACTTAAGTGGTCTAAGAGTTTTAGAAAAACCTTTTTAAAACATTAAAATAATTACAATTTTTATGATGACTTAATTTCACTCTGTATAAGTATAACTTACATATCCATATGGTAATGAAATGTATCATATAGCTTTACAAGTATATAATTTTCCCATACCTAATTCTTCCTCCATTGTGGAACCTTTATTTTGTGAGCCAGAAACCCCCAGGACTCTGTTGAACAGTATCGAAAAGGCACTGCCCCAGACACCTAAAATAAAGCAAACACAGAACCCCATTTAGAACTTACCAAGACTTACACAAACTAGCAGTGATAGATGGTGGTCTCTTACCCATTAGAAAATGCAAAGGGTTTTCTTCATATTTCTTCACAACTGTTCCCATAAAAAATTTGCTTCCAAATAAGTCAGGGGCCATAAAAGTACCGTATTTAGCCATGCCGATCTCATAGGGGCTGAATTCAACCCAATCTGAAAGCATGTGAGAAATGAGACAATTGATTAATAGGGAAATGTTACACAGATCTACACAAGGGGCATTTAAATAAAGCCTTAATTCTTATCACTGTGTTTGCTTCAAATATGAAGATAAAAATATTAACCAAATGCCTCACAGACATGACATTCTGAAAGAATTGATGACAAAAATAAAAGGTTATCAATAAATAAGACAACAGGGGAAAAAAGACCTCCAGTTTGCATAAAGTGACTATCATTTTCCATTTAAAAACTGATTGTTTAAAAATCCCATTTTAATAACAGTGGAAAATTATAATTGTGGACACAAATGTATAATTTGTGAAATAATTAGAGGAAATTTAACTTTCTGACAAGGTAGTCTATGAAAGTGGAAGAAAATGTCTTCCAACATTTCTGTTTTCTTCGTTTCATTTAATTGACAGTTTCCACATGGGTTGATTCAACCAATAGTAGATTGAAGATATTGGTGGAGGGAGGGAAGATCCAAAAGGAAAAACGTTTTCACTACATGTGTTATGTGTACCCTTTGCTTCTGGGTGGGAGACAAGGTTCCCAAAAACCAATGAAGTGGTCAAATATAACCCCCAAAGGCTAAGAGGGAGTATAAGGCGCTGTTGACATAGCACTGATGTGTGTGTGGTCTTACCGAGTAATCCAGAGAGGATTTACAGTATATGGCACGGTAGGCATAAGTTATATGGAAACGCTAATGCTTTCATCTAAGAAACTTGGACATCCTAGGAGGAGAGAGCGGGAGGCCCTGGGACTGAGTGTTCTGGACCCGATCCCTGTTAATACCTAGGGACAACTCTACAAGATTATAATTCACGTTTTTTACAGATGATGTCTTAGAAACACGATGATTGAAGGGCCTGTGGAGTATACTGCCTAATAAAGAAAAGAGGCCCTGGGCCAGGCGCCTCGAGTCCACATTCCGCTGCAGCAATGCAGCCAATGATACACTATGGCTTTTCTTGCCACAGCCTTTGTGACTCTCACCAGAGGACTTTCGTCTTCCTGGTGGGTCTGAGTAGGAAGGTTGAGGGAAGATGGGTCAGTTGTGAGTGATTATTAACAGAGTTGTCATTGCTGTCCTGCGGCCACAAAGGGAAACCGTCTCAGAAATGGGAGGTGGGGATTACACTACCCGCAAGAGAGAAGAGCCAAGAGTGGAACATGTCCTCCGGGTCTAGAGAGCTATCAAACCTTCTGGCTCCAGAAGACACTGCGGGCACCAGAAGAGTGGCAGAGGAGCAGCGACAGCAGACCGGGGAATGAGACACAGCAGTGAACGTCCCAGCCCACAGACCAAGTGAAGCTGAGTGCTTTAAGGAAGAAGGTAAGCGTGTGGAGTAGGGTGCCACTGGGATTTAGTGGGGGGGGCGGGGGGGGGCAGGGGGGGGATGCTGACCTACAGAGGGCCTTTGGATTAAGGCTTACAGTGGGTTGACATGCCCTTTGGACACTCAATGACAGCCCTAAAAACCTCTGTAACATTATCTGAGCTGGGCAAAGCCCAGACCAAGTGGCTGAGGGCCAGAGAGGGCTGCATGTGGGCATGGCAGAGAAGAAACTCTCTTGACTGAGTAATTGTATCATGAGCATTGTAACCTGAATTGTAACCTGCTAACCTTCCTAATAAACTTTCCTAATAATCGAGAGCATTGTCTGAGTTCTGTGTGGTCATCACATTGAATCCTGGAAGCCAGCAGAAAACGCAAGTGCTGTAGCAGACAGAGCAATAAAAGTAGAGAGCCCAGTGGGAGACAGAACAGATGGTGGCGGAAGAGGGGGAGCAGGAAGGAAGGTGAAAGCATGTCTGACCCCGCCTTTGAGACAATCAGCCGTGGGAGTGGGAGAAGGTACGATGCGGCCCCCACAACAGTTTCTCAGCTGCTTGTTAATTCAGCAGATGGCTTGCTCTCTTCTGGATTAGCTCCTTAATATCTAAAATGTGAATAAAAACCAGGCACCTTGGAAAAAGTTTATAAGAAGTAGCCTATTGAAATAGCTCAATCAACTGTAACTGATATTATCTCCGATCCATTCCCAAGGCTACAGCTATGTCTAATAATTATTAATATGTTAAAAAGACACTTGCTGTCAAGTCTACTCCCACCCATAAAAACCAACTAGGACACAGAATAAGTGCCGCATAAAGTTCCCCAAACTGTTATTTTTATGGGACCAGACTGCTTCATCTTTCTTCCACAAAACAGTTGGTGGGCTCACACTGTCCGCTAATAGCGGAATGCTTAAAGACTGTGCCACCAAAGCCTATATGAAAGTGATAGTCTCCGAAAACAATTCTTCGTTTTTGACTCCCATTTACTTTACGTGCAAATTTCTCAGTCTTCATTTCGTAAGCAATACATCTAATTGGAGCCCTAGCGGTGTGCAGTGGTTAAGTGTTCAGCTGCAATCCACATGGTCTTCAGTTTGAAAGCACCAGCTGCTTCATGAGAGAAAGATGGGGCTTTCTACTCCTGTAAACAGTTACACTCTTGGACACCCACAGGCGGATCTCTATGAGACAGCATTGACTCAATGACATTGAATTGGGTATGGGGCGGGGTGGGGGGGAGGCTTTAACATTAACTTTGTTCCACTACTCTCCTATTGGTTTATCACACGGTGGCAGCTGGCATGACGCTAAGCCACTAGCATTTCCAATAGCAGCAAGGTCACTCATGGTACACAAGTTTCAATGAAGTCCTGATTGTGACAGATTAGGAAGAAAAGCTTGGCATCTGTTTCTAAAAATTTGTCAATGAAAACTTATGGATCACAACTGAATATTGTTTGATGTAGTATTGGAACATGAGCCTTCTCACTTGGAAGGCACTCAAAATAGGATTGGAAAATAACTGATTCAGCAATTAACTCAAGACTATAGTAGTCTTGACCCTGGCATTGGACTGGACAGGACAAAGTTTCCTTTGTTACATATAAATTGTCCATGAGTTAGGTTTGATGTAAACAAATATACATGTACAACATTACTCTTGTTGGTCCTCTTTCTCTTACATCCTGTATCTGAAAAGTCAAGTGCTGTAGATTTTATTATTATATGAGGGAGTACCAAAAAACACAGATTTTTTTTCCACCCAAAGCTATGTATTTAATTTTTTTTACAAAATAACCTATCACCTTCAAAGTACTCTCTATTACACTTAATACATTTGTCAAATCTGTGATTCCATTTTTAGAAACATTTTTTCGACTCATCTGTTTGGATGGCTGACAGCACCTCTCTCATTTTTTCCTTTATCTCTTCTATGTTGTCAAATCGCTATTCTTTCATGTCCCTTTTCATTCACAGAAACAAAAAGAAGTCATATGGAGCGAGGCCAGGTGAGTAAAGTGGATGGGGCAATAGAGGTATGCTGGTTTTTGCCCAAAACTGGCACACAGAGATGGCTGTGTGAGCAGGTGCATTGTGATGGGAAAACCAGTCCCCCATCTGCCACAAATCGGGCTTTTCTGTCACACACTGTTAAGTAATATTTTCAGAACCTCTAAGAATGAACTCCAAATGCACTAGGAGTCAACATTTTCATCTATTCGGGAAGTTGACGGAAGTCCAGCATGAGATTTGTCATCAATCGACATTTCACCTTTTTTGAAACAAGAAAACCACTCGTACACTTGAGTTTTCCCACAGGATTATCCTTGTAAGCTGTGTTGAACATCACAACAGTTTCTGTGCCATTCTTCCCTAGCAGGAAACAAAATTTTCACAGCTGAATGCTGTTCTCTTAAATCAGCCTTCACACACACACACACACACACACACACACACACACAAACAAACAAACAACAAAAAAACCCCACCAAGTTTGTCCAAAACTGCTTTCACGAAAAAGTTCATTGTGACCAGAGAGAACCTTCCCAGGTGATGCCATTGGATGCACTAAGAGCAAGTTGCTTGCCTAGCAAAAAAAAAAGAAGAAAAATGTATACTACGAAAACTCCACCCAGTGGAGTATTTCTCCATTTTTTTTGCAGTACCCCCTAGTATATTTTAATACGTAGCTCAATTGCTTGCCAACTTGCCCACTACAACCACTCTGGTCCAAAATGCCATCCATTCGCCCCTAAATCTCAACAATAAAAAAATAAATAAAACAACTCACAGCAACCCTATAGGAAAGAGTAGAAATTCCCTTTAAGGTTTCTTAGACTGTAGATCTTTAAGGAAGCAGACTACCACCTTTTTATCCCATGGAGTGTTCAAACCCCCAAATGCTTAGCAGCCAAGTGTCTTAACCACTGATCCACCAGAACTTCTTTATCTCTACAACAGTCTCCTAAAATGTGTCTATTCTATTGCTCTGTACCCAGAATCAAGTTTAAAAAATGTAGAGTAGGGTACACCAATGCAAACTGAAAGCATTCCAATAGCCTCTCATGACATTGAAACTAAAAATGTAGCTTACTATGTTCTGTGATGGTCTGGCTTCCTGCAATTTCTAATCAGTATCCTGTCAGGTTTCACCTTCCTTATTTCACGTCAGCCACACAGGTCCTCTGGAGTTCCTCAAACAAGCTAACCTCACTCTAAAGACAATTGTCTTTATGCTTGTTTTGTTTTTTTTTCATTCCCCACCCCCACCCGCCCTACGCTTGTTATTGCCTTATGCAAATATAAATCTTCCTTATTATTTTAGAAATTGTTTTATTGGCATATATTTCACATAGCATACCATTTAATCATTCAATCATATTAAGAAGAGTTGTGCCATCATCACCACAATCAATTTCAGAACATTTTCTTCTTGTACTCATTGTTGCTAGCTCCCTATTTCCCCCAACCTCCTTCCCCTTTCCCTAGGTAATTATTAATCCATTTACTATCTTTAAAAGTTTACCTATCCTGGATTTCATTATGCAGAAAATCTTAAAAATACAAGCAAGAAGCAAATAAATAAACAAAATAACATCAAGGGACAGACAAAACATAATATAAAGTCAATTGAAAACAAAGCAGAAAATTTGAAAAACTGAAACAACTTTAAAATAGGTCAAAAGGGACCTCAAATGATAAGATGTTACACTTTTCCCTATCTACATTTGCCATAATAAACTATACAATGCTCTCTGTCTGATAGCAAAGTTATAATTATCCCTGGACTATATTCAGAGGGGATTCTCTGGAAGATTAATCCATATAAGGATCCTGAAAATGGATTTTGGGCCTCCCTTGTTATTAAAGCCTTCTGCAAACTGGACGTTCACATTTAAGCTCTGATACCATTTCCTCCTGCAGATTCAGATTTTATTATGTACAATCCTTGGATCACACAGGCTGGTGTGCATCTTCCACGTGGATTTAGTTGATGCTTCACTTACATGGCAACTGGTTTGAAGACAAGCCTTTAAACCTATCCCTTTTAATAGCTGGGCACCATCTGATTTCTTCACTGCACTTTTGTATAGCACATATATCTTCAGTAATCTCTGAGGACAAGTATAGAATAGGCTCATGACATAAGAACTAATCATTCTTAGATGGCAGCTGGAATTAAGTGTGAACCCAAAATCCATTCATATATCTATGGTTTATATATGTCTTGGGTTCGCAGTAGAGACATCATTATCATTTTATGATAGAGAACGTTTAGACTCACAGCCTCCTTCACAGGTCACACCAGAAAGATTTGAGGCGGAAACCCCACTAAGATACCTGGGCTTTACCTCAGACTCACCTGTGGCATATTTAAGGACCCTACATACCAGTTTGAACTTACAGCTGAAATGCCCTTGAGTGAGAAGAAGCAGATAACTGCTATTCCAAAGTTATGGAATTAGTGGTCTTTGGACTTTGGAGGCTCAGGACTACCGTACCTTTACTGTTCTCATGCCCTCCTGGCTTTCTCATGAAACGTATTTATTCTGACAGCCTTGGTTCTGCCTTCGTGAAGGAGTATGAGTGAAAGTTTCACTGTTTCCACCAACTCCCATTGCTCATGCAAATAACATCCAGTCACTTAAAAGTTTAATCTGTGCAAATCAATAATTCATGTATCGCAGTCTGAATATGGCCTATACTCTTATAATGTTCTTTTATCAACAGAGTTTTAAATTCTATGCCTTTTCCTTCCTCTTAATCTTTAGCTTATGGTCCTTGTTAACCATCCCCTCTAAATAAGTCTTATCAACACCCACTCCTGCTCAACCCATAGCCATCTCTCCTGTGTTATGTATATTTTTTGGTTTATTCCTTTATGAAATTATTACATCTACACCTATTATCCAACAATACAAACACAAGAAAAATCTTTAAAATCTACAGGCTATTTTATTAAGTCATTGACAAAATCTGAGCTGAATTCATTAAAAAAACCAGCCTTGGAATGATATAGGGAACTTTTTGTTCCTTATCAATTGCATTCAAGTTGACTATTGGTACATTCTACAAGAGAAATATCACTGCTTGATTGTGAGATCTCACCTTAATCCACTGTATAAAAACTACTAACTTTTAAGTCTAAAAATCCTGAACTCTAGAATATACCTGTCTCTGTAAATTTGGGGAAAAGAAATACAAATTTATTTGCATTGTACATTCAATGATAAATCAAAATATTATACATTCATGACGTGATGAAATTAAAATGTTATCTTATCAATATTGTCATCCAACTCAAATCAATGACTAAAATGGAACATAACTCTTCATCAGAAAGCAGTATGTTCCAATGATTTTCATGAACTTAGTGAAACTGGACTCGCAATGAATCAGAGGGCATTAGGAAAATGCGTTTATCATTCCTAGCAATTGCCTGTCTTTAAATTCCATGCCCCCTATTTTGAGTAGGAATCATGACAATATAGTAGTTCCTATTTTCCAGCTATACCTTCTTGGTTAATATTATGCACACTAATTATAGGTACTCTCAAGAGCTAAGATTCACTTTCTGGTCCTTGTTGAAAAATTTACAAGAACTGCGTTTGACTTTTTTTCCATTCTTCTGATTCATACATCTCAAACTTGGAGGGCTCTCCGAACCTCCACCTGCAGATTGCCGACTTCCTGTTGGACTTTCATGCTCAGAAATGTTGTCATCACTTCCCACTCTACTGACCTGGAAAAAAATGCAACACCCTTTCCCACAGTCTTCCTTAATATTTCTGAAACCATACTGTTACAGCTCAGACACATTGAGTTTTGTTTTATACTGGAACAGCTTTTTTAGCCGGTGACACTAAAACCTTTATCACATGGCAACTAATAGGCGGTTTACATCTATTTCTTTCTACTGTTTATCAGTCACTCCCTCATTTCTGAACTTTATTAGTAAAATGACAGTAATATTCCCACTTCTAATTCCTTTCTTTTGCATCTATGTGTCATCAAAGGTGGATTTTCCCCCAAAATATTACTTAAATAATTTTATTTCTTTCATTTTCTGAAAATTAAGCAAAACATTTCTTTCTAGAATTCTTTCTAAAGCTTTTGTGCAGTTTGGACACAAAAGTGTCCCTAAATATGTGACTTGTTCTTCACAAGACCCCAGGACTCAAAGGACTTATCATGATGCGGATTCTACAGTAGTGTTCATTAAATGCCATGTACTGATCAACATAGATTTATATACATACACACAGTTTTAATGAACATATATTTTAAAAATATAAAATTCTGTCAGAAAAAAACAGTGCAATAGAGTTTTCAGAGATTTCTAATTATTTAAATAGCTGTGTACTTGTTTTACCCTTGTGAGAGTTCAAAAAGAGTCTTAAAGAGAAATAATGCTCTCTGTGCAAGGAGTGTCAATAAAAGTTTTGTAAACTAAGGTAATTCAATAATTTGACTTTATCTAATGTAATTCAGAAAATATTTCAACTTGTTTTTCTGAATAGTAATTTTCAATAAGCAAATTTCAGAGCAATAAAACACAACTATGTCTCTGTCCTTTCCTCCACCCCTTTCAGGCATTCAAATTAAGCTATTTGAATTCTCATGGCAAACATCTGTGAATGTCAGACTTCCTTATAACAGAAAGAAGGTCAATGATGCTTTCTTTTAGCAACAACATCACAGTTAGACAGATGGTCAGCACAGGCACATCAAGACAGATGTAATACACTAAAAATGAAATAGCCTTTCCATCATTTAGGTCATTCTAATGCATCATTTACTCCTTAATTATTTAATCAAACTTTCTCCTGGGAATGGCTGTGAGCTAAAAAATTCAGAACAAGAAGTAGCCAGTGTGAAAATGCATAGAAGTTATAATAAAACGATTATATTTTATATTGCTCCCATTTCCAGCTTTTGGCATACCTGATGTAACTATCAAGAACAAACTCTTTAAGATAAAATTCGGGAATGATCATCCTTCTTTAACAATACGGACAAGGAGCCCTGGTGGCACAATGGAAAGTCGAGCTGGGTAAATCCCACAGCAGCTCCGTGGGAGAAAGCACCTGGCAGTCTGCCTCATAAAGGCCCCCAGCATAGGAGATCCTCGCTAGAGCATTCGACTCTGTCCTGGAGAATTGCTATCAACTGCAATCAACTAGACAGCTCAAAACAGCATGAAATCATAGAGTGAACCTTAAACAAGTCGCACAGGTAGTTTAGCTAGTTAGTGAGAGGAGCCTTCCAAGTTAGACTCAGTGCACTTTAACTCTATCATAATGCTTTCAGAAGGCGTGATGGTGGCACCGCAGCGAAGCACTCAGTTGCTTCACTTTAACTGAAAAGTAGTGCTTTGAATCCACTAGCAACTCAATGGGAGAAATCCTTGCTGTTGGCTCCCATGAAGACTACAGCCCAAGAAACACTGTGAGGCAGCTCTACTCTGTCCGGTGGGGTCACTAAGATGGGATTCATTTGACAGCAAAAATCATCACAAGGCTTCCAGAATGAAAGGCAATCTAATTGGCCATGAATAGATTGACTAGCAGGCTGAACATATTTATCAGTCAATTCAAAAATGAAAGAAGAAAGATGCTAGATCGGTAAATAGATAGAGTTGATAGATAGGTTAGGGGAAGGAGAGGGGTAAAGGAGGCAGGCACAGAAGAAGAAGGAGAAGCATTATTTTCCCGGGTCCTTGCGCTTTGTATAATAAAGTGTCAGCTTTCCACTCTGAACTCCATTGCAGGTCGCTCTGGTTCCTTACCTTGCTGAGCACGCCGCAATGATGAGAGCCTCTTACTACATGTTTCACCCACTCGCAACCCAATAATTAAGTTCTTCTTTCACATATACACACATATATTTTTTCATCATGTGTATGTATGCAGATTATGAAATATATATTTCATCTTTAGGTTCCAGACTTCCTACCTTTCCCACATAAATCGTATAGAATACTCTAAGCTTTTACATTTACTGACAACTTAATTATAGATTACTACTAATTTAAGCACGATGCACACTGTATCTCATATATTTAATAAAATACTATAAGTAGAGTCACAGTCTCAGTTAATAAATGAGGTAATCAGGGCTAAAGGAGACTATCTGTCAAGGTTCCAGTGCAAAGCAACAGTTTTGCATGCTCTGACACCTTAATTTTTAAAACAATTATAATAAATTTCCCAAACAGGTTATTAGGTCCTATAGAACAAGGATTATATATTCTATATAAAAAAGGCTTTCAGACTTTGCACCTGACATACTGCATTCTAAATGGTCATTTAGTGCATCAGAACAGTCATTATGGTGTTATAAAATGAGCAAAGGTCTGTTATTTATTCTCTAGTGCAAATAACTCAATCTTTATGTTTGTTTTGTAAATCAGAGCATAAAAAGTACCTAGCTCCTAAATTTTTATAAAAACCGAATAAGGTTTATGTGTATTAATAGCTTCGTGAATCATAAAGACAAGAATTAGAGTTAATATAGTCGTTACGTGTGGGACAGAGATCTGCAAGGTTGGGAGTTTCAAACCACCGGTCCCTCCACAGGAGAACAGGCATAGCTTTGAACTCTCGTAAACACTTACACCTCTGGAAACTCACAGAAGCAGTTCTACCCTGTCCTACAGTCTATGAGTTGGCATTGCCTCCATGGTAGTGAGTTTACTATTAACCAATGTTTGGTGAATGACTTGGGTGAGCAACATGTGCATCCTTTCCATAAACTGTGCCAAATTCTTGACTGAGCATAATCGGTTGAGGTCAAAAAGTGAGATCTCATAAAATTCCAAACAGAATCTGGATATAAATCTGTTCTGGATACAAATCTGTTTATTACCATCACACACACACACACACACACACACACCACTCACGATGATTTTCTTCAGTTCAAAGAGTGACTAGTGTTACTGAAATAAGTGTTCTAAAACCGCAATGACCCCACCAGCCTCAGTCGAAGGCCTGCCATAGTGCTGGGTGGGAGTGGTAGAGGTTAGGTATGATGTCACACCTTGCCAGAACATTAGATGATGAGAGCAACAGTGGAATAAACAATTGTTTACCTCTGACATTTAATAAGCAAAAACGTGGAGGCATTTTGTTTCCTGAGTACCAAAAACTACGATAGACTAGTATTTTCTAGGCTCTGAACTATCAAAATTAGAACAGTGCTTTGAATGCTAAATATATTCACATGACCCAGTTTAATGAAAATGTAACAAACAAACAAAAGAATAGAGTTTGTCTGAAAGGCTTAGAGATATTTTGCTAAAATCAAAACGAAACTCACTGCTACAGAGTCAATTCTGACAGCGTAGAACTTCTCTTTGGGTTTCCAAGACTAGAAATCTTTACAGGAGCAGAAAACCTGGTCTTTCTCCCAGGGAACTACTGGTGAGTTTCAACTGCTGACCTTGCCGTCCAAGGTCAAAGCATTATCCACTAAATCACAAGGGTTTCTTATATTTTGTTAAAAGTTAGTAGGAAATGGGCAAACATTGATTAGATGCATGTTTTTATAGAATTTTCTATCACTAAGAAGAACATGACTTACTGTTTTTGGACTATTCTCTATAACCAGAAAATCTATTTAGCTTAATAGGTTCTAAACTTTTCAAATATTCTTATGAGACAGAAAATATATTAAACTAAGCAACTTAAATTGTTCATTACAATTAAAAAAGTGGATGCCACTTTTGGAAGATTCTAGGAACTGTTCGGAAAGGTGAGCGTTACCTACCTGCAAACATCAATTCGGAAACATCGGGTTTGACATGGAGACAGGTAAAAAGAGGTAGAGGGCACTGGGCACCATCGACTTTTTCTTTCAAACTACTTAATGTAGTGGTCATTCTCTGTCCATAGAAGAAGCACACATTTTAAATTCACGAAGAGATACATATAGAAAGTTTAATATAAATTCATATTTCAACTTCAGCATTTGTGAAAACAATATTTTATAATAAAAGTGAAATATTTTGATTAATGTATTTCTTTGTTTAAAGCACTAAGTCTTATTACTTCTAGAAACTTCGGTGTCCTAAGTAAGCCACAAAAAGTGGGCTCTATGAACATAATTATCTCCATTTTCAAAGCAACCATACCTCTATGGATCATAGCAACATTTGACAGGAGAAAGATTGGACAAGTGCAGAAGAAACCCCGAAATTAGCTGCAGGACAGACTCCTGGACACAGATAGAGTCTGCCCTGTCTCCAGACTTCATCTTCAATAGAAATATCACCTTGCAGTCACGTGTGAAGTGGATTGGCTCCAAGGGACCCACTTCCTTTTCTAACTTACTCTCTGGGTAATTTGCATTCTTCCTCTACATCACAAATACTTCCTGTATTCACTTCCTCACCTAGAAAGATGGGTGGGTGGCAACTAACAGGAGTCACAGGGTAATCCTTGCATTTTCCAAAGGAAAAGCAAGCAAATGCCTTCCCCACACGTTGAAACTAGCAAGTAGATTAAGGGGATTTATAAGCATGAGTTTGAGATGTAAATGTAGCTATAATATATGGATAAAGTAAAAGTTCAGTACACATTGTGGAAAGTATAAACTGAGTCAAGGGATTTTCATAAAATGTATCATACTTTCTTTCACTTAAAACATGACATACATTGTTTACTTGAAAGAATTATAGATTTGACTGTAGCTTACATTGTGAATTAGTGTTTCTCCTATTAACATTCCAAATATATCAGTAAAGGTGACAGGTTGCCCAGAGCTTTTCTTCTTCCACAAAGACTCAACATATCTTTTAATCTTCTGCGGTGTGAGAAGTAAAAGGGGATTGTGGCTAACATTTTTCATTAGCTCTTCATTAATCTCCTCTAGCCCTTTTTCTGGAAAATCAGGGTCAGAATATAAAGTAGACATGTACCTGTAAAGAAAATAAAACGTGACAAAGAATAAAGGGTATGCATAAGTGTATTCTCCCCCCAAATAAACACTATCTATGAAAAGAAGCTTTAAGAGAGGATCTATTTGGTTAACTTAACTATCTAACTGAAGATATTAATGTATTTAAATAAAGCATAAGGCTATCAAGTTTGGTAAGATAGAGGGCCAAAGATCAAGAGGACAATCTTCACTGAAATGGATGTGTACAGTGGCCACAACACTGGGCGCCACACAGGACCGGACAATGTTTTGTTGTGTTATACTAGGTTACTGTGAGCCGGGCTGGCTTCACAATAGGAGCACCCACCAATGGAAGAACTAGATCAGAACTGGTCAACAATGGAAGCAAACAGAGAGATTTCAGAGGAAACGTCGTCAGACTCTGTCCATAGAAGTGAGAGTTTCTTAGGCCTAATCCTTATGTCTAGTTCACCGGGGATTCAGCTCACTATTCAACAGCTAGAAGCTGGCGGCACACTGCACTTGAATCGTGTTACCATATGGCTTTGTCTTGATGAAATATTACTCAAATGATGGGATAATCTGAGTGATTACCTACAGTTAGAAAATTATTATGAATGCCAAATTCTCCTGAAAAATGCCTTTTAGGGAATGTGGAGGTGGGTCAGAGAGACTGGCAATTGACCATTTCAATTTCTGGTTACTGTAATTTGTGGATTTTGTTAGTGCTACACAGAATCCCAAGTCTCAACAACTGTGGGCCTCTAAATTTCTGAGCATAACAATATGAAAAGAAATATGGTCATGAAGGCAAAGGGCTCTTTGTGAAGCCTCTTAGCTACCAACGATTGCCACTATGTAACATCATGTAATAGACCATAAATATTCAGTGAATGTCCTCCTACCTGTGAAGCAATACCTGTAACACTGTAGTGCTCATAATGTGCATTGATTATTTCTTTTTTTCTCTTAATATATTATGAACTTCCAGAGGAAAAGAGCTTTATTTATACACTTGTTTGTTCGTTTCAGAATCAAGTAAGTGCCGGGCATTGCCAAATGCATTGCATTGAAAAACATTTATTCTCCTCTTTCCTTGGAACTCAAATCAAAATGCCTATCATACAGGATTGTCTCCCTTAAATGTGGATAAAATTGATTATTTGGGCATCTCTGCTCACTTCTAGGTATTTGATGTACTAATTGTTCATATGTTTTTGCCTTAGAAAAATAAAACTGGCTTTCAATTCAATTTTAATATATTGATAAGGAAAGAGAGGATTGGTGAAGTTCAATAAATTGCTTCAAGTTCCCACAATTAATAATTGCAGAATTAGGATTTTAACATTGTCTTCTGCTAGTGGATACATTTTATTTTTTTAATCTTTCATAAAGACTTTGTTTTAGAAATCAGCTTATTCTCAAATCAAATAAACTCACTGCTGAATGACCAATTCCAACTCATACATAAGATTTCCAGGGCAGTAAATCTTTACTGAAGCCAAATATCTCATCTGTCTCTCACTGAGTATCTAGTAGAGTTGAATCACTAGCCTTGTGGTTAGCAGTCTAAGATATATCTGGCAGTTCCAATAGAGTTCTAAATGGAGACAAATTGAGGATAATGACAAGTTAAGAAATGGAGAGTGACAATAGACACAAAATTGAATCTGTGCTCAGTGTGTGTGTGGGGTGCAGGGAGGATTCAAATCCTTAAAATAGCTTTGTAGGACTGTGTTAGGTCAGGTGGACTAGAGAAACAAATCCAAGTAATTTATATATGTGCAAAAAAGAACTTTATATCAAGAATTAATTGTATATCAAGAAAACATTCCAACCCTCTCCAAATCAAGTCGATAAGTCGGATACTAGTCCATAAATCCCTGTTCAGACTCACGAAACTACATACAATGATGCAGAATGCAGGAACATCACTGGCTGGTGGGTACAAAGTTGTGTGGATCCAATGGAGCCGTTTATCACAGGGCTCTGGCAGCAGTCAGGGGCAGCCAGCAGGAAGGACAAGAGAGAGGGAAGTTCCCAGGCCTTACTTATGAGAAGGCCACATCCACATGATGTCACCGTCAGGCTGTGACTTGGTTGACACACTAAACACCACCCTTACACTTTGATCTGTCTTCAAGTTGACATGAAACTATGAAACGATGACAAGGACCAACTGAATTTCTAAATGTTTGCACAAGGATGTGACACCAGTTACACTGAAATTGACTCAACCACCAAATGTCTATCAAAATACAGTTAAGACACACGTAAGCCATTCAACCTTATAATTAGCTCTAAGTAAATCACGTGATTCATCCAAATCAGCAATGATCTGGTTTCCTGGTCCTACTCATCCTTCATTCATAAAATATGAAGTTGTATAATCATGTCAGCGGCTTATTTTTAAGCACAATATAATAATGGGAAAATAAAACACTCTTTTGAGCCCCTCCACCCCGGGGTGGTTAATTCTGAAAATATTCAGGAAATTGTTCATTCTTTATTGGAACAGTGAGGAGAAAATGTTGACTGGTGTTGTACAAAGAATAAAACTGCTTCCAAGGACCATTACAAAACTTAAATACAGCCTATGGCTCATGCCTTGAAAATCTGTAAGTTACAGCATGAGTTTTTTTAAAATATCATTTCAAGTTTCATTGTTTTTGCTTTTGTCTTTAATGTATGCAATTTTGTATTCCAATAGCAGTCAAAACCAAATGTACTATTGTTGGATTAATTCCAACTCAGGTCAATGCTGTAGGACAGAGGGGAGCTGCCTACTATGGTTTCCAAGTCTATACATCTTCACAGCAACAAACTGCCACATCGTTCTCTTATACAACAGCCAGTGGGTTTGAACCACTGAGTTTCCAGTGAGCAGTCAAGCACTTTAACCATCGAACCATCAGGGCTCCTTCTTCTTCTTCTTTTTTAAGGTTTCTTACATTACACTAAATTAGTTTTTGTTTAAAAAAAAAGTGCTTTCATTGGGAGCTCTTACATCTCTTACCACAATCCATACATTCATCCAGTGTGTCAAGCACATTTGCACATATGCTGCCATCATCATTTTCAAAGCATTCTCTTCCCACTTAAGCCCCTGATATCAGCTCCCTATTTCTTCCCCTTCCCTCCCCCGCCCGCCCTCTCTCATGAACCCTTGATGAGTTATAGACTATTATTTTCATATCTTACATCATCCTCCGTTGCCCCTCACGCACTTTTCCATTGTTCGTTCCTCTGGGAAGGAGTTATAAGTTGATCCTTGCGATCAATTGCCCCTTTCTCCGCTGCCCCCCCACCCCCCCTAATCCTCTTGGTATCTCTACTCTCATTGTGGGCCCCGAGGGGTTTATCTATCCTGATTCTCTGTGTTGTGGGCTCTTATCTGTAGCAGTGTGCATGTTCTGGTCTAATCCGATTTGTAAGGTAGAATGGAGGTTATGATAGTGGGGAAGGAAGCACCAAAGAACTAGAGTAAAGTTGAGCATTTTTTTCGGTCCTATACTGCACCCTGACTGGCTCATCCCTTCCCTGTGACTGCTCTATGAGGGAATGTCCAATTGTCTACAGATGGGCATTGGGTCTCCACTACAAACCCCCTCCCCCCATTGATATTGGGTATGATTTTGTTCTGGGTCTTACATGCCTGGTACCTGATCCCATTGACACCTCATGATCACACAGGCTGGTGTGCTTCTTCATGTGGACTTTTTTGCTTCTCAGCTGGATGGCTGCTTGTTTATCTTCAAGCCTTTTAGACCCCAGACACTATATCTTTTGATAGCTGGGCACCATCACCTTTCTTCACCACATTTGCTTATGCACCCATTTTGTTTTCAGCAATCATGTCAGGTAAGTGAGCATTACAGAATGCCGATTGTTAGATCAAAGTATTCTTGTGTTGAGAAAGGACTTGAATAGAAGCCCAATGTCCATCTGCAACCTTAATTCTTAACATATAGATATGAGTACATAGTTTTATTCCCATCTCATTATATATATATAATATATATATTTATATATGTACATGCCTGTATTTAGACCTCTGTAAATGCCCTTTGCCTCCTGATTCTTTCCTCTATTTCCTTCCCACCATCATGTTCGGCCTTCATTCGGGTTTAGTAATTCCTCACTGCTACATTGCCCTTGATTAAGCCCAACTAGGTATCCTACGCCCTTCTCTCCATTGATTTTAGTTCACTGTTGTTCCCTTGTTGCTGCGTTGGTCCCCCCACCCCATCACTTCCTTTCTCCCACCTTCCTTTCTCCCTCCCGGAATCATTGGTCCCATTCTGTTCATCTCTGAATTATTTATCCCAACTATATTATCTAGATAGACATGCAGATACATTAATAAGCACTAAAACCAGGCAAAGCCAAATAAAACAACAAAGGAAGTCAAGACCAACAAAACAATAACAAAACAGCAACAACAAAAGAAAGCCACTGACAAAAATGGAAAAGCCTGTAAATAGTTCAAGGTCTGTTTGTTGGCCTTTATGAGTGTTTTCCAGTTGAGCCTGCTGGGGTGCCCCTCTGTCTCCAAAGTTTATTGTTGGTATTGCCTGGGGATTTCATCACTTTGCTCCCCTTGCTGCTCTGTTGCATGTCCTTAGTCTTTTGCCCCAGCACAATGGGCTCAGATTGGGCACCATACCTGCACTGTATCTCCAGTGTTGTCCCCGCAGTGCTATAGTTTAGTCAGGGATGTTGGTTCTCGTGGTGGGGTTGGCCTTATGGTCCTCTCCGTGCAAGCTGTCTGCTCCAAGGAGGAGTATCGTCCTCGGGGCTTGGATGTCCTCCCCTCCCTCTCCATCCCTTTTTGTTCCTCCCCCACCATGTGCTCTTATCAGACACACGGGCTCCTTCTTTATGATAAATGGCATGATTGTGTTCTTTAAATAAGGAGTCGAATAAAATAAGTAAAACAAACAAAGACTTAGTATCAGTAGAAATATGTCTAGTCACAGAGTATATAATTTATTGCCAAGTGTAAGGAAACGATATGATCATTCTGTTATTGGTAGTTGCCATGCCTTATCATTCAGTAGAATAAAGCAATTCTTCATATCTCACTAAATTGTAAGATTGCCAATTTCAATCTATATTCATCTGGTCTTTACTCAACTTATCATTTGGATGAATATTTCTGCTGCTACTAGCAAATTTTAGTGTTTACTCCTTCTTTCCCTTCTTCCAAAGTTAACCACTGGTTCTAGATCAAGAAAATCTTCTGGGGGCAGAATGCTTCTCACCATCTAAGCCTGTACCACACTCTTTCAAGAAATTCTCCTTTTTCTTTCCATAGAGAACAGTTATAATTTATTTCTACTCTCCAAAAGTCCACGTGAACTTACCCACCAGGATTCAACTTCTTGCTCTCTTTCTTCCCCTCCCATGAAGTAAAAGACCTGGCACTAAAAGTGCTGGTAAGGGACAAAAATTGAGGATAACTTCACCATTTGCATCAGGTAAATCCTCTCTGGTTGTCTGCCATTTATGAGTCTGCTTTCCTCAAGATTGGCAAGTGTGACATGGACAGCCTTTTCATGGTGTCATTGTAACAACGGCCAGGACTTGGGCTTTCGTTTGGAAGGAGCGGGCACGATGAGCAGCTTTGCCTTCCTTGGTTCCTTGGCTGTACCAAGAGAGCTGATGCAGAATGCTACCCTCCGATTCCTAACTGTCCTGTCACATCTAATTTTTCACCACTTTACTAATAAATGACATCCAATAAAACTACCCAAACTGTAAACAAAGTACCATACACACAGGAGCACAGCTCTAAGGGGTAAGGGATCCTAGCAGCACAATGGATAAGCTCTCAACTCTTAACCTGTTAACAGACAGGTCTTTGACTCAAACGTAGTATTCATTTCAAAAGAAAAAAAGATCTAGTGATCTGCTCCCATATAGATTACATTCTAGAAAACTTGATGGGGCAATTCTGCTCTGCTATTATGAGTCAGAATCAACTTGATGTTAAATAGCTGTAAGGGGTTAACTAAATAATGTAAAGGTTGTAACTGAATGTCCCTATAAAGAAAAGGTTTGCTTCTGATTTCTTCACTCTCTTAATGTGATGGAGCACCTCATTCTCTTAGTGTGTGAAAGTGTGTGAGTGTGAAAATTAAATGGGTACATCAGGCCAGAGGGCAAGGACTTCCCATGCAGGTTATAGACTTTACCAGTACCAGGGCCTGAGTTTTCTCTGGGCTTGCTGAATCAGAAACTTCAGGGGCAAACACTTAGAATTTCAGTGTTTAAAATTGCCACATGTGGTTCTTGTATACCACTAAGATTTAGAATGTCTAGAAAGATCCCTGGCATTGGAGACATAAACATCTTTAAACTCTAAAGAAACCACGATCTTAATTTTTTTCATAAAATTCAGTTATATATATGAGCTAGCATTCAGTCATTAACAAATACTATCTATGGGCAAATCAGGCACTGTGCTAAGACGGAAAGATTCATTAGTGACAGAACTCCAACCTCAATCTCCGTATCTCCAATATATAGCTTGATATTTTAAAAGAAGCCTGTCATTTCTTATATGCTAATTTATGTTGAAATGGTGTCTTTTTTCAGTGCTTGAGAATTATTCAGACATTTTATGGTAAATTTTCATTCTCAGATTCCCTTAGTTTAATGAATTGAACTGATTCTATCAGTTTCATGAATTGAACCCTATTTGCATCGAAGCAGTTTTTAGGTGGGAACGCCATACAAACAAAGATGAATAGTCAATAGCTCCTTAGATCAGAGCCCTGTTATGCTGAGGAAGGGAGTCTGCTAAACTCAGCAAGAGAAAACAAGTTGCTGTCATGATTCTCACAGTTTACTCCTGTCTCTTCTCCAGGTTGCCTAAAGCTTTTATTTAATGAACAAGTATCAAAAAATAATTCCAGAAGTAATTACCATAAAGGTAATAGCAGTTAAAAGAAAGCTTGTGTCCAACATAAAATTCAATTTTGTGATCTTAGAAAACTTTCTGGGAGGTCTAGGGATTCTCCAGAAATGTCCGTATTACTTCATTCTTGCCAAATAATGGTCATGTATCAGCAGAATATTAAAACTTACACAACACAGAAGTGTAATTTGTTTTTCCAAGTCCTTCCGATTCCTTCCTTTGAACTTTTTACTGTCTCACCTACACTTTTCAAGAGATTGTTAATATGAGTCACCCTGACCACCATTTCTTCTGTCTCAGGAAGTGACTCTTCTTCATAGTTAATCCTTTCAAAGGTTCTTATTTCTTATCTTAGGATCCTTCTATTTCTTATTTTATATCTACCCCGGTATATACTATTTTCTTTATCTCTGACTTGTACAAAAATGGTGGTTTCTCAAGCTCTAAAAAAAACAACAACACACAAATAAAAACACTTTATTGGATTCTATATTACTTTTAAATAATAATTCAGTCTAATTCTTGATCTTTTAAACCAAATTGCTTAAAATAATCATTTTTGTGGTAGCTGCCTACTAGATGACTTTGAACTCATGCCGATCCCTGGGCGATACTGCAGTTCATTTGGCTTTCACGGACAGACCTGTGGCACCTGTGATTGAGGTGCACTGGTCAAAACGAGAACAGGTATCACACATGAAAGGGGAGAAGTCTAACCCTGACCCACCGCTGCCCTCTGTTTAAAACATGCCGCCCTGGGGTTCAGTTTTCTACCTCTCCCACTGTTGCTTTCCATTCATTTCTTATTCCTTGCCGTCTCATTAAGAAAAGGATATTTTATTTACTTTGCCTAGTGTTCTTACTAAAACCAATACTTTGCAAACCCAGTCCCTCACTCAGTGTCTCACAGTCTTACCTTATTAAAATACCCACTACTTTGGAAAACATTGTCCATCCACTCAACCTCTGGATTTCATCTCTCTTTTTTTTTTTTTTGTCTCTGATGGCTTCTTTGCAGTGTGCGTTAAAGCCCTGCTTTCATGGTCTGTGTCTCGTGGGATGTGCTGGAGTCCACAGATGCTCACAGATGGTATGGCGTCATTAGTTGAGGTCAAGTCCATTTCAACTCATGACAACTCCAATCCACAGTTTTCTTCACATGATTCAGCGTCACTGATTACTTTTTTCAGCATTCAGATTGAAAAAATATGACGAGAGGATATAAACCTTGTTGCACAATTTTTCTGATTTAAACCCTTCCGTTGCTCTGTTCACACAACTGCCTGTATACATTCTGAACGAGCAGTGAACAGTTCTGTAACTCCCGTTTTTTTCAAGGTGGCCCACAGATTAGGGTTCACACAGTCAAATGATGAACATAAGGAAACAGCTTTCTGGCATTCTCTGATTTCAGCCAAGATCTCGCTGACATCAGCATTGATACCCCGTGTTCCACGTCTTCTCTCTCTCACCTTAACCTCAGGCAGTTTCCTGTCAATGGACGGCTGCAACCATTGTTGGATGATCTTAGGCAAAACTTTACTTGCTTTCAATCTCAATGATCTAGTTCTAGTTTGAGCATTCGGTTGGTTCCCCTTTCTTTGGAATGGGCATAAATATGGATCTTTTCCAGTCATTTGGCCAAGTAGCTGTCTTCCCAATTTCCTGGCATAGATGAGTGAGTGCTTCCAGAACTTCTCCGGCTTGCTGAAACATTTCAATGGACAGCCCATTAATTCCTGGAGCCTTGTCTTTGGTCAGTGTATTCAGTGCAGTTTGAGCTGCTTCCTTCGGCATCATTGGTTCTTGCTCATGCACTACCTCCTGAAATGGTAGAATGTCTGCTAGTTCTTTTTGGTACAGTAACTCTGTGTATTCTTTCCATCTTCTCCTGATGCTCCCTACATCACTCAATGCCTCGGGCTGGATTTAAACAGCTAACCTTTTGGCTACTCGTCCAGGACTTAACTCTTTGTACTACCCTCGGACCTTGAAGCTGTATTGGAAAATACCAATCTCACAAATTGAGGAAATTATTAAAGGAAAACATGCAGATAGAACAGAAGGATATAACTGGACCACAATAAGAAGAAAACAATGGAATTAGGACAGAGTAGTCGGAAGATGAAATAGACAAAATAGGCCTGATAGAGGGTTAAATAGAGAGACATGCACATTACATAAAATGTTCACCCTCTCCCTATTACTCCCTAATGAAGTCAAGGAGAACGAGGACTTCAAATGACACCAAAAAACAAAGCAGATATTGTAATAAAGTTCACACAAATATTGGTTTCCCAAGTCACATTAAAGGTATGTTTATACTATGCTGAAATCTTTTAAGTGTGCATGTATAAATGGTGGTCCTTTAGCATTTAAAATTATCTTAATTACAACTTTTTTTTTTCAGAAATCAATCATCTTTTCTGATCCTGACAAGAAAATTTAAGATGCTTCCAAAAATCTGTAACTAAAGCAGTGAGTGCAGCTCTAATCAAGTTTTACATACACAAGTTGGCTTCAAAAAGTTTGTAGAAAAATGCCATTATCTTTTCATTCCACTTATCTGTGAACTTTCGTAAGCCTCTGGCATAACTATACCTGGCAATTATCACTCAGCCCTGTTGTTGGTAGGTGTCACTGGGTTGGTTCTGACTCGTATCGACACAACGTACACCAGAGCATAACATGCCTGGTTCCGTGCCATCCTCACAATTATTGCTGTTTGAGCCTATTGTTGCAGCCACTGTGTCCATCCGACCTCCCGAAGGCTCTTTCTCTGTCACTGGCCCTCTACTTTACCAAGCTGATGCCCTGCTCCAGGGTCTGGTCATGTCTCATAACCGGTCCAAAGTCCATTTCTAATAAGTATTCTGCTTGTATTTCTTCGGAAATAGATTTGTTTTTTTCTTGAGGAAAACAACAGTACTTTGAATATTCCTCTCCAGTACCATAATTCAAATGCATCAATTCTTCTTAGGGAAGATTGAAAGTGCCTAGCCTTTCTTTTCTAGAGGCAAGTAAGCTGTTTGGAATGTGTTTAATAGTGATCTGCAATAGGATATCTAACCAACAACAAACACAGACAAGAAAACCACCGGAAGAACACTAACAAAATGATCGAGTAGGTGAACTCTTCTCAGGGTCCGAGTTATTCCATCACATTCCTCATTAAACAGGCAGGTGCCTGCCCTCTCCTTCAGGGGAAATAATTATGATGGGCTACACCCTTCTTGCAGAAGAGATAAATCATGTTGAGGGTGCAGACAAGGACAGTGCCAACCAGGCTGTAGGTTTTTTGTTTTATAACCAATTAATCTGGTTTTAAAATGTGTAAGAAACCGTATATTCTTAAACTGTGAACTCTCACTTGACTATACAGCTGTTGAAGAGATGGGTGTGGTTTTGTAGGAAGAACCATTTGAATGGGGATCAAAAGGCCTTCAAGGGAATGCTGGAACTACTGGTGATCTTGGTCAAATCACTTGGCTTCTGAACCAAATTGTCTTTAATTAAGAAGTAAATAGACTCAGATCCATCTCACAGTATAAGCTGGCACAGAAACTTTAAAACACTAGAACTATCTAATATCATATTGTGAAAGACGAGCCTTGCCTTGGCTGAATGACTAGAAAAGTTTTTATTCAAAATCTTACACTTTGTAATAAGGTGATATGCCTATTTAACAAGGTGATGGTCTTATTTGAGTATTTGAGGATTTTTTTTAAATTTTCTTATTTGAATTAGGGAACATAAAACATGAGGTCTTCTTTTGAAAATTCTGCATAAATATATTTTTCAAAAGACATATATACAAAGTACGAATATACTTTCTGATATTTTAACTCTTCTTCCAAATTTTGCTGAGATATCATATACTCAAAGGAGTAATTTCATATTTAATTATATACAAACTGGTGACATTTATTGGATTTCTGCATCCAAGGGATATTTTGCTTTTTCTGTGAGCTAAGGTAGCTTGCATTTCATTCTATTTGCCCTACAGAAGAAAATGAATACATAGTGAATCATGTCACCTTAGACGCACCTGCTGAAAGACTACAAATCAGCAAATTATATGAAGATTGCATTAATTATGGGTGGAGTATGTTATTCCATTTCAATGATATTTATCTGGAATTTGTCAGTTGATCTACTCTTAATTTTATATTTCTCCACATTTTAGGTTATAAACCAGTTGAAAAGCAATCCATTTGTGGCACAAATCATAACATTATAAGATACAGAATTGCCTTCAAAACGTTTAAAATCAGATTGTTTCATGAAGTCAGACCTTTCCATAGCATTACATTAATGTCCAGTATTCCGAATGCTCTTTGCCTTCTGAATGTTTTAATTAGATACATCTGATAACCTTTAGAATGAGAAAGCTGAGACTGAAAATGCATACTCATCATCACAAGGGAGAGTTTAGTCAGTTGGCATAACATACTCTAAAAACTCTACATTCTAGTCTGGTGAGGAGTGTTTAAAATCATGTCAGCTTGTTAGAGGCCGTCTAAGAGACAAAGACCGATCTGTACCGGTCCGGAGTAAAAGAGAAAGAAGGGCAGCAACGACACTCAGAAGAAACCAGTCTGTGGAATTAGTAACCTACGTAGCCATGGATCCGGAGATAGGAGGAACTTGATGGTACCTGGCTATCAGTCGTGATCATTCTGACTAAAAGCACAACAAATGCCTAGGACAGAATGGGAGGAAAATGTAGAACAAGACTCAAATTCTTTCTAAAAAGCTAGATTAACTGAACCATTAAACATTAGAGATATCCCCATGGGATTATCTCTATGATATTCTCTTTAAATTTTGTACTGAAAACATACCCAGAGGTCCTAATTCATAAAACTAACTGACTGGCTTTTTTTATAGGTGATATCATGAATGAGTATTCTGCTCCTTGACAAACTCATCTATATGAAACCGAATGGTCGACATGTACCCTGCAGGGAAAATGTGATGGTAAGGACAGGCAGGAGAGCTAGGTAAATGGAAACGGACAGTCACAAAGCGTGAGAACGCTGACACATCATGAGAAATGTACCTGATGTCACTGAAAAATATTTACAGAATTTTGATTTGTTGTGTAAGCTTTCATCAAAGACACGATAAAATATAACTTTAAAAACGCATACTAACCACGTAGATCCAGAGAGACCAGCAATATAAGTAGCACAATCCAAAATCCCAGACTCGTACAGCGCTTTCATCACTCCAGAGAATCCCACCATGGCTCGGAAGCCACCACCTGAGCCCAATATGGCTACCACAGGCACCTGAAATGATGAAATCATGAGCTCACAGATGTAGTAAAAATCATAAATATATTTCCTATTAATCTAAAATTTTTATTGTATATTCAACACTTGCCATAAAATGTTCTAAATTCACTCATACCTTAAAGCTATCCATTTTAATAGGGAATATAGAAAACCTCATAAAAAAAAGTCAGGAATTGAGATTGGTAAGTGAGACAATGTAGAAAGTTACAAAAATGTAAATAATGCCACTCTTCTCACTACTGTGGGTGGGAAATAAGTAACCGAAACCCAACCCACTGCCAACTGGGACTCATGATGCTGAAGCTGTAAGATGGTAAAGCTTTATGGGAGGAGCCATCCTCATTTTACTCCCTCTGAGAGACATGTGGGTTTGAACCACCAACCTTGCCGTTCACAACCCAACAACGCCACCAGGGCTCCTTATTTGGGGGATGGTATATATAGTTATTATCATTTAAACATCTTATTTAATAAATAGATAATGAATTACTGCAATGCTTATTTAAAAAATTTTAAAAACTGTATTTTTCTCCATTCTATTTTTGTTTTGTTTTAATCATTTTATTGGGGGCTTGTACAACTCTTATCACAATCCATACATACATCCATTGTGTCAAGCACATTTGTACATTTGTTGCCATCATCATTCTCAAAACATTTGCTTTCTACTTGAGCCCTTGGTATCAGCTCCTCATTTTTCCTCTCCTCCCTCCCCCCTCATGAACCCTTGATAGTTTATAAATTATCATTATTTTGTCATATCTTACATTGTCCAACGTCTCCCTTCACCCACTTTTCTGTTGTCCATCCCCTACGGAGGAGGCTATATGTAGATCCTTGTAATCGGTTCCCCCTTTCCCATTCTATTTTTAATATGGTAATTATTGATAGATAAAACCCATGTAAACAATGTAGCCTTGGTGTTCGGAGTTTTGATCTGTTTTGGTTTGTTTGAGAGTATAAAGGGCTCCTGAAACCAAAAGTTTTCTAGCTCCTGACCTCAGTTATCAGAGCTGTTGGGAGTGTAATCCAAACTCTCCTAAGTAAATTCCTAGAGGACGAAGCTGTGGGGAGAGACTAGGAAGAGAGCAGACACAAAGTGGGCAGGCAGGTGCGAATTATGCACTGGAGAGGCAGAGGCTGATGTACTTAACTTGCTGGCATGAGGAAAAGCCTTTCATTTGACATTGTTCTCCACTAACAACAATTATCTAGGAAGAATTTGTAATTGCAGCAAAAGACAGAGCATACAGGAAGCCAAACCTTTGTAAGAGATGAAGCAAACAAAGTCATGTGAAGGGACAGTAGCAACTCTTCTGAGTGAAGATGCTGCGATTGGATTGTCAAAGATGTATGTGCTACCAAAATAATAGTTAGTCTAGTGTTAAACAGCTTTTGCTTCCTTTTCCATTGCTGTTTTTCTCCGTTTTATTTTGTTATTGTTGTTAATTTTGTTGTTGTTATTGTTTTTCTGAATATGAAATCGAGGATACGTAAAACTATAGAGAATTCCTGGATTCACAATTTCTTGGAGGGGGGTATGGCAGGAGGGTTGAGGGGGGGTCTGGAGCTAATAATGATGAGTACAAGAGTGAAGAAAATGTTCTAAATCATAGTGATGATGGTACAACCCTTACTATGATTGAATTATTGAATTGTCTGATTTGTCAATTATATGCCAATAAAGCTGTTTGTTTTTTAAAGAAAGAAAGCAGAAAAGAAAAGGAAAATAACAAAATAATAGTCATATTATATTCAGGCTAATTTTATAAATTTGTAAGACATTTAATTCTCAACATGCACAGATAAAGGCAAATACTTTTGGTAGTTCATATCTCTAATAGTCAGCTTTTGTTTTCACCTGAGAGACATCAATGGAACACACTGCTAAAGTATAGCTAAGTATTTAAGAAGCTAAATGAAATCAAGATACATTTACAAGTAGAATCTTTAACACTTGGTGACCCATCTGATGTTAGCAAAAACAAAACAAAAACTGAAGGAATGTGGTCGAACCATTGATGTTTCTGACTTGGGTCATTAGCTGGTGGTGCCACCATAGCCCAGAAAATGAACACAAGTCAGGGGGCCAGGGTGCAGTTGAAATACTTCAGAAATGCTGAATGCACAGCATGAATGTATTGTGTCCAAATAGGTGAGACCCGACCCAGAAGTACCCATTATATAAGTCATAAAACAGGTGGCAGTGAGATCATAGAACTCTTTATTATAACAAAAACATCAAAATGTAAAGCTACTGCATCTTCACCTCTGCTCCATCTAGGTCTCTACAGTTCTGAAGGCAGTGTTTCCACCTCTCTAACCCTTCCCTGAAGAATTACATACTCTGATTTATGCCTCATCAAAATGACAATTTGAGCATCCTCGGGGGACACAAAGCATGGTCCATTACTGTTCCTTGAGTTTGGAGACCAAAAAGAAGCCCGATGAAGCAATAGCAGGCCTGTAGGATGGATCGAGAAAGGTTTCCCAATGAAATTCTCATAAGACAGTCTTGCTAGCCTTGAAGAATGAACAGGTACATGTTGTGATGGGAGAAAAAATCGCTCAAATCAACTCTCTTGACTGTTATGTCAACTGCAGTTTTGTTTGCTAAAAACACTTTTATAATAAGCCTGCATGAATGCCTGTGTCTTTATTAAACACATAAATTATGTTACTTAATATGCCCCTCTCAAAAAGAAGTCATTATTATTTCACTTTATCAAATTCATTAAACTCATGCAATATTTTGCCAACATACAGAGTGTTGATAAACAGAAGGACTACAAATAAACCGAGGTGTGAATGACATCAAAATTCATCCTGCTCTACTTTGTGTTTGCACATTAAGGAAGGAACAACCTTTACTGGGAAAATATTTCATCTTTAGCCAAACTATCTTCAAAGCCCATATATCCCTCCAATACACAAGTCCATGTACACCTCAGCACTAACACGGAAAGTTCCAAGAGGATGAAGCTGTCGGGAGAGACAAGGAAGAGAAATGACTACTAAATTTAGATGTTCTAACAACTTCTAAAAAATAGACTTGATTCTGAAATGACTTGCAAAGAAATAGCTGGAGTGTAAGTTTGTAAAATCCGGTTGTTGATCCTGGCTCAAATCAGAAAACAAAAATTGTTGACAGATTTAAGTCAGAAGTATTTAGATCTAATAGCACTTCTATTTGCATGTATAGTTATATTAATGGTAATTTAAACTTCTCTCAGATGATTATGGAAAATGAATACTTACCAAAAATATTGTTCAATCTATATAGCAAACTGTTTTAATATATGGATATTCCCATATTCTTCATTTTCTCCTCTGAAAAGATAATTCTGCAATTCTCAAGGACTTTTTTTTTTCATGAATTTTAAGATCTGACGGTTAAAAAAGATATCTGTCTCCTGGTACCATTTCATGTTGTAAAGCGGCAAAATAAGTCTATATAATCACCCTCTGTTTATCGTTGTATAGATTAACATAAAACAGAAGTATAATTCAAAACGACATAAGAAGCATTCAAATTTGCTTCCCTGCCTCATCATTAGTATCACAGAGAAAGTTTCTGAGACTGTGAATCTTTAGGGAAGCAGACGGCCTTATCTCTCGCCAGCAGAGTGCCTGTGGCTGTGCAATGCTGAACTTGCGGTAAAACGCTGAAGGCCCAGCGCACAGTGTCACCAGGGCTCCTTAGTATCACAGACAAACAATCCTAATCGTTTTTATTACTGTGTGGTTACTTTATCGGTTATCATCTACATGGTGTTCCTTCTTCCCCCCTCACTGTTAAGATCGGGCACAAAATGAGACAGATGATGCTGATTACTAATCCTGCACACGGTAGAATCTGTCCCTGTGTTATTGTTCTAGTTGGTACGCAAGTCGTGTTCCTGTGCATTTGCAGAAAAAATGCTGAACAATGTTAAAGTAAGACCCTTTCTACTTTCAATTTTTCCAAAAGTCAATTTCCCAAAGTGTTCTAGCATAAACCTAGAACACCTAAAGACGCTTGCAAAGAAGTGTCTGAGCTCTACTTTTATAACTCCCACTTGACCACCTCCTGCCGACCTCGAAAGGGGTTGGCAAATTGAATTAGAATTAGAGAACCTCGCCTTAATGTCAGAGAACAACAACAACCACAAAAATATTTTCAAATAAAATAAATATATGAGTATAATAGTGATTGACCCAATACTAGAACTGTTTGGGGGCTTTGAATTGCTTGCTAAATTGCTGGTGTGTTTTCACAGTATCATCAAAAGCATATTTTGAAGTGTGAAAATTGTATGTCCTATGCCTCCTGTACCCTTTACCCAGCACCAGAGTTCCTAGAGATGTTTAAGAATTTAGGCAATTTCTGTTAAAGGATTTAGGTAATTCCTTTGCAGCGTACAAAAGCAAAAAAAATCAACAACAGCAAGAGCAAAAGCCGTGGGTTCATTGACTTGCCTTCTTTGCAACAGGAAGTATTAGAAGAATGTCACGTGTTCATTTCAGTTCAACTTCTACATTTTTTGGCCATTAGATTTATAGTTTCACATACAAAATTTAAAAAATGAGTTTAAATAGAATTAAATATATTATTGTTATTGAACCATCATTTTTATTTGACGATCAGCCCTTCGTCGATTCTAAGCGCAGTCAAGATAACTCCTACTCACCAGCGCTGTGTACAAAAGAACGTAACACTGCCCAGTCCTCACCATCCCTGTCACGGTCAGAGTTGAGCCTGGGCAGTTGAGACAGTGTCGAGAGTCTTCCTCTCGGTCTCTTACCACCTACTTGACCAGCAGGGGTCCCTGTCAAGGACTGGTCTCTCCTCTCTAGAACGTCTCCCAAGGATGTGAGCAGTCCGTATTTCTAAGGAGCGATCGATTCGGCTGTGCTTTGCCCAAGGCAGATTTGTTTCTTCTTCGGGAAGTTCATAATATTTTCAATAACGTCTTTCATCAATAACATAATTCAAATAAATCGATTCTTCTCCATCCTCACTCTCATTGAGTCAATTCTGACGCACACTGACCCTCACACTGAAAGGCACCCTATTCCTTAGAATCAAGGATGGCAAGACTTCATCTCCTGTACTTTGAACGTGTTCTCAGGAGAGCTATCCCTGGAAAAGGATATTCTACTTGGTAAAGCAAAGGGGCAGTGACAAGCCTTCAACAAGGCTGTTTGATACTGTGAAGTCAGCAGTGGGCTCGAGCATCAGAATCATTGTGGGGATGGAGCCAGAGCAGGTGGGGTTTTGTTCTGTGTACATGGGGTCATAACGAGTTGGACCAGACTTGATAGCAACCAACAACAACAAGAATTTCTTCTCTAGTCTTTCTATTCATTGTCCAGTTTTACATGCACCTGAGCCTATGGGCAATAGACCAGCGCAGCTTGAACCTCTACCTTTAGTACTATGGATCCTCACATATGCTGCCTTTTGAACTAGTTGACGCTGCACAACAAAAAACTGAAGCCAACATAGCATCTGTCCCCAGATTTCTACTTCCTCCTTGCTCCGGATCTGTGTGTACTTGTTTGTCTCCCCTTGGATCCTGAAACAGCTCTGTAAGGTACCGTGGCCTTTTGGTCCTCTCGCATTGGATAATCTTCCTGATCCCCATGCAGGCCTCTTGGACATCTACTCTCTAATTCGGGGTCCGACTCTGGTTTATTTCTTGGGTGTTCACATCCCATCACTAACTACTTCACAGGAGAAAAAATCCAGCCCTACCTCGTAAATCTTTGAAAGAACTTGTAGTCCCACAACTGCTCAATTCAACTTCTTGGGTTCCACCATTATAGACATCTACACTGCCCTTCAACATTTACAATTTTACAGGGAAATCAGAATTATTTTTACTCCTATAAAGAACTATGGGCTCAGAAACCTATAGGAGTAGTTCTACTCTGTCCTATGGAGCGCTGTGAGTCAGTATTGACTCGATGGCAATGAGCTTGGTTTTTGTTTCAGTGGTCTACAAAGTGGTATAGTCAAAAGAAAGGTAGAATTGAGAAGTACAATACTGTAGGTGAAGGAGACAGTACAAACATAGAAATCATTATTAGTAACAAACTTACTATTGCCTCCTTCAGAAGCCATTTTTCCTTCTTACTTTACTCATGTAAATCATGGAAGGCCCAATTTATACTTTTACTTTCATTCAAACCTATCACTTTGCTTAATCTTAAATATTAACTATCCATAGAGACTACTTTGAAGGAAGTATTTTCTCTTTTACTTCCTGATGAACGTTGGAGTAAGATTTCCTTCTCTCATTTCCCCACAACTTTAATTCCAGATATTAGTCCTTCACCTTTGCGGTCACACAGTAGGGAGCGACTTCTCACTTCAGGAAAAAACAAACAACATAAAGCTCACGGCCCTGGGGTCCATTCCACCTCCCAGAGACAGAAACTGGAGAACTGCATGTCCCCAGCAGTTAGTTTAAAAATCCATTACCGTGAAGCTGTGTCTGAACAGCTCCACAGGTTTCTAAAATGGTCATTTTTATAGAAGTAGATTGGCACCTTTCCTGGAAACCGTGAGTTCTGTCTTTCTTTTGGTTAACAGTCAAGAGTTTATCCACTGCACCATTCGTGGTCCTTAGAGCCATTTTAGAACAAGAAAAATTAAAATCATGGACTCTGAACAATGAAATGTGCTAAAATTCCCCATATACAAAGCAGTATATATTTTTATCATATAAACCTTGCAATTCTTATTCACAGAGAAATTTCTCTATAGACATTACTATTCTAACAAGAAGTTTGGTTGTAAGATTTGAGGTTCACAGTAACAAGAAAAGAAAGGGGAAAAGAAAAAAAATGTGATTGGAAGCAATTCCTTCAAGTGGACTCATGGACCATGGGAAATGACAATGATTGAAAAGAATTGTTTTAGAAGCAGGTCTGAGAAAATTCCAATTAGTTCCACCTAGGACAAGAAATTACATATTCTAGAAAAACGTCCCTCCACGTGATTAAAATCAATAAATTTCAAAATATGCTGTCTGTAGGAGATCCCTGACGCGGTGACACAGTGGCCTGCAAACCACAAAGGCAGCAGTTCAGAATCCCCAGCCACTGCGTGATCGAGAGATGAGGCTTTCTGCTCTCGGAAAGAGTTAGGGTCTCAGAAAACTACAGGGACCGTTCGACTCTGTCCTGTCGGCAGCTATGAGGCAGAATTACTCGATGGCATTGAGTCTGGCTTTTGGTTTGAGTCTTTAGGAGAATAGACACCTGGGTTATTAGAATCCTAATTAATTGGCGTAGTCTCCAGACTGGAAAACTGAGGTGTTATCAAATGTGACCATTTTTTGCACTGGGGAGTTACGTCACAGAATATGAGGATAAAAGGGTAGTCTAAACTAAGAATACCAGTTGTTGGGTTGATTCTGACTCAAGGCCACCACATGTGTGTCAGCAGAAAACTTTGCCCATGAAATTTTCAACGGCCGAGTTTTTGGAAGCACGTCTCCAAATCTTTCTTCCAAGGCACCGCTCAGTGGGCTAGAACCTCTTAACTTCCAGTCAATCACGTTTAATCATCAGTATCACCCAGGGTTTAAAACTCGTATGCTTATATTTCCAAAATGTCAGTCATTGAGAAAAGCTAAGGAAATATAGTTACACTCTGACAACCATGGGGTCACCATGAGCCAGAATGGGCCCAACAGCAACTCCGGAGCCCTGGTGATCGACTAGGTTACGTCCTGAACTGCTAACCAGGTCGGAAACCCAGCCTCTCTGCAGGCTTTCTTCTCCAGGAGTCACAGCCTGAAACCCACAGGGTGCAGTTCCACCGTGCCCTGTAGGGGCACTATACATGGAAATGACCCGATGGCAGTGCAAACTACTCGACATTGTACCAAATGCTTCATAAGCATGGGCACTCACTTTGTAGCCCAAATAAGAAGTATTATCTACATTTTATAAGCCATACTGCGAGGTTAAGCAATGCAGCCAGATGCACACAAGTTGGGTATGAATTTCTACAATCCCTACAGTTCAACATTGAAATTCAGCACTGCGGTTCTAATCTGGTGCTGTCGGACGGAAAACTGTCTGAGAGCAAGACAAGAGCCATCTCCGTGTTCAAACTTAATAGCCGTCATTTACTTTCTTTCCACAGATACCACACCGCTCACGTTTCCACACTTCAGGGAGGCCAGCTGGCCAGTACCGAATCGAAAGTGACAATCTTGGCAAGGAGCAGGGAACGTAAGGACAGAAGGGTCACGTGACCCAAGATTAAACTTAAAGTGGAAGAAATGCTGGGTTTTTTTGGTTGTTATGGGAATGGGTGGTGTTAAACACGTGTGTGTTTTTTTGCGGCCAAGAGAAAACAAGAAATCCTAGGAATGACTTCATAACATATGTTAAATATTTTTCAAGGATATCCCAGCGAAGGCAAACTTGCTCATTTCCTGTCTGCTGTCTAAAAGTCAGTATATCATCATTTACATGAATATTAAGTCAAACTCTATCTTCCCAAGAAAGCCTACTACTATTCATTTCCACAAATAGAAGACTGCCTGGGAGCTCTAGGACCTACAGTGGCAATTGTTCTGCTTTTCCTGGCGGTGGTAAGTTGAGAGGACCTCTGGTCGTTGGCTGCATTGGTTACTTTGTGGGCTGCTGGGACAAGATTAGCAATGTGAAGCCCCCCGTCACTCCCGAGGATAAAGATACTCCTGTGAACATAAGCAGCCTTAGATGCCTTCAAGGGCAGTTCCTATAGGGTACCTCCAGGGCCGTGAGTTTATATTGGATATATATCATTTGATATTGTCACCACAGTCATCACATGCACAGCTCAGTCGCATTAATTATGTTCATCATATTGTTCAACCATCCATTGTTCCCTTCCCCAAATTTTATCATCATCCATCATCCACAACAGAAGCTCAGTGGTCCTCAATCATGATTCTCCCTTTTCCTCTCCCTCCCACTGACCGCATCTGCCATTTGAAAAGAAGAATCTAATCACAGGTACCAGCTAGGCACTTGCACCAGGATGTCCCTACTACATTTACAATGCTATAGTCCCAAAGTGGATCTTCTCCGCATCCAAACCTCTCCTCAACCGGGAGTCCCAACTAACAAGTCAATATTGCTGATTCTGTTTGGAGACCCTGTTGTCTCTCTTTAGTTAACACATCCCACGACTGCAAAGAGAAACAACTGTCTCTATCTGAGCCCTCAAATGTAGCTTGGTTTGTGTTTTAGTTTCCTGCCATACCACCATGCCGCAAAGCAGGTGGCTTTAAAGAACAGATACTTATTTTCTCACAGTTATGAAAACTAAATGGGCAAATGAAAGCCTCGCTCCTATTGATTTCTTCTGGGAGCTATGAGATGGGACCAGTTCCATGCTCTCTCACGTTTGGGGACTGCAATATTTAGAGTTCCTTTGCTGCTTATAGGTGTATCCACTTCTATCATCCCATGGTGTCTGTCTATCCCAAGTGGCTCTGTTTCCATGAATGTCCGTCTCAAAAATAAGTCCCCACTCAGAAAGAAATAGGATTGGACCAAAGTCACCTATTTTGACATCGTTAACTACTGATGTCTGCAAAGAAAAGCCTTTTGTTCTCTAAATAACATAGCATGCGTAACTGGCATCAGAACTTCTTATACTCATATATGGGGGGTGGGATGGGACATGATTTATAATACTCTGCCTTCTGCCCCAGACCACTGGCCCAAGTTCATGTCATTCCCAAATGCTTTGAGACATAAACTGTCCTGCACCTGTCTTGTATCCTATAATGGGTGCCAGTAATCCTTAATGGCCTAGCTGTTTATGACTTTTTACTCTTTATCTAGACTCAGCTTTTGTAACACACCACTCAAAATACTTTAAGGCTCACATTATCACAGTATAAGCCCATTAACATGGTTGTTAAGATCTTCAAAGAAAGACCCTATTTCCCCATGAGTGATCGATCATATTGACACATTGAGGGATTAACTCTTCAACATATCTTTTTTTCTTTTTTGGGGGTGGGGTGGGGAGGGCACAAAATTTAATCTATAACAGTTTGAAACACATTCCCCCAACTCATACAACAAAATATAATTTTAAATTTATTTAAAGCGATGCTAGGTGTCCAGAATAAAACAGGGATTTCCTTATTCTCTTAAAAATGATATATTTAAAAGAAGAAAACAGACATTAAATGAATAATCACCACATATTTTAAATACAATTGTGATAAATGCTGAAAAGGTAAAGTTATATTTATGCCATAAAAGAATATAACTGAGAGACCCAACTTAGCCTGAAATGGGAGAGGCAGGGTTGGTGAGGGAGAGTCCTGGGATAAATGATCTGCAAATTGAAGGAAGAGTGAAACTATGTACGTTAGGTGGGAAGGTCAGGCAGGGGAGAAGGCAGGGAGGAGAATTGTCTGGAAGGGCAGTGTTGCACTGTGCAGTGAGAGGAAACAATGCATGGACGAGCTCCAATTGGAAAGTGGTTCTCTCAAGAAATCTAGTAAAGGGAGTTTAGTGAATTTGGGATGGATTGGCAAAAAAAAATTAAGTTTAAAATATGCGGTGGGACCGGCATGTATGAACTCTAGAAAATGTTTCTAGTTTGGCATTGATAATCAGATTTGTGTTTCTAACAGATCACTCTAAAGATGTTTCAGTACAAACAGAAAGTGTGAATAACAGGATCTAGTGGTCTCGTGTGGAGGTTAGAAATGTTTTGTAATATGGCTGAGAACTGGATGTCAGTGTGCTGGACTGAGTGATAGGGTGTATCTTATAACATTGTACATCCTGTTTTACTGTGCTTTGTTTTAGAAGTTATGATCTCTCATGACTATGAGTACACTTAGGGAGAAGCGAGGAGAGGGAGATGGCACAAAGTCCCTAAGTGACTGATGCATTACAAGCTAGGTAAAGAATCCCTCTCCGCTAAGATAGTGATCCGTGAAGGGAAGCAATTTTCAAGGTGATTTTTGTGTTCAAATGTAGACATGCTGCGTTTGAAAGGTTACCAGGCATACAAGTGAAGCTATCAAATATATATATACAGGTATTCAAGCCTGAAAGTCATAAGGGACATTCTAAACTGTTGATATAAATTACAAAATCCTTGGCACACAGGTGACGGAAAAGACCATGGGAGAGTGGGGAATCACTTAGGAAATATAAAGTGAGGAAATTAATGAGTGTAGAACTGAATCTTGAGAAATTCTTATAACTAAAGGCAAGGAAGATCTGGTAAAGGAGGTGAAAGAGACATTATGAAAACCAGGAGAAGGAAGTAGCAAGTGAAGGACGGAAAGTATTTCAATGAAGTAGGGAACATTTTGTCATTTGTGACTGCTCAGTCAGGTAAGATAAGGCTGTGGTAGTTACATAATTTCATGTCAACTTGAAGATACATGAACAAGTGTAGGGGTGGTATGCAACCTGTCAATCAGGGCATGGCCTGATGGTGCCTCCGTGTGCGCGTGGCCCTGGCAGCCTGCCCTTCTCTCTCTCTCTGCTCTCACCTTCCTGCTGGCTGACGCTGCCTGCTGCTGCCAGGGCCCTGGACGTGTCCACCGCCATTGGAGCCACATGACTCTGCACCCACCAACCTGTGACGTCCCTCCACTCTGCATCATTACTTGTGACTGTGAATGTGAAAAGGGACTTATGGACCAATGTCACAGTTAGGGGCTTGAGTTGGACTGGGCTGGGTTGCTTTCCTGAAACATGAAGCTTCTTGACATGAAGCGTTTCACTACACATATGAGAGTGCCACTGAATGTGTTCTCTAGTCAAGCTGGCCGGACCCCGTGCCTTTCGCACTTATATTTCGCCTGATGGCCAGTGGAAAGCTGAAGCAGTATAATGAGGAGCAGACGGCTGAGGAAAGTGAGGAAGTAGGACGAGTTTCTGTAGAAAGCGATGGAGATTTTACTAAAATAAGGAGCTACAACGGAAGATAGATTGGAATGTAGATTCCAGGAGATTGTTGTTGGTGGTTAATTTGTTTCCTTTTTATATGGGAGCTTAGAACATGCTTACATTTATAGGAAGTACAGGAACCCTGGTGGGTTGAGGGCTACACACTATGGGCTAACCACAAGGTGCTCCACTCAAACCCACTAGCTGCTCAGAGGCAGAAAGATGAAGCCATCTATTCCCATAAGTCCTTCGTCTTAGAAACATGAACAGGCAGTTCCACCCTGCCTGATAGGGTGACCATGAGTCAGAATAGATGATGTCAGTAAGTTCAGGTTTGGGATCCTATAAAGAAGTAGAGACTCACAGTATATTTAGTTGGGAGTAAAATGGGGGGGGGTACTGAACACTTGCTATTTTGATTTATAATAGATATCTAGAGTCCCTAGGATTTAAGGTGACCAGATTTTAACATTGGTAAAGCGGGACAGCATTGATAAAACTCATATCCGGGCAAAATAGACACATGGCAACCGAAAACCGTATACCCTAGCTTGTCATGCATTCTTTCCAAAAATCGGGACTTTTAAAAAATGCCACAGGACATGGGAAAAATTGTTAAAAATCAGGACTGTCCCGCCAAAAGCGGGATGTCTGGTCACCTTACCCTAGGTAGTACTAAAAGTTAATACCCTAAGCTGCTAACAGATAGGTTTGGGTCCACTCAAAGGCACTTTGAAAGAAAGATCTGGTGATCTACTATTGAAAATCCAGCCATTGAAAACCCTATGGGGCACACTGTAATATATATGGGGTGACACCAAACAGAATAAGAATCAGTGTTAACAAGTAATAATGACAGCAATAGAGATTTGGGATCTACAGGGGATAGAGAGGTACATTTGTTAAAAAAAATTAAATAGAAGAGGCGGTATTTCCTTGACTTAAAAGGTAGAGAAACTGCAAAGGAAAGACAGTGTAAGGTGTACGTTATTATTATTATTACTATTATTATTTAAGCAAACTCGCTGCTATCAAGTTGAATCTGACACTTAGAGACCCTGTAGGGCAGGGTAGAACTACCTGGACAGTCAAAACCTTGAGGTGACCCCTGGACAAAAGAACTGGGTCCGGAAACAAACAGTCCCTGGGGAGATCTCACAAAAACAATCATACAACATTAAGTAACCAAGAATCCAACTGCTACTCCCTGGTCAAGAACCATGATTTCATTCCAGTGCATATTTAGAAATCTGTTCCATATTCATAATCCTCTCAATGTACTTCCTGGGGTATAGGAAGCTGCAAACTCTGGTTTTTTTCAGGGGCTTTCCTTGGTGAATCTTGTGCTGACTTGTTCCTTGCTTGATCAATCACAGTAAAACTGCCCCCATTCACTTTCATTCGGTCTGTCTCGCTTAGCCATGCCCAGTGAGACGTGGGTTAGTAACATGATGATTTAATCAGGAGGCAACTCCATCAGACGTGTGAGGAGCAGAGGACGTGTCATGTCACCATTTGGGACTGAAGGAAATAAGTGTTGCCAAGAATCAAAAAAGCAACCAGGCTGGAAAACACCAAGTATCCTAGATAAAGTTGATTATGAGTTCACAGATGTGTTGGTTTCCTTTTTAATGTTCTAGCATATTATTTTCTCACAGTAGGGTGGATTGAATTAGATACCCCAAAATTATGTGCTGTAATCCCCGAATCTCTTTGATTATAGGTTTGTTACCATTTGGGAATGAGTAACGTAGAGTCTATCTTGAATCAATCCCTTTTGAGATATAAAAGCGGTTAAACAAGTAAACCTCTACAGAGAGTCCCTGTGGGGCTTACTTGTTGCTATGATACTGGATGCTGTGGCACTTGTATTTCAAATAACCAGCAGGGTCACCCATGGTAGGCAGGTTCCAGTTGAACGTCCAGACTAAATCAGACTAGTAAAGAGAAGCTGGAAATTCACTTCTGGACAAAAAGATCACTGAAAACCTTATGACTGGTAACAAAACATTGTCTGATATAGTGGCAGAAGATAAGCCCCTCAGGCTGAGCGGGGCTCAAACTACAAGTCAGGGAGAGCTGCTTCCTCAAAGTAGAATCACCCTTCCTAAGGCATGGAGCAAAGCTTTCCAGACCTTCAGCTGTTGATATAGTGTCACATATCCATTAATAAATGAAATGGAAAATGTACCAAATATGAGTCTCGGAAAACTGGAGTCATAAAAATGAAATAGAACACATAAAGTTCAATAGCTTAGGCACTAGTGAACCGAATAGATTGGTATTGGCCACTTTGAATTAGATAATCCTGTGTATTACTCTGCAGTGAATAAAAAACTAAAGAGGAATACTATCACATTTATTGTTAAAAAAAAAAAGGCATTTCAAAATCGATCCTGAAGTGCAATGCTTGTCCGTGATACAATGATATTCAAGTACCTAAAAGGAAGGCCAGTTAACACGACTATTATTCATGTTTATGCATCAATCACTAATATCAAAGATAAGGACTTTGAAGATTTTTTACCCACTTCTGAAGTTTGAGATTTACTAAATATGTAATCAAGATTCATTCATAATTACTGGTGATAGCAATATGAAAGTTGTAAACAAAGAAGGGTCAACAGTTAGCTGTCAATCTTCATCTCCATAATGCCTTCCCATCATCTCTACCCTAGAAAGAGTCGGACATTTCATAGTACTCACTCATTCACATCTCATTTTTTGAACCTAACACATCATTGGTTTTGTGTGCATCAATCAATACCTTTCTCTCCAACTAGGCTCGAAACTCCCTAAGGACTGTGAAGGTGACCGACAACTGTGTGCGTTAACCACCTCAGCACTTGTTAGCAGTCTCAATAACCGACACATGGCAACTGAACCAGCTAAGCAAATGAAAAAAAATTTTTTTATTTGAAATACCATTTTCTGCTCCAAAAATTATCACAACTCAAAAAAGTATTGAGATTAAAAAGAGGAAATTTGTAGAATAGCTGCTGAAAGTTTCAATTGCTATATAAGTGGGGGGGGGGACTTATCAGGAAGCTGGAGAGAAGGACTTGTCTTCAGAGACAAACAAATCTGATAAAATTATCAGCCCCAAGTTCTACCGTGGATCTATCACAGTGACAAGCAACATGAAGAGTAATCTGACTTTGAAAAATAAATCCTTAAAATGGAGGTTTCACTTATCGCCTTAGGTTTTAGGAAAAACTCCCCTCAGTGTTATCTTAGAGTTTGCCCACATAACTAGAGTCGCTCAAGCAATAGCACATTGGGATCCCAGCCCTAAACTCACAAAAAACCCTGCTGAGCAATCCGAAATCACATATAGGCTAGAAGTGCCCATCTGGCTCCCTGTGAGAAAAAAGTCCTTCAGACTTCTTCATCAGAACAAATCCCGACCTGTCAACTCAGTCCTGATGTTTATTGGCATGTTTAAAAAGATACCTTTCTGTGAATTCATAGGTGGATAGATGAAAGAATGATTGGATGGACAGACAGTCACACAGTGCATTATACACTCTCATTTACTGAAAGTGAGTCCTGGAATTCAAGGGAGAAAAAAAAGTAATGGGCTTCTAAGGATTGGGCTTTCAATATTGTATCACAAAATATTTTTATTTATCAGGAGATATTAAATTACTTATCAAGATGCAATTAAATTCACAAAAATCTTTTCATGTAAGTATCTTGAGACCATTCTCTGGAAAAGAACATCATGCTTGGTAAAGTGGAGGGAGAACAAAATAGAGAAAGACACTCCATGAGATGGGCTGACACGGTGGGTGCAACAAGGGACTTAAACTGTGAAGATGGCTCAAGACCTGGCAGGGTTCATCCTGTTGTGCCTACAATCACTATAATGCCACAAAGATGATTAGGACTATGCAAAGGAGCCCTGGCAGTGGTGTGGAAGGCGTACGTTCACAGCAAGCTTGGTAGTTCACACTCATTCACCAACCACGTTGAAACTCTCTACAAGGTCGTTCTGAGTTGGAATCAACTCAATGTCATTAGTTATTTGGTTTATCTACATCTACTTAATTTTGGTTAATGATATTTTCATCATTAAAATTTAAAGCATTTTCTGCGCATTACACAATTGATGTATGTATAGATTGTGATAAGAGTTGTATGAGGCCCTAATAAAATGATTCGGGAAAATTTTTTTTAATATTTTTCATATTCTATAAGGACATTTCTCATAGCTACTTATTTTATTCTTTATAAAATGCATTCATTGAATCTCATATATGAGACTAAAGTTTTTCTATTAAGGTAATGTTTGTCTTATTTGTGCACAATACACTTCTTAAAAGGAGTTAGATTGATGCACACAATTTTCATCAGTTGCTAACCTGAAGGGCCGACGCAGGACCACACTCAACAGATCTGTGGGAGAAAGGCTGAACTGCTTTCAATAAGATAAATGTCAAGACAATTCACTGGAGAAATTCTTCTCTATAACACATGGGGTTACCAAGAATTCATGGTATTGTTTGACAGTAGCTAACAATAATAACAGCATCCTTCTTTACAAAATAGCATTTGATAAATTTTACAAACTATGGACAGAATTCAGGATGACCTGCCTTAAAGATTTTACATTTATAAACCACTTTACTTTTCTTTAAAAAACTCATAAAGATAATGCTTGATCTTAATAGCACCATACCTTGAGACGTTTTCAGAGAACATGTGCAAACAACATTGTTATTAAATGTTTTATAATATTAATCAAAATTTCCAACTCACATCACGGGTTGAACACAAGCTCTCACTGTTCTCTGGACCCAAGAGTTTCTTCATGTTTTCCTTTATTTTTTCTTTTCTCTGCTGTCTGAACAGTTTCTCCTGCTTGCACAGAGCCATACTAAACCGTAGGTCTGGGGCTGAGCTGTTAAACAAAACAAACGAAGTCAAGAACTCATCTCCAGTAGACTTGCTTTATTCAATCCCCCTGCTTCAAGTCCAGACAGCCACATAAATACGTGCTTTCTGCAGCCTTTAAACTATTTCCCAGGAAAAGAGCGAAAGCAGGAGAAAAGAATTAGGGGTATCTTATAGTAGCATGCTCTAAAACATATTTTCAGGAAACAGAAGTATGAGATGTATTAGGGAAAACAAAACAAAAACCCTAAAAAACAACAACCAGCTAACAAAAAGCTGCCTGTAGTAAACTACATCCTAAAAACGTTGAGAACTTCATGAGTAAAGAAGCTTGCTTATATTTGTTTGGTACACCATTTCTCAACTTTACTTGACCAAGAAATTCTGCCCTTCCCCTCCACCATCTCTGCCTACCAACATAACACTGACATCCCTCAGAACTCTATCCTGAGGAAATTATTTGCAGAAAATTACTTTAATGAAATGTCCTGTGTAGTACAGACCCTGTGGTAAAACAAGGAACGTCTAATGATAGACCTTTAGACAACTACAAGTGAAAATGAGACTGGGGGGGCGAAAGAACCCTTCAATTACATAACCTCATTTTCTAGTAATGGCAATAATAATTTCTCAAATATCTACAGCATGCCAAGCACCAGCTAAGAATTCTGCTTTACTTATAATAGACAAGGGGCTTCAAAGAATTCATAGTTTTTCATTATCTTTTCATTCTTTTCCCACAAATTTTTGAAGCCCCTTCATATTTTATATAATAATATAGTCATATTATACATTATTATATATAGTAATATATAACATGTAAAACTAAAAAAAACTAAACTCACTGCACTCAAGTAAATTCTAATCCACAGGGACCCTATAGGTCAGCTTAGAACTACCCTGTGAGTTCCTGAAGCGGTAACTCTTTCTAGGAGTAGAAAACCCTGTCCTTCCACGGAGTGGCAGTTTTGAGCTGCAGACCTTGCAGTTAGTCGTCCAACATGTAGCCACTATGCCACCAGCACCCTTGTCTTACATTCGTCATGTTATACTTCAGAAAACGGAAGTTCTGAAAGGTTAGAGTACTAGCCCAGGATACCTTGGTAAGTACGAGATGTACTTTCATACATAAAACAATACCTCCTGAAGAAAGAAGGAAAAATAAAAACCCACCGGAGACCGTATTGCTAAATCCCAAATGCTAGTACTGGATATAGAAATAAAATTAAAAAACTAGAAATCTATATTGTGAACAAATTAAAAAATGTAATAGTCAAAAATATCACTAATACAATAGTGTCCCTCCATCATTCCTAAAACTAAGTTCTTTCCTTGAGATTGAAATAGATTTAAGCCTTATTTCTGTTAGTTGAGTGTGTTCCTTCCTTGTAAAGCCTAAAAGGATGGAAAAGACTACAAAGTCGAGCTTCAAACCAGTTCTTCCTGGTTCAGTCGTGGTTGCTGAAGCCAAACCAGCAGAGGTCTGGATTGGTACAACATGGGTGAACAGGAAAGCTAGAGGCAGATGCACTGCATAGATTCTGCGTCTCAGAAAACAAGGACAATGAAGCATGTTGCACAGCAACCGAATGTGACCTGAAGAATTACAGACGATCAAAGAATCAAAGGTGGCAGCCAACTGTGCCTTTGAATGTATGTCTCTCTCCACAATCCTGGCAATACAGCACCACCCCCTCCAAATTATGGACATCCAACTTTATGGACAAAGCCTACTTGCCCTTTTAATTAATTCTGTTAATGGCCCACCAAGCAAAACAGAACAGACAAGAACTTTACAACTTGACAAATTTGACACAGTATCACAACAGTAAACATTAAAGACTGAGACTGTGGAATGAGAAGCCCAGAGGTGTAGTAAGCCCTTTCAAGAGCTGATGCGAGAGTGGATTATTGGTAGCATTGTAGGAGAGTGACACACATTCAAAGTGGTGTTGTCGCCACCATAATTAAACAGGATTCTACTATCATGAGCAGGACAGCGCTGGTTCAGATGATGTTCAAAATCCAGGGCAAGAGATACGGTTATGATATAAGTATGCTGCCAATAGTGTGTAAGAGAAAAATTAAGTTACTGTTTTTGAGATTATTATTATAGTGATCAAAAGTGACTACAGAGAACATGGTCCAGAGATTGGTAGCAAGACTTTGAACTGGTTCAAACTGGTTCAGTCTAAGCCAATATGGTGGAAAAAATGGTTATGAATCTGTAAGCTCTGTGTATTTATTATTGCTGTCACCTTTGCCATTTAACACTTTAAAGAAGTTTGGTGCTGGAAATTTGCCTAAGGGAAATTGGCCACTCTCATGAGTTTTGATTGTGGACTCCAGAAAAATGAAATCTTGTTCAACTTTAATATTTTCTTTACTGACCATGATGCTGTCTATTGGTCCAGTTGTGAGTACTTTTATTGTCTTTACATTGAGTGGAAATCCACATTAGAGGCTGTATTCTTCGATCTTCACCAGTAAGGGCTTCACATCCTCTTGGCTTTCAGCAAGCAAAATTGTGTCATCCACATGTTGCAAGTTGTTAATAAACCTTTCTCCAATCCTGAAGCCTTGTTTATCATTGTACATTCCAGTTTGTCAGATTATTTCTCAGCAAACATAGAATAACTATAGTGAAAACATCCAACTTTATACACAACTTTCCATTGTTTCAAACCATCAACTATCCTTTGTTGTGTTCCAACATCTGCATCTTGGTCTGTGCACAGGTTCCACATGAGCACAATTAATTTGTGGATTTACATTCTTTGTAATTGTGTCCATAGTTTGTTATAATCCACACGATCAAATAACTTTGCATAATCAATAAAACAAGTAAGCATCTGGTATACCCTGGTTTCAATCAAGATCCTTTTGACATCTGCAAGGATATCCCATATACCATATTTTCTTCCTTCCGACTCTGGCTTAAATGTCTGGAAGCTGCCTATGTGCCCCTGCAGCCATTCCAACACTATGTTTAGCAAAAGTTTTACTTCTGTGTGATACTGATGCTATTGCTTGATTAGTTCTTCATTTCTGTTGAGACATCTTATTTTGGAATGGTCACAAATGTGAATCTCTTCCAAACGGTTGACAGTTTGCTGCCTTCCAAATTTCTTGGCACAGATGAACGGGAGCCTCCAACGCTGCAGCTGTTTGTCGAAGCACTTTCGTTATATTCCATCAATTCCCAAGCCTTGCTTTTCACCCAGGCCTTCAATGCAACTGAAACGGCCTCCTTTAAAGTGTTTGGTTCTTCATCATACGCTGCCTAATCCTCCGTCGTTATTGTTCATTGAGGTAAATCTAATCTGAAATGGTTTCTAAATTCAAGTGGGATCTATTCAAGGCTGTATGTTAGCTCTCATGGATTTATTTTTGTTTTCTGCTCATTCAACATAAACTGGCCTTGTTTTTTGCTGATGCGATTATCTCTTTCCATCATCTAGTTGAACTGATTCACGTATATCCCGCATGGAGAGGTCCACCTGTTTTTGCAGCATTTGTGCATGCACGTTGTTGAAAATAGGTGCAAGAATGATATGGGACCTCATCTGGCATCCTCTGATTTCACCAGGGGAAAGGAGGAAAATCCCCAGCCAAGGCCAGTGCTGTGAGACAGAGATGAGACAATCCGCCACCCGGCAGAGCTCTGACACCTTTTCTGATACCAACTATCTCTTCCATAGCATGCGACTTCTCTGCTGGCTTTATGAGTCCCCTGAAGTTCACAGAACATACTCAATTGAATGGAAGTTATTAGAGAAACTACCATGTTACGTTTTAGGATCAAAACCAACAGTTTCCCATTTAAAACAGCCTCATTTCAGCAATGTCTGCAAGCATGTCTCTCTCTGGTCCTGGGTCCCTCGGGTACGTAGCCCTTGGCCTCTGCTCTACTTGTGCAAGTATGACAAGTCCTTTAAGTGCTCAACAGACGCCTCACTAGGAATCCAGGTTCTGCTTATTTGGTTTATGGCCTGGGTAACCCGCCGATCTCTCTTGTGCTCAGTGTAGCTGTCTCTTTTGCCACGTCTTCTGCCGCCATGGCTGCTCTGTGCATGCAGGCTACTTGTGGTCCACAATGTGCGCCACTCATAAGTCTTTCTTTCTGATGGAGATGAGAGCCTCTGTTGTTGCCTCTGAGATGACTTACTTTATACTCAGTGGAATGACAAAACTGACCAATCTCCACATTGTATTCCAAGACGGTCTATCTGTATGCTCCCACCAGCCCTTTGGTGGGAGTTACAAAGACGATGGATACAATAAGCATACCAAACAAGTCAACTGATTCACGAAGGTATTCACATCAGCAAATAAAGGTCCCCAAAGCTTTGCTCAGTCAATTTCAGTTACATGTCACTCTAAGGAAGCAGCTCTTTCCCAGTCATATTCTGGGTGTTTTCCAATCTTAGAAGCTCAAATTCTGGCATAATATCAGACAGTTCTTTTGCTATTAATAAGTTTGTAGTGGCTAATTTTTCAGAAGTGGATCATCTCTTCCTTCATCCAGCCTGTCTGAGGAAAAAACTTGTGCTGAAGCCTCACCACTTTGGTTAATCCTGCTTCTAACATCACGATAACCATGACAGTCAAAAAAAATTGATTTCTAATCTCAAGCCAAAATATACCAATTTTAGGCACAGATCAACATAATCCAAAACAACTTAATTTGTCTTTTGTTATTTCCTGACATATATTGAAGGAGGGTGATAGCTTATGCTAATTATTTACTAGGTCAAATCATCATAAAAATAACAGGGAAACAACAGTATCAGATATATCTATTTACCGTATATTTGTGTAATTACAAGAAATTTACACTAAATGGTATGTTTTTGGTGAGAAATCTTCATTTATAACGTTAGTGAAACCGACTTCCAAAGAGAAGTTCAAAAACCACAATGAAATTCATAGGGGGTGGTCTTTACTGATCTCAGTATTAGTTCAAAGGTCAAGTAATTGCCAAGGTAACTTGTTGACCCCTGAGAACCATCAGCTCCAGTGAACAACTTTTCAACAGAGTGTTTTCTAGGCCACTCTGAAAGGGATGACAGACCATGGGGCTTGACTAGTTATAGTCATGCACAACAATAGGAACAAAATTAATCATATTTTAATTTTTCCATTTATAAAAATGTATTGCTATGATTTCCTATTTAGGTAAACCTTCCTAACTTTGAAAATCTATTCGAATTTATAATAAAGTATAGACAAATAATTACAACCATTTCATTAAAAGGTACATCTCAAAAGCTATTATTTGCCCACCTAATTAAAAATTCAATATAGAATTATAGTGGTTATTGCTGTAGCTATTCAAAAATCAAAGTAACCAAGGGGATTTTTTATGTTGGGTTCATTATTTCATGTATAATAATGTATATTGTTAATCAATGGATATTTCGCAACTAAAGAAAAACACTTACCAAACTTCAAGAGACATTTCGAGAATCATTTCAGTGACCTAAAAAAGATAGACTAGTTAGATTAGGTCAAAAAAGGAATGTATTTTTTTTATATAGTCAGTGCTATTTCAAACATAAGGATCCCTGGTGGTATAGGGGCTGAGCACTCAAGTGTTAACCAAAAAGTTAGCCAGTGGGGACCCAAGACTCTGTGGGGGAAAGATGTGGCCACCTGTTTCCATGAAGATTTAAAGCCCCAGACACCACATTGGGCAATTCTGCTCTACACTCTGGGTTCCCTATGAGTTAGAATACACTCAATAGCAATGGGCTTTGGGGGAGAGACAAACATGATCTATGTATTCAAGAAATATAATACCTGCCATTAAAATGAGATTGTTTTAAGTTTTTTACCCATAAAATACTACCATCATAGGCATATGGAAGTGAAAAAATGAGCAATGTTCAGCATGGAATTTTCCAACAAATGGAAGGAATCAAAGTTAAAATGTCCTTTTGATTTCATGGGGGAAATAAAGTTGAAGTAAAAGCTTGCTTCCCAAATTGATTTATATATTAAAATAAGTATAATGTTAAATATATTATATAAATATATTTATTTATAAAGTATATATTTTCATATTTATACATTAAAATACTAGTTCCTGATTATATTCAATACCTACTGGTTCCTGATGATTTAATACATCAAAGGAAAGCCTTTAAGGTAAACAAGCGGCCATCTAGCTCAGAAGCAACAAAGCCCACATGGAAGACGCACACCAGCTGGTACGATCACGAGGTGTCAAAGGGATCAGGTATAAGGAAGGCATCATCAGAACAAAAAATCTTACCATAGTGAGAGAGGGAGTGCGGAGTGGAGACCCAAAGCCCATTTGTAGGCCACTGGAGATCCCCTTGCAGAGGGGACTCAGGGAGGAGACGAGCCAGTCAGGGTGCGTTGTAGCAACGATGAAAAATACAACTTTCCTTTAGTTCCTAAATGCTTCTCCCTTCCCCCACTATCATGATCCGAATTCTACCTTGCAAGTCTGGCTAGACCAAAGGATGTACACTGGCACAGAGGATGTTCCTGGTACAGGAACTGGAAACACAGGGAATCCAGGACGGATGATCCCTTCAGGACCAGTGGTGTGAGTGGCGATACTTGGAGGGTAGAGAGAAGGTGGGTTGGAAAGGGGGAACCAATTACAAGGATCTACATGTGACCTCCTACCTGGGGGACGGACAACAGAAAAGTGGATGAAGGGAGATGTCAGACAGGGCAAGATATGACAAAATAATAATTTATAAATTATCAAGGGTTCATGAGGGAGGGGGAGCAGGGAGGAAGGGAAAAATTGAGGAGCTGGTGCCAGGGGCTTAGGTGGAGAGCAAATGTTTTGAGAATGATGAGGGCAATGAATGTACAAATGTGCTTTACACAATTAATGTATGTATAGATTATAATAAGGGTCATATGAACCCCTAACAAAATGATAAAAAAGGAAAAAACATAAAGCAAAGAAATAACAAAATAAAATAAAATTAAATGAAGTAATCAGAAAAAAAAAGAATGTGCTTTTCATAACCATCAACAAATATTGGACTAAGGAACTCATGATCCCATCACACTGAGAAGATTCTTTAATTAAAGGCCAGGAGAAACATGGGATTGTCTACAAGTCTGAATATTTTAGGGTTCCATGGTTCTTTTCATGTGGACATGGATTCTTATTTCCAGATGTGGCTCTGCAGAGGCCTCTACTGTCAGAAGATGATGTTAAACCTTCTCAATTGATGCGTTATGTTTAGACATGCTGTGAACCTTGACATTGAAAATCTCTCCACACCTTTTAACTGGTACATCTCATTCGGATACAGCAGTCACAAAAATATGTACTTCTTCTGAGGCATTAACAATTACTGTAAACTCCTTCCCACACATTGCATTTGTACTTTACCAGTTTCCTTCATGCTTGTATTACACAAAGGTAATTAGAAGGAAGGATGGCCAAATCTCCGCAGTTCTCTTTAGCTCTGTAATACCAAACCACGAGCCAGAACAAATGATACAATTCCACTTCTTATACGAATTCCAAATAGCAGAAGCAGCCTCTGCTCATTGTACACTATTGTGGAAAACAACAATCTCCTCTTTGCATTACACAGAGGAAAACCATATACAATGGTACACTGGAAGTTGGTTAGTGGGAGAAAATACTAGAAGAAAGATGCTATTTTAAAACACCTATAGATTCAAAGAAAATGTTAAAGAACCTAACCCTTTCATCGTCTTATAAACTTTGCAGGGTTGTTTACAATAATGCTGTTTCAGCAAAAAAAACCTGGCATAAGTGCCTGGCATAAGGAGATACTTTACATTGATTATTCCAAACAGATGTACATAGTCACATTATTTTAAACTTAGGCTATTTAGGAGTAGGAAAGAGCTTTAAAAATATATCAGGTCATTCTTAGTAATATATCCCAGTATTTACAACTTTCATTCGCTTTCAATAAAAGATAACTTGGATAGCTGATCCATCATATTTCAGTTTATTATTTTCCTTTTCCTCAAGAATCACTATCTTTATTGAGGTAGCAGCAGGACATTGGGCCTCCACTCAAGGACTCCCTCAGTGCAAGAATACTTCCTTCTATTAAATTGGCATTCTATGATGCTCACCTTTCTGACACAACCACTGAAGACAAAGCAGGTGAATAAGCAAATGTGGTGAAGAAAGCTGATGGTGTCCGGCTATCAAAAGATATAGCGTCTGGGGTCTTAAAAGTTTGAAGATAAACAAGTGGCCATCTAGCTCAGAAGCAACAAAGCCCACATGGAAGAAACACACCAGCTTGTGAGATCACGAGGTGTCGAAGGGATCATATATCAGGCATCATCAGAACAAAATGGCTGAATAACCTATGTTTTGTATATATAGTTGTTGTTTTAAGGTACCATCAAGTTGGTTCCAACCCAGAGCAACCCTAAGCAAAACAGATGAGGGCTTCCCTCACTTCTGCTGCCCCTCCATGTTATTAAGCATGATGACTTTCTGAGATTGGACTTTCCTGACAATATGCCCAAAATATTTAAGGAAAAGTTTCATCTTCCTTGCCTTTAAGGAGCACTCTGGCCATACTACTTCCAAGACAGAAAAATTTGTCCTCTTAGTGGTCCATGGTACTTTCAATATTCTTCTCTGGCAACACAATTCAAACACATCAATTTTTCTTCCATTGTCTTTATTCTATGTCCAACTTCACGTGCATGTGAGGGAATTGAAAATACTACGGCTTAGGTCAGATGGGCCTTAGTCTTAAAAATAATATCCTTGCTTTTCAATACTCTAAAGAAGTCTTGTGCAGCAATACACTACATCTTGTTATCTGTTGACTATTGTTTTCATGAGCATTGATTGTGGATCCAAGCAAGACAGATCCTTGAAAATATCAAGTTTGTCTCTATTTATCATAATATTACCTATTGGTCAAATTGTGAGGATTCGGGTCTTCATAACATTGAGTTGTAATCCATACTGAAGGCTGCAGTCCTTCATCCATGAGCAAGTGGTTCAATTGTTCCTCACTTTCAGCCAGCAAAGCTGTATCATTTCATATTGTTAATAAGCCTTTCTCCAATCCTGATGCCACATTTTTCTTCATATAATCCAGATAATCTGATGATTTTCTCAGTTTGTGGAAAGGGTATGCATACCTTTCCTGACACTCAGCCTTACAGTATGATATACGCAAGGACAGATAACTAAAACATTTCTGAACTGTCATGACACACATGATCAGTAACTGTATAGGCTGTATCATATTTAAATGTGGTATTTAAATAAATTTGATCAACCAATTCAAACAAGTAAGTTTGATACTCAGCTAAATCTGTTCGAATGAAGCATAGTTAAATCTGGCCAGTTACAATTATAATGAGGATATGTAATATTTGCTCACTGGTAATTGCTCACCAGTTCAGGAAGTGTTCTCACAGTGTCCAAGTATAAATGTCACGTCATTTTAAGGGGCATTTCTTATACATGAAGATGTATGGCACAGCGAGAGTAAATAACTGGCCCCACCTCACACAGGTAGTAGTGGGATCCTGGTGGGCATGCACACTGTGAACCTGACTCTCAGCTTGGGGTCAGCACGGGAGGCTATCCCTTCTCTCAACTAACACTCTGATGGCTCTAAAATGGTGACTCTAAAGGACACAACGTAATCCTGACTTCATGAATCTCAACTTGGAAACAAAAACTGTAGAGCCAGCTAACTTAGAACAGTCTTTCAAAAAAATTTTTTCAGAAAAAAAATAATTTTTTCAAAAATAATGTATTTTTCCTAAAAGTGAATGATAAATCATAGAGTCTGGGGAAGAATGAAAAGCTACTGTAGTGGAGGGAGGGTGGGGTAGAAAGGGGAAACCGATTATAAGGATCTACATATAACCTCTTTCATAAGGGATGCACAACAGAAAAGTGGGTGAAGGGAGATGTTGGACAGTGTAAGACATTACAAAATAATAATAATCTATAAATTATCAAGGGTTCATGAGGGAGGGGGGATTAGGGAGGGAGGGAAAAATGAGGAACTGATACCTAGGGCTCAAGCAGAGAGCCAATTTTTTGAGAACGATGATGGCAACAAATGTACAAATGTACTTGACAACGGATGGATGGATGGATTGTGATGAGAGTTGTACGAGCCCCCAATGAAATGAAAAAAATAAAAAGTACTTTAAACACATGCTCTCTAATACTATCTAATCCTTGCTGCTGCTAAGCAATCATTTCCTTTAAAGCGTATTGACCCATTAAAGCGTCTCCACACTTCACACTCGGCGAGTCACCCTGCCTCCCCACACCAGTCATCTTCCACCGAAGCCATTCACTGTAACTGCATCAACCTTTTCCTTTTCAATCGCAACGTTGTTTTTTTAACCTTTACGTGTTCATAGTTTGCTTGCTCATTCTTTTGAGGAAAAAATCAAATATAAATTTCCCTATTACTTGATCAAAAAAACTTTCCATGACTCACTACTCTCAGTAAGATTACATTCAAATTTCTAAATGTTATATTTAAGAGCTGTTGTGGTCTGATTCCAGTGTACCAGTCCTTCCTTCACACATGAACGCTCTGCTCCCATCAAACTTGTCTAGACACGGCTTTTTGAAGAGGTTTTTTTCCTTTTTAGTCCCTTGCCGTTGGTGAAGAACCTCATTCTTAATTTAAAGATTTCCTTAAGGCACTGGTTTCCATTAGAATCCAGAGTGATGTCCCTCCAGTCCCTTCTTCACCTCTCTGATTTCGTCTCCTACTACTTTCCCTACTATTATTTCTCTGTATTCCAGCCACAATCCCCTCCTTGACCTTACCCAATACCAACCATACTTGCACTTCATAATCTTTCTCATCCCAGTGCCTTCTGTCCTCAGATAACCCCAGGCATGTATTTGTAACTGTGTTTGTGGCACCTTTCACACACCTATATGTGGCCTCCTACCTTTCACACACCTATATGTGGCCTCCTACCTTCCTTCCCTGAATAAGTTAGCACTTATCACTAGATAGAGTCTCTGGGTGGTGCAAAAACGTTAATGCACTTGTCTGTTAACCAAAATATCATCAGTTCAAGTGCACCCAGATTTGCATTAGAAAACAGATCCGGCAATCAACTTCTAAAAGTTCCACCATTTACAATGCCAAGGAGCACAGCCTCCTTTGACATATGTGGACTCACAATGGATTTGGTCTGGTTCTTACAAGTTATCACTACCTAAGAAAAATATTTCTTACTTATTGACCTTGCCTCTTTTTTATCTTCTTAAATAGAATATAGAATGTGGCAAATACCGTTCATTTGGTCCATTTCTTAATAACGCAGTGCTATGAAGTCTATGCCAATTCATAGTGACTCTATAGGATTGGGTGGAATTTCCATTGTGGGTTTCTGAGGCTGTAACTCTTTATGGAAATAGAAAGCCTCTTCTTTCTCCCAAGGAGCAGCTGCTGGTTTCATACTGCTGGCCTTGCAGAGAGCAGACGAACTCAAAACCCCAGACTCCAGCAGGGCTCCCTCATTACTTAATAGACGGGGCCTCAAACTCTCTGCCACACAGTACGTACTCGACAGTTATTTGTTCAAGGTGAATAAATAAATAAGTTTCTGCTTATCATTCTCATTGCCCATATCATCCGCACTATTCCTTTAGCACTTAAAACATAAGTACTGAACTCTAGATCATAACATACTGAAGTTTAGGAATAAAGCGTACCAGAGTCTGCAATTTTTAAATGGATCAAAAACCAGATGATTTGAAGAACAGATGGAGAAATATCTAACCATGAAAGTACAAGAAATATTAATGAAGCGCTAAGCTGAAGTTATTTAACTGTATAGTTATATCAACTTTTTTGGAAATTTTTACTAATAGAATTCGGGGATGGGAATGTAATACTTTAGAGGCCTTCCCTGACCAACCAAACTTTAATTGCCCACCACTGTCCTCTAAAATTCCAGCCTGTTTTATTGTCTATACAGTTCTTATCAGTTGATCTTGTGTTGGTTGTCGATGTATCACTGTTGTCTTTTTATCTTCCTTATCACAATGCAAGCTCCCTGAGAGTTAGAACATTGTCTGGAATTTTCCCTGCTGCTTGGCCACTGCCTGGAACATAACAGGTGTTTAAAATATCAATTCTAAGTAAGAAATTCAGTGAAAGGATGCCTCATAATATTGCTTGCTCTATTATTTATCACTCTAATATGAATGTCTATCCCATATTAAACAAATGATTGTCCCCCAGCAATGGAACAACTTTTCAGCTTCTTAAAATTAGTGGGATTCTAGTAAGAGAATAAGTACTCAAATTCCTCTCAGATTAATACATCAATCTAGTGGCAAGTTAGTATTTCGAAATTAATTTTTATTTAGCAATTGTATTACTTACATAATATATCTGTGAAATGGGGACATTTTAGAGCTTCTGGGTGATTACAGGCAACTAAAAGATAATGAATTTTTCTAGAATCACTGTCTTACACCTCTCAGCAAGTATCTTAGAACTACTTTCATCAAGATTTTCACATGCGATAAAGGAAATCAGAGTCAAAAAGAAATAATGACAATTCAAAGATTCTGATGAAATAATGACCGACACATTTAGGGTCCAGGTCTCCCAATTCTTACTTCCTGCCCTCAATGAGTAGCGCAGACCCTGAGGAGCCCAGCAATTCCCATTTGGAGGCTTCTAATCTTTCTCTGGACGCCTCCTGGCCACACCAGGAATCCATGGTAACACTGGAAAGACAAAAGCTTGAAGGAGTTTGCCAGTCAGTTACATCTTAGCTTGAAGCATTTGTTTCCTTTGTATTCAATCCAAGCACCCTTCTCAGTCAATTGCCACAGCCACCTTCAACGTTTGTTTAAGAATCTTCTCCCACATTTCCCCTGACAGCCCTTATAGAGGCTGTAATCCGATGTCCTCATCCTTGAAGACATGGAGGCCGATTTCCGAAGAAGCTGGCTGGGTTGCCTAGGGTACTTTCCACTCTGTCATCACTCGGTGAATGACCTTCCTCCCCACCACTGCCACGGTTCACTAATTCAAAGGCCTCCATTCAAAGAAAACTTGCAAAGGATTCTCCAGAACAGAGACAAAAAGGAAGTCTTCTTAGCCAACTATTTTCTCAGGCACGCTAAAGAAAATAATGATGTCAGCTCATTTAAATTCGGGAATGTGGAGTCTTTTTTTGAGTCCCGCGGGGTTCTACACCCCACCATAGGACATGGCAGGAAGCCAGCAATGTGCTTTCCCTCCATCATCAACTACGGAGCGGAGACCACCGTGCCACTGGAAAAGCCAGCCTCCGCTGTCAACGTCCTCAAGGGTGGACCGCTGAGCTCCTAGCCGAGCACCAGGGAGCGAATAGGTAAAGCGAGCAAAGCTAAGCCTTTGACGACCTCTCAGCTGTTTACCCGATTCCTCCAAACTAAACCTGCCAAGCAGGTGTGGCGCCCCAACTTGCTGTTCTCTTTCAAAACCACATACTTTTGTAATGTCTTCTGCTTGGAAAACTCACGACTGCTTCTCTGCCTGCTGAAGTCCTACCCTTTTCTCAGGGTGTAACAGCAGCAGCAACAACGATAATGAAAACAATAACAACAAACGCTTATATAGTGCTTAGTATGCTCCAGGCATTATTCTGAAATGCTCCAGGCATTATTCTGAAAACTACATGTATGTATGTACATATACATGCATATATATGTATACTGTATATGCCAATACTTACCATCCTTTTCTATGTATTTTAATATACATATAAATTTAATATAAACATGTGAGTAGATCAATCATGGAATTTGCATATTTAATATAAAAAGCAGTGGCACAGTACTCGGTGGTGTAGCAGTTGCACATTGGGTTTCCAATCACAAGGACAGCAATGCGACCCTCCAGCCTTCTCAGGAGGAAGCTGGGGCTTTCTACTCCCACAAGTTCCAAACTCAGACCCCAGCGTGCGCAGTTCGCCCTGTGCTGCAGGCTTGCTATGAGTTGGAATCAATTCAGTGACAGTGGGTAAGAGTGATATTTATGAGAGTAGAAAGCCTCATCTAGCTCCCAGGGAGCGGCTGGTGGTGTTGAATGGCTGACCTTGCGTTTAGCAGCCCAGCGCGTAGCCCTCTACCCACCGTGGCTTGCAAGAGTGGTATTTAATGTATAATAAAATAACTATATAAATATAAGGGGGCTTCAAAAAGTTTATGGGAAATTCCATTATCTTTTCATTCTGTTTTCCACAAACTTTTTTAAGTTCCTTCATATATAAACATTTAAGTAATGCTACACTTTCTATTTTATATAATAAATTTGACATATTATTTAATTGTATATTGTTCTGTTATTTAAATAAATAATTACATTTATGTAATTGGTTAAATTAAGTAATATACAGTATTAAAATATATACCTTTTATCACACATTATAATTCTGATGTCATTGTTGTTAGCTGCATCAAGGCGGTTCTAAATCACAAAGGAAACACGGACTGGTCCCATACCGCCTCGCAATTGTTGCTAGGTGTGAGACAATTGTTGGAGTCACTGTGTCAATCTTCTCTTTGAGGGTCTTCCCATTGTCCCCTGACCTCCTACATTCCCAAACATGATGTCCTTCTCGAGATGTTGGTTCCTCCTAATGACATGTCCAACGTGCATGAGGCAAAATCGCGCCATCCCCACTTCTAAAGTACGTTCTGGCTGGGCTTCTTCCAAAACAGATTTGTTGTTCTCTGCCAATCCATGGTGTAGTTAATAGTATTTGCTAACACGATAATTCAAAGGCATCAGTTCTTCACAGATTTGAGGTGGTTGACCATGCCATGGCTGGAGTAGGCTCACATTCACCCAGAGAGTGTTAAAAACCTTTGTTTTTAACACTGTAAAGAGATCTTTTGCAGCAGATTTTCCTAATGTGATACGTTGTTCTTTTGTTTGATCGCTGTTTCCATGGGCCTTGATTGTGGATTTATTCCTATTGATAAGATTTTCACATGCCACTTATTTCTAAAGCAGTCCCTTCTTTTAAGTCTATATTAATCTTGAAGCTCTGCTGTTAATTTTTGACCTTGGGTCACCTTTTTGGCATTTGAAATCCTGGTGGCACCATTTCCAACATCATGGTAACATGCAAGCCACCACAGTACAACAAAGTGACAAATGGATGCTATACTATAATATGTACATATTAAAAAATTAACTAATTTAATAGAAGGACTTTTCTATATGATATGATCTCCATTTTACAGAGGAGTGAACTGAGGCACAGAGTAATTATGCAATTTCCCTGAAGTAAAACAAATGCTAAGGGGCAGAGCAGGATTTAAATACAAACTGTCTGAATTCAAATGGGAAGGTTTACAGTGCCATGTTCACTTTTTAACCTGTTCAAATGCATCTACCCAAATAGAGCCATGAAAAGTATCCAAATTCCTTACCCATCAGACCTACACATGGGTCTGAGTGATTATAAAAGAAAGAAAAGTAAAATTTGTACTGATCTGAATACTTTTGTGAGACACAGCTAGTTTCAAACAAACACAGACATGATTCCTGAAGCCGAGGAAGAAATGAGCAGGATGTTCGAGCCCAGCCCTCCAGAGCGGCTCTGATCGCGCCATCTGTTCAAGAAGCACTCTGGGGGCATCCGTCCATTGTAAGAAGAGGTCTACCATCCATGCATTACAGATAAACGAGGTATTCACTCTGTAACTCAGTAGTGCAGCTTTTCTGGCTATAGGGTTTTAGTTATAGGAACAAGATTTAAAAAATGGACAGTATATGTGATTTAGTCCAGAGAATATGCAGATGAGTGTCATGGGAATATAAAGAAGGAGCAGCATTTGAGATGGTCAAAGTGAGGAAACACTATATGGAGGTGAGAATTAAGGAAGAGGCACATTTTTCCTAAGTTATGAATTCAAAAGTTTATCTCTACTGTGTGCAGAAATACAGAGCTTTACAAAACCAAAAAATATGTGTAATAGCTAGCTCTCTGGACAATGACCCACTCACTGCTTACATTTCTCACGGTGAATTACTTAAAATCTTATAAATTTCATGCAATGAATTTGTTCTTTAAAACAAATTTCCTAGAGTTTTATTGTTGCAAAATAGCCTAGCAAAATTTCAGACATGTAGGGAAGTCAGGAAATGAAACCTAGAATTACGAAGATGATGGTAACTTAGGGCAATTCCGGCCAACCCTTCACCGTTTCAACCCTCATGTGCTCAGGGTTGTTTAAACCAAAGCTATTCCTCCACAGAAGCTTCACTGATGAATAACTTATAATTTTGGGATACTGCGGATTTCTCAGCAGGTTTCATTGACCTCTCTTCCTCTCTTTCCCACTCTCTCTCTCTGCTTTTTGATTTTTCATCTCCCTTTATCCTCCCAAATGTTCTGCAATAAGTCTCCCACTGAGATCCACGTCTCCGTTGTATCTACACCTTGCAACAGATTTCGTGTCAACCTGAGTGTGTATTAAAGGGTAGGGGTGGAGTCTAACCTGTCAATTTGGTCACAGCCTGATGATGCCTCCTTGAAGGTGTGACCTCTTCTAGAAGCAATGAGAACTTCAACTCCCTCTCTCTTGCCCTCAGATCATGGATGTAATTAAGTTGGTCTGGGCTGGATGTCTTCTTAATATTAAGTTACTTCTTTATCTAAGGTTCCATTATATAAAGCTCCTTCATATAGATATGAATTTCACTGGTTATTTTTTCTAGACAGCCCAGCCTAACACATATATCAAACAGAGTTTATAAATTTCAGATTTTTTAAAATGAGATTAAGAAATGAAGGAAAGATAAAATTTTCTCTGCAAAATCAAAAATTCTCTTTAAAAACAAGCAAATTCATAAATACAATCACCACCCAGCAGCAAAAACTATTTTCTAAGAGGCAAACCCAAATTCTAAGAAAAGACAGATTTCTTTATGGAATAAGTTTGAAAAAACAGTTCATTTGTTCCTTACTTGGTTGAAAATAAAAGGAACCTCCTTCTTCTCACCCACTTTCATCAAAGATACAGGAAATGTGGCCGTCCCCAGGGTCTCATCCATGACATAATTGGCATCCATTAATGTGATCTGTACATAGTAACGGATAGATAGAAGACAAAAATAAAAATCCCCGTGAATACCTTAAAATTTTACTAAAGTCTCTGTCACACTTAAAGAAAAAAAATTTCCCAAATAATATTCAACTGTCCTTTCACATCTTTGATTGTTCCATAGGCAACAGTCCTCATATACCCGACTTCTCTTTCTTAGTACTTATTCGTTGCTAAAATGACAATGATCTTTTTTCAATTTCCTGACTGAACGATCTTTGTTTCAAAAATGTAGTTTCATCCCCTTTCAGAGGGAATGTTATTTTTGGAAGATGGGGGACATTTAAATGTAAAAAAAAAAATCAGCACATTTATTTTGAAAAAAAAAATTGATGTTAACTTGTTAAAAGACAATGGACAATTGTTTAATTTTGTTTAAGTACTTTCTCCTTTTTACAACAGAAAACATATCTTCTCCAAAGCTTGTGGAAAGCACAGCAGACTGCCCCAAGCTCTACCTGAAGCCTGCATTTCACTGATAGACGCCATCTACAAGCTAACCTGCCTTGCTGCCCACTGGCTTCCAATTACACTTGGTTAGAGGAGTGCTGTAAGGGAGCAACATCCAGCCTCTCTCTCAACGTGGATTTCAACTATCAAACAGTCCCCAAATGATTCACTTACCTCCAAAACGTTTTCTTGATTAGGATCCAAAATGAATTCGAAAGCCTCGTTCCACACAGGGTTGACGTCGTTATTGAAGTGTCTTGTTCGCCTCCTGCCGTCCGGCGTGGTAGAGATGAAAAGCTCGACATAGGGGTCTGGAGTGTCCACTGCGGAAAGGAAAACCATCTGAGCAGAAGGCAGACACGGATCCAGAGCTGGCTCCTTTGAATCAAATATCATCAGGTATTTTCACAGAATCCTCCGTAATGTACTAGCAGGCTTCCAAGAAATTTGAGGGAAAATCTCCTTATCTTTTAACTCCATTTGCATATGAGATTTTTGAAGTTCCCTTCATAGTAAAAATATCTAGTAGATGATATAACATATAATACAAGCACACTGGAGGCTGTATAACTATATATTTATTATGCATGCTGCAAGAGGCAATCGCTTATTAGATGATTTATTCAGAACTCCCCATTCACCCACAGGGCATATATAATGCCTTAAACAGTCTAATCTAATATCTAGGCAATCATGCCGATCTCACCCAGACAACTACAGCATGGCCTTTACCCCAGGCGGGCAATCTTGACCACAGCTTGTATTCAAGGTCCTGATGTTTATCTAGATTGGAAAGTGTATCTTTGTTATTTTATTTCCTAACTAAAGTAGTAAAGTTCCTATGACATTGTTGTTATAGGATGTCCTTGTATGACTGCACAGGTTGTGTGCTAAATAACCCTAACGATTGGCATTCACATTAGTAGCCAACATGTATTTCAATATTTGTTACATATTTTGATATTTTTTACAGAAAGAATTTACCATCAGATGGAAGTGAGGTGTGTCAAGAAAGCAAAAGCCTTTTCTATTTTATATAAACTTATGTATGTGTCATATTACAATGTATGTGCAGTGCTAAATAGCAGCAATAGCAAATAGAGGAAAGATTTACATTTCCTCCCACTATAAATGGACTTAACAACAAAATTACTAACTCAGAGCAGTTAAGTTGATCACTTTATTTTGTGGTCCCCATAAATCCTTTATCATCTTATAACATTGAACACACCATATTTTTTATGAAGTCTGTCTGTCTTCTCCTCTAGGACTGTGAACAACTTGAAATCAGTGATGAAGTCTCACTCATCCTTATATTTTCAGAACCACCAACAGAGCATGTTGTCAGGAAAGACCAGTCCCTGGAGAAGGACATCATACTTGGTCAAGTAAAGGGGCAGTGGAAAAGAGAGAGGCCCTCAAGGAGATGAATTGATTGACATAGTGGCTGCAGCAATGGGCTCAAGCATCAGAACAGTTGTGAGTTAGGATAACACAAGAATAAGCAATGTTTCTATATTCTGTTGCATATAAGGCTGCTATGATTCAGAACCAATCCAATGGCACTTGGCAACCACTGCAACAGAAAGCAACTAGTCCTACATTTGAGATCTTCTGACTTAAAAGCTCATAGGAACCCTGTCCTACAGGATAGAGCTGCACCAATGGGTTTTGGAGACTGTAACTCTTTATGAGAGTAGAAAACCTCATCTTTCTTCCACTAACCACTGGTGGCTTCAGACTGCTGACCTTGCAGTGGGTAGCCCGGTGTATAACCGCTATACCATCAAGGTTCCTCTAGGGCTGTGATAAGTCAGAATTAACACAACGGCAGTGATTTTGATTTTGAATTTGGAGCATAAGGACTCGGTTTTTCCCTTTAACACATTCTTTGTCATGAGTCCATTAAAATTAATAACCTCAGTATCTGACTGCCAGGACCTGTTTTAAACAATTTACACACATAAAACGCCATTGCCTTCAAGTTGATTCTGATTTGTAGTGACTTAAAAGACAGTGCAGAACAGTTTCCATAGGTTTTCCCAAACTATAAACTTTAAGGAAGAAATCTGCCTTACCTTCCTCCCATAGAGCACCTAGTGGGTTCAAAACACTAACCTTTCGCTTAGCAAGGTAGTATTTTAACCACTGTGCCACTAGATCTCCTTTTATATACATTAGCCCAGTTAAATCTAACAGCAGTTCAATGAGGCAAATATTTTTTATGTTGGTGTACCAGGCCACAAACCGAAACTCAGAGATGTTAAGCAGTCCATTCCACATCACATCCATGCATCAGAGCACAAACTAAATTCCAAGATGTCCGACCACAACAATTATATATATTTTTAACCCCCCAAAATCATTGCATTGGGAGTTAAGGCAGATATAATATCATTCCATAGTACAATTGCTACCACAATCAGTTTCAAAACATTCTTTTTTTCTTAAACTCCTTGATATCAGCTCCCCTTTCCCCCCCGCTCCCCCACTGCACCCCCCAGGACCCTTATTCTTCTTGCTGTCTCTGTAGGTTCATTAGTCCTGGGTTTCATCTACCGAAAAACAGAAAACTATATAATAAAAATTCAAGAGGGCGACCACAAATGATAAACTACATCAGAAGTAAACCCCAAGATGAAGAAAAAGAGGAGACACACACACACCACAGAACATGTTGAAAACCATATAAGGCCCAGTGTGTGGGGGAGTGGTCAACTGACAAGATTTTAGCAATTACAGTCTGAAGGACATCATGCTGCTACGTAATAAAGATAAGACGATAAGATGTGCATTGCGATGCAAGGCGAGGCCGGACTGAGCGTTCTGGGAAGGAGCGAGAGGGAGACCACAGAAAGGGAGGGTAGGAGACTGAGCAAAGAGACCATGTGGTGCAGAGGCCAGCACAGAAAAAAAGATTTCTAAAATAAACACAAAGGAAAGTTTAAAAAAATAATAGTGTCTGAAATGATTGCTTTTCAACAAAAACTGTTTTTATGACACGGTGGTCAGCACATAATGGGATCGCTGTGTTTCCTTCATAGTTTTGCATAATTCTTCTTTGTGGTCAACATATTTTTTGTTAAGTGTGCTTTCTACTGTAAAACAGGAAGATCTATAAATAGATCTATAAATGAGGCATTGACATTTTCTGAACGTATGCATCTTTGGTCAAAAGCAGTAACGGTCTCAGAAGACAGGATACAACAGAAATGTCTAAGGTTCTTATTCAAAACACAGATCGCTGATCCTGTTTGGCCTAGATCCGTAACCAGTAGATCTATAGTTGAGTCAATTCTGACCCAGCTATCCCATAAGGGGTTTCCGAAGCTATACATTTCTATGGGAGTGAACATCCTCATCTTTCTCCCTTGGAGCAGAGAGTGGGTTTGATACAATCACCCAGAGGTTAGCAGTCCAATGCATACCAGCAACATCACCAGACCTTCTTATAGCAGCATGAGTGACCTTCATTTTTAAGCACACATTCCAGCCGATTATAATAACCAGCTGGGTCATTTGCTTACAATTCTCATATTTTGATTTTAGGGAAATAAAAGTTGATATTATCACGTCTGACTCAATATCTGTATCTTTCAATGGGTGCATGGAAAACAAACTAGATGAAAAGAATGAGGAAGAAAGAATGATAAAGGGTAAAAGGAACTTAGCCAAGAAAGAAAGGGATGTGATAGGAGGTGAGTGTCAACATCTTCAACCAGCCGGTGACGGCTCCTTTTCATTAACCACATCCCTGCCACAACACCAGGGCTCAGAGCTGCAAATCAGAAGTAAACTTCATGTTTACGGTGCCAGGTGGTAGCGCCTAATAAAGAAAAATATGCCTTCCTCTTCTGAGTCAAAGTAGCATTTGATTTTAAGGGGCAAAGTCTATAGAAACATCACATTAAATATATTTTAAAAGAAAGAAAGTTGTCCATCATTTAAACCATACAGCCAGTTATTTCTTATATGGCTAATTCATATGTTTATGCTTGCGGTCTTAGATATGTGCTTCACAAACACACACACACACACACACACACACCAATGTAGAAAACAAAGTGTGTGGAAAGAGGAGGCATGCAGATGGTAAACACCATTCATTCACTTCACAAATATGTCAGTCAGTACTTTTGCCAGGAGTGACCCATCAAGAGGAAGTTGGGCTTTGAAAACGAGCCAAGTCCTGAACTGCAGATTTGAATTATGGAAGTGAGTCAAAGTTAATGGGCTCATTTGAGAAGCAAGAGTGATGGGAGACAAACACCTACTCTACGCCAGTGACGAGTATCTCCGTCACCCGATTATTACACAGGACTCAGAAGGTCAGCTTGTAGGTGGGGAAATCGCTCTTTGAGGCTTGATCTGTATTTGAATCTTTGAAGAAGAGGAATCTTCCTGAGCCAAACAAGAAAGCAGAAAGTAAAGCTCCCTGGGAGGAAAAGAAAACAAGTTGGAGTGACATGACGTGGTCAGAGATCTCTCTGTCTTCTCAATGTTTTAGGTTCTCAACGGGCTAACAAATCCCATCCCTGACAAAATAGGGAATCATACGAATGAGTGAACAATACCAATTTTATACTTCCAAATAGTGACAGCAGTTTTTGTATTGGGATGCAGTTCAAAAGCTACCACTTTCTATTCTCATTATTCATTGTCATTTTAAGGGAGTCACCATCTTAAAATAACTGGCTAGAAATGTCTCTAGTTTATGCCTTTGTGTCTTTAGTAATACCAAAATTAAGATTTCAAAAGGTTCTGCTCAGTGGGAAAACCCCAATTAATGAAAATTTTGATATTGCAATTTGCACCATTGCTAATCTCTCCAGTTAAGAAATATCTGTAGCACTGGTGGGGTCGAGATGATTAAAAAAAAGTCTTAAGATAGTGCTTTAAAATTGAATTCTGATCCTCATTTGACTTAGCTCACTTTTTATTTACATCAACATAACCTCACTGGCACCAGGCAGACAGATTGAAAACTTTTTAAAAGAAAGAAATCAATTTATTTTGACAGAAAAAATTTAGCCTAATGTTTTGGAGAAGTTCCTAGATGTGCACTAAGAATAAAAAAATAGAGAGAGACAAATATCCTCCAGAAATTTCACAATAAAAAGTTCTTCAATAATTTAAATATTGGTGACATGTAGTTAATTACTTAATATTGTCCTGCTAGCTATAATCCCTTCTGTGATGTTTGATAATTTAAGCCTCTAAGGTGACCAGATTTTAACATTAGTAAAGCGGGACACCATTGATAAAACTCATATCCTGATGAAATAGCCACATGGCAGCCGAAAACCGTATAACCTAGCTTGTCGTGCATCCTTTCCAAAAATCGGGACTTTTCAAAAATGCCACGGGACGTAGGAAAAATTGTTAAAAGTCGGGACTGTCCTGCCAAAAACGGGATGTCTGGTCACCTTACTACACCTATAGTTAAAATGATACTTTAGAGGGAGTTCTCTACTATACCAAAAGTAGAATGCAATCTGAGTCGCCACCTGAATAGATGAGGTGAAATAAGTCCCCACTATTTGTTTCTTTTGGGGCATGATTTATTGAAAGAAAAAAGCCGCATTTCTATTAAAGCCCTTCCTCTTTGTGTAAGAGTCATCTCAGAAGCAGAGAACGGGAAATCCCAGGATCAGAAAGGCACCAGTGGAGCAGGTTCCAGATCTCTGTCTGAAGCGGGTCCAGACTAAGACCAGAGGCACCAGAGGCTACCGCATGGAAACCAGGCGACCAGACTCGGATCTGGTCAAGACCTGAGGCCAAAGCAAGTAGGTCATGAGACAGGACTGAGGAGCACGACCAAGACTATGAGACTGAGGCTGTGGGGCAGTGTAGCTCGCTCGCTAGGCAGAGGCCTAGGGGCCACATGGCTCAGAAGCTGAGGACAAGAGAGAAACGTGGCTAATCACTGTATCCTTATTTTTGACTGATCCTGACTTGGGGTAACCCATTAACTCTCTCAGTATACTTCCGTAATTGAATTGTCTGTGAGTTCTGTGTTCGCTGCAATGACATCGAACCCCCCACAGAAGTGGAATGACATGATGGAATGAATGATTGATGCCAGAATAAGAAAAGGGGCGGAGGCACGTCTGACCCTCTCTTTCGGCAATTGACCTGGGGCAGATGTGGAGATGGAGCCGCCTCCTTTGTTGTGTCGTGAGAGGTGGTCAGATGTGTTCCCCATGCTGCTTGCTCCTTAAAAAGGATGTTCTGCTTTTCCCCTTTGCTCCTGAGCCCTATCCTATGACCTTGTGAAGTCATAGCGTGGGGAGAATGGAGTGCTAAGTCTCTGACTCATCTTCAGCTTGATTATTTCTAGCCAAACAGGTGTTGAAGGGTAAATGTAATGTGTGGGCAGTCACTCTTTCACATCTCATCCTTTCATCTCAATCTTGGCAAGCAAAAATGCAGGGGGTGTGGGATACACGTTCGTACTCCTATAATGATGGCATGAGACTACACGCACTAGAAATAGCTCCTGAATTCCAGGATTACAAAACTCACTCGTAAACCTCAGGAGTTTAGGTTTCAACGTCTGCTGAAAGCACTAACTGGTGTCCATGTCACTTGAGCTTTGTCAGGGTAATACATTATGTGACTCATGATAGAAGCTTACAGCAGCTTCTGAATTCTTTGTTTTATTCCAAGTATTCTCCATTTACTTACTAATATCCACTTTGCTCAGTGGCAACTCGAGGCCCTGGCTTGAAATAAAGATGAACCATAAACTGTAAGAATTACAACAAATCACAGCCAAAAAAATCTCAGAAGGAAAATCCACCCTAACATGCAGCCAAAACATATTATTCTGAATAGCTACGTTATAACCATTAAGAGCTTCAAGCCAAGTCAAATGAGAGTGAGTCAATTTAAGTTCAAACACACACAACCTCACGTGCTTCAAAACAGAACGGAGTTCCAAAGGGTTTCTACAGTCTAGGAGTAAAACTGGGCAGTGGTGTGTCCCATGGAGTTGCTGTGAATCAGAATCAAGGTCACAGCAATGGGTGTCTGTTTGGTTTTGATGTTTTGAAAGTAGATTGCCAAGTCTTTCTTCGAAAGCACCTCTGGGTGGATTTAGCTGGCCAAGCTCTTGGAGAAGTGGTTATAAGGTGACCCGATTTAAAGTGAGACGCCATTGACTGGGGGTGGGTGTGTGTGCGCAGGGGGTCCTGCATTAAAAAGTTGGTCTATATGGACCAAACAGACCATTCCCTAGCTTGCAGTGCATTCTTTCCAAAAATCGGGTCTTTTTTAAAATGCCAAAAATCGGGACTGTCCCACCAAAAGTGGGACCTTAGACACCACTCAGGGCCACTGATGACTTTGATGTAGTGTCCCTCGAAATGTAATCCACTTCAATACCTTTATTAGCTTCATCTATCATGCTTGTGACAAAGGCAGACCAATCAGATTCCTTAGAGAGGATTTAGAAATCCTCATTTCTAACAACTTGACCTGGTAATTCTTAAGCACACAGAAGAAATACCCCCTTGTCAGCTTTGAAACAATAAATAATATACATCATCTTGTTTTTAAAAGATCAGTGTTTACTCTATAATTATGAGTGTAAATTATTTTTTTAAACTTCCTGGGTTGTGTGAAAAATGTCCAATAAATGATTGACATTGTTCAAAAAAAAGGTTTTGTCTATTGTATTATGAGGAACCACTAACTTCTGACTTCTTTTTCTCTGCTTCCCTTTTATCTGAGATCTTGGCCCCTCAAATTCTAACTTGGTTTTGATATCCAATTGTTATATTCCCAAGTCCTCTGAGAAGGCCGAAACTCTCAACTTGATTCTGTGCATTCTTTGCTATATCTCACATCCTCACAATTGCCAGTCCCTTCCCCTTAAACACACACTAACAACGGGACCTACTTAGAGCATAGACATGTTTTGTTGGGGGGCGGAGGTTGGAGTGGGGTGGTAGGGAGGACTGTCAGAAAAATGTTCTTTAAAATAGTGATATTTTCTTCTAAATTATTTATTAATTGGGCCATACTACGATAGGATTGTTAGACTATAAGTATGCACATTATTCTTCCTGAAAAAAAAAAGGCAGAAGAAGATTCAAACACAAAGTCTAATAAAATGCGTTTGTTCTTTATGTCCCTCCTCTGAACCAAGTACATGTCCAAGAAAGTTATAATCAAATTATGTTTTGTTGCCTGAAAAAAAAAAAGGCACCTTTTCATTTTAAAGTATATGCAATCTAGATCGATGAACTGAAGCAAGGAACAGTCAATAAAATACTTTATTCGTTACCAAAAGAAAAGTATTGAGACTTTCAGAACACCCACTAGGTCTACTTCAATGACTTCTCATCAGAAACCTTGAACTTTTAAATTGGGGTTGAATTTGGCTAGACCAAATTCCAAATCTGTTGCCATGGGATGGATTCCGACTCATGCTAACCCCTCTGTTAGGGATCAGAACTGTGCCACGGGGCTTCACTGCCTGAGTTGTTATAGGAACCATCTACCAGGACCTTCTCCTGGAACTGCTAGCTCAGCAGCCAAGGGCAAAGCAGGTACACCACAGAGACGCTCCACCTGACTAGCTCAGCAGCTTTTAAATGCTTCGCTTTTAAAATCTTATGTAACTTCTCATATCTTTTTATTTTTGAAAAGAATCACTGTTGTGCTATACATTGCTGAAGCAAAATCCAACTTCTATTTAGTTCTCGACTTGATCCAAAACAAGAATCCATGTTCATAATTCCCATTTCTCACATGACTGCTTAAACATGGACACTTTCTGTAGAGTACCCAGCACATCAAATTCCTTTCTCTGTATCTCACAACTTAAAAAATTTATTTTTTTATTTTAAAATTCTTCCCTAGGGAAAAGCATCCATATGCTCTGCTTTTTTTCATCCCACCCCATCCCAACTCCTCTCAGATGCCTCTCACTTTTCATCCCACCCCATCCCAACTCCTCTCAGATGCCTCTCACTTTTCATCCCACTCCAAACTTGCATCTCTAAGCATTTACTTTGCCCTGACTACTTCCTCTCAACCTATAAATATAATTGAGCTTTAACCATCCTAAAATACAAACACAGTTTAAGTGACCATGCCTCTTCCTCAAGACCTTTCCTGTTCTCCATCAACCATAATGGGGTCGGGGAAGGGGGGTGGGGCAGACACACGCAGTTTATATTTACTGCTTTTAAACACCATCATCTTCCCATAAATGTCAACCTATTGTGTTCTGACTTCTTCAATTACTGTCATAAACAGTCTATTCTCCATGCAATGGCATCAGTGTCAAATTCAATGAGCTGTTCCACAATCTTCACTTCATTGGAGATATATATAATACCTTTTCTTCCTTCCCTGGTTGTGCTGTGGAGTTAGGCACTGGGGTGAGAGTCACTAGATCAGTAGTTCAAACCCACCAGCTGCTTCATGGGAGAAAGATGAAGCTATCTGTTTCTGAAAGAGTCAGACTATCTCTATAGAGTCACTATAAATCAGAATCAACTCATCGACAGGGAGATTTTTGTCTGTGTATGTCTACAGAATTATCCCCTTGTGATTTCCTACCTAAAATGTTTCTTATTTGTATATTTTAGTAGATTTTTTTCCCCTTCAGTTCATCACTAAATTGCTGGCTATTTCTGTGGACATCATAAAACTATCAGAATTCTTCAAGAATAATTAAATACATTAAAATTATATTTCTCTTGCAGTCAAAACCAATGTCTAAAGAATCATCACAGCTATGTGTGTAGTTTAGCAGCAACATCATGTCACATGGTACACATCAATCCTGTACTCTAAGTAATTTCAAGTCCTTTGAAGCAGATTATCTTCAATAGTTCGAGTAGCAGCCATAATGCCAAAACCAAAACTAAACTTCTGCCCTTGAATAGATTATGACTCAAAATGAGCATATAGGACAGGGGAGAGTTGCCCCTATGGGTTTCCGAGCTGCACATCTTTCTGGCAGTAGTCTGACACATTCTTCTCTGATGGACCTTTTGGCAAGTAATAAGGTGATTTAACTGCTGTGCCACCTGCAGCCATCGTGGCGTATTCCATATTAACCTCAAGACTGCAAGAAGGAAGTAGCACAAACATGACAAATAGGTGATTGGTCATATGACCACATATGATCTACTGCTGCATCATGCATTTGAAAGAATTCAATTATTTTATTCAGTCTGAATTAATTCTGCATTTTTAATCTCTCCCTTGGTTTTGGCTTATATACTAATAAGATTGTCTTCCTAATCTATAACTGTGAGCTCCAACTCTACCTGAGTTCTCGTAGGCATCTGCTCTTGAATGCCTTGAAGATCTAATGAACTCATTATGTACAAAACAAACTTATTTTTGCCCACCTTTACTTCCCTAAATGCAAAATAAAAAATATAAAAAGCAAAGAATTAAAGATATAAAGCCTTATTCTTGGACTTAACCTGATCTGTCTGTTCCATCATTGCTCATATTACTTATGGCGTCTTCATTTCTGCCTACCAGAACTAGAAACCTGGAAGTCTTTCCCTTTGCCTCATAGCTCCCACATCCAACATGCCTCTAGCTTTTACCTCTTAAATACTTCTCCCTGGTGGCTCCTGAATTCTACTCAAAATACCATTATCCCAGTTCTATTAAGTGCAACCTCTCACTTAGATCATTAAAATAATTTTTCCACCATCAAAACACACTGCCATCACAATTATTGTCAAAAAGACACTGTGGGCCTCATGATGTTGCACTCTAAAGCATCTTCCTGCCCACTAGTCAGACGTAACTATGGTTAAAAAGGCATGCAAGGTCCTGCACCGTGCACACCAGTTTCTCCTAGGCAATGACCCTCTTCCACTACACACTGGAATGCCATTTTTGCCAGCTGACAGCTTAATCAATATTTCATTCTACACAGAACAATTTTAATTGATCCATAAGAATACCCCAGCTGGGGGCATGGTGGACACATTGGAGGGAGTGGAACCCTGCTCAGAGGAAAAGGAAGCAGCTCTTAGAAGTGGTACCACTGCTCTGGACTGCTTCCACTGCTCTGGCTTTACAGTGCAGACAATGGAGAGTGTGAGGGACAAAATAATGTGGGAAAGTGAAGAAGGCTAATGGGATAAAGAGGATGCTCTTGTATCACTGAAGACAAATGGGTGCATAAGCAAATGTGGCAAAGAAAGCTGATGGTGCCCAGCTATCAAAAAGTATAGCTTCTGGGGTCTTAAAGGCTTGAAGGTAACCAAGCAGCCATCAAGCTCAGAAGCAACAAAGTCCACATGGAAGAAGCACTATGCGATCACGAAGTGTCAAAGGGATCAGGTACAAGGCATCATCAGAACAAAAAATCTTACCATAGTGAATGATGTGGGGAGTGCGGAGTGGAGACCCAAAGCCCACTAGCAGGCCACTGGAGACCCCCTTGCAGAGGG
>NW_022111324.1:29503376-29519433 GCF_000313985.2 Echinops telfairi | reverse complement strand
GAGGGAGAGTGGGTAGGAAAGAGGGAACTGATTACAAGGAACCATATGCGACCTCCTCCCTGGGGGACGGACAACAGAAAAGACGTTGGACAGGGCAAGATATGGCAAAATAATCATTTATAAATTATCAAGGGCTCATGAGTGAGGGGGGAGCGGCGAGGGAGGGGGAAAATGAGGACCTAATGCCGGGGGCTTAATTGGAGAGGAAATGTTTTGAGAATGATGAGGGCAATGAATGTACAAATGTGCTTTACACAATTGATGAATGTATGGATTGTGATAAGAGTTGCATGAGCCCCTAACAAAATGATTAAAAAAAAGAGAGGATGCCCTTGTGATCTTAGAGAAGAGACCTTGTCAAGGGGGAGCAGGTAGCCCAGCTCCTGAGGGACAGCCCTGATCTCCAGTAAGCAGTTCTCCAATATCAGTAGTCCCTATCACCTGTCCCCTCCAAGACAACTGAGTGCTGTGAAGACCACCGTAGCTACCCTGCCAAAAGTCTCTGCGCCAGGACCTCTGGCTGATTCGAGAGACCAGAGACCGGAGACAATTACAAAATCGTCACTTTGCCCCACTGGAATCCCAGAGCCTCAGTATTCAGTGGGTATATAACATTCTTGAGAAAGAGACCTAAGCAAACAGGATTGTTTTCGAGAGCGCAGATGCTTCCAATGGCTTTGTCCTCATTCCTGACCTCACATGGAACCACCAGCAGCTGGATAACCTGTACCTGATTGCCTCTGCCACCTGCCACCACCGGGGCAGCACATCACTCTAGGACCTCATTCCTGAACACCTGCCTCCGCTCAGGAACATCCTCAGGGAAGGTCAGGAAGCCATCCTGCAGTACTACCAGGTGAAGGGGGACGGCCTCTGGGGTACTTGCACTACCTGCCCTAGACCACCTCCTGCTTGTGCACTTCACTGCCCTTGAGGCCCCCAGCTCTGGGCTGGAGCAAATGCATCTGCTAGCAGAGGTGATTGACAACCTGGAATGTGACCCGAAGCACTATCAGCAGCACACCCTGCCCTTGGCCCTCTTGCAGGAGCTTAGAAAAGTGGAGTTGCCTCAAAGGTTGTCTAGAGAACACAGAGAAGTGGGGCTGGGGAAAAGCAGCATTTGTGAACATTTTACAAATGTATTTCCTAGGTATTAGCTTATTCCCAGGTATTAAGCTTTGGGATCCCTAACAAAGAAAAAGAAAAGAATATCCCACACTTTGCTGCAAGATTAAATAGCATTTTGGGGATAAAATATTTAAAAATATAGTCTAGGACTCATCACCAAAAGATCCCATTATTAAATGAATCAATAAATGTTATACATCTGCTATGTGGTTAGCACTTGTTCAGTCCTCTGAAGAAGTGTGAGAGAAATAAGCATAATAATTATGGAACATAGCTTCATGGACTGTCTATTTCATACCAAGAAGGTGGTATCAGTTAGTGATTAAAGTGAGGGCTCTGAAATTAGCTTGTTTGAATTCAAGTTTCCCTTTCATTAGTAACAAGTCAATACAACTGTTACTCAAATGTGTGCATCAACCAGCAGAGCTCGTGACGAAGAAATTAAAGCAAGCTACCAATCTCGCCCGTCTAAAATGAAGCAAACATGCAATCAAGATGCATTGATAATTACTGGCAATTGGAATGTGAAAGTTACACAAAACGGGGAAGGAACTGTAGTTGCAATCAAACTGACAACATCTGTGGAAAGACATGGTGGAGAAGTTCAATAACAGCAGCTAAAATGATGTCAGGGGCCAACTGTGGAACAGGCCACCAGTTGCATGTAAGTTCACAAGGAAACGGAAGAAATTACCACTGATCCCCGGGAACCAAAATAAGACCTTGAGTAGATCCACCCAAACGTTAACCCTCTCTCCAGAACAGAGTTGGCACATTGACCACTAATGGCAGAAAACTTGCTGAGCTGTGGGATGGAATCAAGAATATCATGTTTATACCTGAAAGAAGAAAAAGGTCATGAAAGAGACAAGAACGAGAAAATCAAAATGGATGTCAAAAGAGACTCTGAAACGTACTCTTAATCATAGAGTAGCTAAGGCAAAAGGAAGAAATGATGAAGTCATGCAGCTGAACAGAACATTTCAAACAGGAATTTGAGAAAACAAACTAAAATATTATACTGAAGTGTACAAAGACTCAGACTTAGCAGACCAAAAAGGCAGAACCCGAGTAGCGGCTCTTAAACGAAAAGAAAAAAAGTCAAGCCTCAAGTCACTATATTGGAAGATTCTTGGGGGAAATTATTGAATGATGTAGGAAGCATCCAAAGATGGAAAGAATACAGTCACTATACCAAGAAGAATTCTTCAGCATGCAACAACTCAAGAGGTAGCACATGATCAAAACCCATGGTGCTAGAGGAGGAAGCGCAAGCAGCACTGAAGGCATTAGCCAAAGGCAAGGATCCAGGATTTAATGGAATACCAATTGAGCTGCTTCAACACGCTGCTGAAGCCCTGGAAGCAATCATTTGTCTATACCAAGGAATTTGGAAGACAAAATCTGGGAATCAAGCTTCCATTAAAGGAATTTTAAAGGTTTTCTTCTGCTCGTAAGCCCTGTAGACCTCAGAATCACAAATAAGGGCAGCCTTGCAGCTGTAAATGACACAGTCATTTAAAAATTAGGAATTTGATCCCAATCTTGCTATGCATTTATCTAAAATAAAATACCATTTCCCTGCAGATGTGAAATTTAAAAGCTTGGAGGTTTTTAGAAACCTAAATAATCAATACAATCTTGTAAAAGTTCCTTCACATAATTTTTTCCAGGAATCTCTTTCCCCTAAAGTTTAAGTCCAACAAGCTGTGTTGCACAAGAAAAGTTAGTTCTATCTGCCAACCTACAATTGCCCTTGCACATCCGAGCATACTTACCCTGTGATGAAAAAGACTTCAGGAGCCAGTAGAGGAACTGAAAAAATGAAAAAGAATCTGGCTGGTGCCCCCCGAGATGGGGGGGAGCCAAGGAGGGACTCTCCCTGGAATCTTACAGGAAGAAGGCACACGGATCTTATGAGAGCATGTGGGGGTTTTGTTTGTTTGCTTGTTTGTTTTGTTTCTAATGGAACCCTGGTGGCATTGCCAGGTAAGGGTTACAACCACGGACTGAAAAGTAAACATTTCAAAGGACCAGCTGCTCCCGGAGAGAAAGGGAAGGTGTTCTTTAGCAAATATCCATCTTGTCTGAAGCCCTCCATAGGGTCGCTGTGCATTGAGAGCAACTCAATGGCAGTGACTATTGTGCGGTTTGAGGTAACTGGATTGATTCCGTTCATTACAGGATCTTAAACTTACTCATATTTTCCCACATAGTTAAATTTTTGTGACCACTGTAGTGGTCCCTTCCCCTACAAGTACCTATTTATTCGCCTTCTTTTCTAGACTGTAAACTCCACAAAGCACAGATTATTTTTGTCTTCATCACCATTGTATTTCCAATGTCTCTTCCACAGTGAGTAATAGACAATAAAAATTAAAGAAGAAAGAGAGCAAGCCTCCTCAATCTACATTCACAATTAGGATTTTTGAAATATCTATTATAATTTGTATCATAGTTTGTAGTTTAAAAAACACTGCAGCATTCAGTAACTGCATTGAAAGACAGTTCAGCAATGAAAAATAGCTATATTCAGTCCTGAATTCAGACTAGACCTCATTATCATGCACAATTTCTGTTTTCCCTACGACCTTTTAAAAAGAAGCAGAAATTCAGTAGCCACGGTGTGCCAGCTATTTCATTTGGTTATAACATAAGGAGCGTGGTCAGGATTGTGTGTTCCATTTCATATACGCACAAAGGGCACTCTATTTCCAACATAAATATTGCAAGCCCACACCTTCTGCTGGAAGAGGAAAATGATAATACAGAATCTGGAGTCTAACACACATTTATCCACACTGAGCATCTAACCCCCCATTTAAGTAGCTTCCAGAGTCAGATTTATACTACCCAATGAGTTGCAAACACTATATATATGTATGTTTGCGTGTGTGTGTGTGTGTGTGTGTGTGTGTATCATTCTGGGTCAGGTTTTAATGTGAACTTCAAATTGTCCCTTCATCATCGGAGCCTCTAGCCATTAGCCACCAACAAAGGAAGGAGCTGGCAGGTGCCATGTTCTTGGCGCCTCGTGTGAAATGAAGGCAGGTTTGGGCCATTATAATTAATATGTCAGCACTGACTCCTCAAATAATAGTGCATGGGCTGCGCCTGGTCTTATTAGGACATGTCAATCATGCAGAAGTATCATTTTAAATAGAGCTAATCACTGTAAGGTCGCTGTGAATTAGAATCAACTCAATTGCAGCGAGTTTGGTTTTGAATTGGGATATCATAATATGATGATTTATCAGTGAATAAACTTGGAAATAGGCATAAAACTCACTGCAATTGAGTCAATGCTGACTCAAAGCGGCCCCTGTGGATTTCTGAAACTGCAGTTGTTGATGGGAGTAGAAAGTCCAGTCATTTTCCCACGGGCCCAAAGCATAACCACTCCCCCCCCCCCCCAGGGCTCTTACGAAAACAGGGATAAGCTTCGTTTTACACTAAAAAAGAGAGGAAGAAAAGAAACAGGTTACGAGGGGTTTTTTGAAACCAGGAATTACTTGTTTTGGGTGGGACACTTTAGTTTACAACAAATGCTTTCATCTTTCTTGAAAAAGTCTCCACATCTGTAGACAAAACAGAAAAGTCCAATAACAACTTACGTTCTTTACCAACATGTAAAATTTTATGGAAAATATCTTTCTTTTTTAATGAATGTAGATTTATAAAGTACAAAAGAGATATGCTATCCTGGTCTTTGGAGACTTTTAGAATACTATAGTTCTAGTCTTATTCATCTTCAAAGAACATCCATTATTGAGCACCCCAAATTCAGTTTGGGGGGAAATTTCTACCCATTAAGCTCAGTCAGCAATATCATCAAAACCTCTCAAAAAGTGATAGCTAATAATGACGACACACTATAGGCTCCTACAGTTTCTCAAAGACAACTCCAGGACACAGTGTATTGGCCCTGTACCTTTTCATATTAACCTTACATTGAATCAGTCCTCTAAAAGTTCCTCTCACCTCTTTTGGTATTTCCTGAGGTCCTGCAAACTCATTCAAGGATTAGAAACTCACTGTCATTCAGTTGTTTCTGACTCTCAGTGACCCTCCAGGACTGGGTAGAACTGCTCCTGCGCGATTCGAAGACAGTCCCTCTCTACAGGGATAGAAAGCCTCCTCTTTCTCCAGCAGAACAACGGGTGGTTTTGACTCTGAAGTTAACAACCCACAGCATAACCAGGGATCCTCTGCCCGGATCTAAGGGGTTGACAACAACCTCGATGCGCACAAAAGATACACAATAATTCAAATAACAACAAATCAAGTGACAAATGCCAAATAAAAATTTTAACAGAACTCCCTGACACTGCCCCTTCGCTTATTAATGTCCAATAGCTAGTGTTCTACGGGTCCTTCACTTTAAGAAGATAGCCTCACGAGACCAAGGGTCTACTCTGTGTTGTATACACCATGAACATCCAAAACATACCTATTATCTGTTCATGAAGAGAATTGAGTGAAGTTCATGTTTGCCTACTGCTGTCAATCCCAATCCAGATGGGTTGAAAATGACATTTGCCATATTCTCTCTTCCCTGTCTGAATGATAATAATCACTGCCAAAGGGCCTGAGGCGAAAAGTGAAAGTTAATCAGAAAAGAGATCAATGAAGCTCATAGGTTATAGAGTTTGAACTGCTGTTGGATTCATCCAGAAGGCACAGCTCTGTGCCAATAGAAAAGGGTTCTGCTGCTTTGTTTAAAAGATAATACAGATGGTTTTTTTTTTTTAAGGCAAATTAGTTTCATCTTTTGCATGCCTGGAAAATTACTGACTTCCAACCAGGAGTACAACGTCTTCCCTGGTAAAGCATGTGCCTATTGTAGAAGCCACTCAGACTACCAGTTTCCAAGCGTGGTTTCTAATGGGACTTCTTACTCAGCAGCCTGTCTTCTAGTACACTGTCATTTACATGATGAAAGGGCACAGGCTCAGCAAAATAAGTTCACAAGGACAGAGGCAAAGGGGTGATTGCATTGGCTGAGTATACATAGAAGATGGGAATTCTAATATAGCCTTCTGATAAACTAGATTTGAAGAAATTACTACGCTTCCCTTGACCCTCGGAAAAAACAAAATTCATCTCAATGATTTGCTATTAAACAGATTCTCATTGCCCTGCTTATGTATAAAATTTACTAACTTACTAAACTATTCTCACTCTTTGGAGGTTGGGACACAAAGTTTACCTCTTTATATTCTTAACTTCTTCCTCCCAATTGATCCCTTCCAATTTACATTTCAAAATGCTCAAGTCCATCCGGTTCAAGTTAAAATCTATAGTCCTTCAATATACTTAACGTACTACTGAAAGGACCATCGTGTTTTACAAATGCAAATCCAGTCATGTCGTTTGCTCCTGAACTACCATCCAATGATTTCCATTGCACTGATAATAAAACCCCAATATTTACCCTCGTCATGCTAGTGTTCCTCATCCCGGTCTATCTGCCCAGCTGCACCTTTTCAATCCAGCCTCTAGCAGTGGTTCTCCACCTTCCTAATGCAGCGACCTTTAATACAGTTCCTCATGTGGTGGTGGCCCTTCAACCATAAAATGATTTCTGTTGCTACTTTATCACTGTAATTTTGCAACTGTTATGAATTAGGCAACCCCTGTGAAAGGGTCATTCGGCCCCCAAAGGGGTCAAGACCCACAGGTTGAAAACCGCTACAAGGCAATCTGACCATCCCCCTGTCACTCACGGAGTCATTGCCCACTTATATCAACCCTGAAGGGCAGAGGAGAAGTGCACGTGTAAAACTGGATGGGAGCAGAAAGCCTCATGTTCTTCCTACAGAGCAGCTGGTGGCTTCCACTGCTGATCTTCTGATGAGCAGCCCAACAGGTCACCCACTGAACCACCTGGGCATTTTCTAGAGACAATGGACCTATTTAAATTCTTTTCAAACTCTCAGCCTTTCTCTTGCCTTTGAACATGTTACTTTCTCTCTCCTCTCCTAACAATATACGTTTCCTGTAGAAGCCAATTCAAATGTCACTTCGTCAGACAAGCTTTGTTTCCCAGTGGATACACTGAAGTCTCCACTCTTTCTCCAAAATTTATTCTGAGGGTTACTTTTCCCCTGGCCATGTTTCGTCCTGATCTAAAGCTTGACAGACTCCATCGTCAGAATATGCGGCTGTCTGATTCTGTCATCCCACCTCCATGGCCCTTGGGCAATTTGGGGAGGAAGCAAACCAAACATGTTTTAGAAACATGGAGAAAGATACTGCCAGTGTTATCCTCCGTGGTTCACATGATTTCAAGCTGTCCTCCACCAAATCCTAGGGATATGCCCCATCTAATAAACACGTTCAAAAACAGAAGAACTATAGAAACTGTAGTGTTTGGTGTTGGGTTTTGTTTTCAAATCTGCTAGGTACAGCATCTCAGAGAATCTGCTTGTTTGCACACTTATCTCAACACTTCTTCGAAATAGAATTTCCTTTCATTTTATTGTCAACAGATAGTCATTTTGCATGACTGCATGGGCTGTCAGCGAATATAAAACAAAGGTCATAGACTATTGTGACATTAAAAAAAAATGTTCAGAATGTTTTCAAACATCTCCACAGAGATAACCACGTCTAAAGAAGGTAAAGCCTCTGGCTTGGCCAGGAACATAGCAGGAGGTAGCATAACCACGCGTTTTAAAACAGCAAAGCAAAGGGACTTACGCATGTCACCGAAAGCCCCCTTGGTCACTTTGGTGGCACTTAACACCACTACTGTGAACTTGTGGGAATACTGGTGTTCCACCTGGAAATAAAATGACAATAAATTAGAAATAAACCTTCAATGGTAAACTCCGATGAATTTTTCTCATTGTTTCATTAAGAATGAAACAAGGATTGTTGAAAATAAGGCAACATGCATACCAGAAACATTCTTTGACGCTATGGTTATTACTATTTTTTAGTCTCCTCTCCCATCACAAAATCTTTGAAAGGTCTAGATGATGATTTAAAATAGCACTACCAATGGTCTTATCTGTACTCTTCTACTGTCAGCTTGACCAGGCTCTTAGAAAAGAAACAAAAAGCAAATCAGGACTTCAGGCCTCCCAGCAGCACAAGCAGGCTTTGTACTGGTTAACTAGGAAGCTCTGGCTCAAAATGGGCTGTCGAAGCAAGATGCTTGTTTTGTTTATGTCTGTTACTCCTGCTCCATCAATTCTCTTTTTTTTTCCCCCTGCAAGACATCACCAGAATGCTTGTCAGTCTCTATTGGACAGGAAACACGTCAATTATAGGCAAATTTTTCATTGTATTTTATTGTATTTTTTAGTTTTAAAATAATTCTATTTTCAGAAAAAAAACTACAGGTAAACTTTTGTTTACCTTTTAAACTTTTTAAATTTAATGCATTGGCAATGAACCATATAAAACTTTTTTTTAAAGTTTCTATTAGTCCTGGTGATGTAGTGATTTATTCTTGGGCTGCTAAACACAAGGTCAGCAGTTTGATACCATGAAGAGCTCAATAGGAGAGAGATGAGGCTTTGTGCTCTCATAAAGAGAGATCGTTTTTTGGAAACCCACAGGGGCAGTTCTACTCTGTTCTATGAGTTGGGATTAACTCGATGACAGTGAGTTGGGAGGGTTTTTTCATTAGCCTAATATCTACCATTCATTGAATAAATATTATCTTTATTTTAGAAGACACTCCCCAAGCTGGACACTAGTAACTGAGAACCTTAACCATGAAAGCAGAAGAGGGACGCAGGAACTCACATATTTCCCTGTGCAGGTGAGATGATTACAAGGTCTCTCCCTGCATTTCAGGCCTTCCTTTTCTTATCCTAAGAGAGACTCACATTCAGAAACTGGTCCGATCACCTGAACTAATAACTGACTTCAGAATTTCATCCTTCATTCTAACAGACGCTTTCCTACGGGCTTCATTGCAACGTGAGGGAGGACCGTAAAAAGCAAACAGACGGGGGAAAAAGTTTGAATGACTCTCACACAAATGTATTGTCAAAAAATACTATCAATATCCAGAAGCGTCATGAGTAACCAGAAATTTACTCTACATAAATGAAATTATCAATCATTAAAAAAGAAAAAAACATACACACATAAAAACCGAAAAAGATATTGTCATTGGGTCAATCCCAAGTCCCGGTGATCCTGCTGGTTCAGAGGTTGCCAGACCGCAGCTACGTGGGAACAGAGGGCCGTGGCTTCTCCCTGAATTCCTGCGCGTGTTTGATCTCTGCCCTTTTCAGTTAGTAGAGAGCACACACCTTGGGGAGACCCAGGAAGTCTATGAAAACTCATAAGTGCTTTTTTCAAAGGTGTTAACTGTCACTCCCGATGAAAATCACACATGTACCTCGTCTCTCAAAAAAGCCTCTTGCTGTGTGATGAGGAGGAGGAAGAGGGATTTTAATAAGGGCTGACTTAGATCCGTCACCACATTTTATCCATTGGGATGTGGCGAAGTGGTTCTGTATTAGGCTGCTAACCACAAGGTCAGCACTTTGAAATCACCAGGTGCTACGCAGGAGCAAGACAAGGTTTCTACTCCTGTAAAGAGTTTCAATCTCATCTGGTCCCTGGTCAAAGTCTGCTTCGGTAATGGTGCTGCTGCCTGGAGTACTAGCTTTCACCATGAACTTAGCCACATACTGCATCGTGGGAAACACATCATCAGTCATCTACAACATGTTTGGACACGTCCAGGTCTGCATCACTTAATGTGAAGGTTACGTTTTATTTAAGAATAGCCATTGTCAGTGAACCAGGTCTTGGCATCTTATGTACATCATTTGGCATCCCCGCCTCTACCTATTGTAAAGTCAGTGAACAGGAGGGAAGTAGGAGCAAACCCGTGCAGCATCCATAATTGGGTATTGTGACAAAAAGCAAGTTGCTACAAGAAGATTAAAAAAATAAATGTTGTCAAATGTACACAGGACTTTCAAAGAAGAAAAATGATAAATAATGTAAAATTCATTAAATCACAGTATATAAGAAGTAAGAAATAATACAAAATGGAATTTTATCTATAAATGTGAATTTTTTTTTTAAATGTGAATTTTTTAAAAAGCCCTCTTAAAATTAATTTTCTAAAGCAAAGAATGGATTGTCTTTCTTTTCAAAGATAATTACATTAAATGTAAAGAATATAAGATAGTTTGGTTATACCCCATGAAGTATCTGAAAATTGAAATTTTATAATAATGACAAAAAAAGTGTTACAATCTCAGAAAACCATGGGGCAATTTTATCCTGTTTTACAGGGTTACTATGAGTGGGAATCAAATTAGTGGCAGTGTGTTTGAATTCTTAGCTTATGTAAACTTCATAAATGCTTTCTGTGTTTAATATTTCTGGTTAAAAATAAATCCATTGTAGGTAACAAACCAAATTGCAAAACATGCAAAATTTCTTTTAGTGTTTAGGTAAATCAATAACGCAATGGTCTTAAGCCATTGAAGTAATACATAATGCACCGAGGTGTCAACTGGTACCTGGGACTGAAAGACATCTAGAAAATATCCTAGAGAACCCAACCTAGCATTAGCTTTTTCCTTTAAAGAGATGTTCTTATTAATAATGAATGATACCACCAGCCAAAAAAAAAAAATCACCTGTGCTTCCAAATCCAGGGACACTTATGGTAGCCAACTAAAAAGTAGGGGGGGAGAGAAAAAAAAAAAAAGAAATGGGTAGCGAGGAAACAGGGCACTAACCCACCCAAGGCAAGGATATTGTTTACATCTCCACAGGGAAAGAGGGACCAGACATCAACCCGGTGCTCCAAGACATGAATGCAATGTATCGGCATAAAGCAGGGACCCAGTAGAGAGATCTGAGGGGCCAGCGCCAATCTCAACTACCTGGACCACCCCCCTCCCGGCAGAAGAATTCACTTCAGAGGACAGCACTGAAGCTACAGCTCAGGGAGAGGGACATGTCTGATCAGAGCACTCAGGAGCAAATGAAGGGGAAAGAAAAGAGAGTGAAGCACATCCTGGCTCACCAATCCTTGAGGATGATATCTCTGCTCAGAGTGGCCAATACACAGAGAGGACCATATGGCCTGCCCCACTATAAGACAGATGTCCCTCACTGACCCATAGCTCTACGGGGGACAACACTGGAGACACAGTGTGGGAATTGCACCTAATCCGACTCCACTATACTGAGGCAAAACACTAAGGGTGTGCAACAGAACAGCAAGGGGAGCAGAGCAATGAAGTCCTGAGGGAATACCAAATACAGACTTTGGGGCCAGGGTGTGGCACCTCATCAGACTCAACCGGAAAACACTCCTAAAGGTCAACAAAGAGACCTAGAACTATTTACTGGCTTTTCTTTTTCTTTTTTTGTCATAGGTTTTTCGGTGGTTGTTTTATTTTCTTTTGTTCCTTTGTTTTGCTCTGTCTTATTTTTTGTGCATTATCTCTGCAAGTCTATCTAGATAGGATAGGTGGGATAAACAATCTGGAGTAGAAAACAACTGTACTGACGGTTCAGGGGGCTGGGGGGAAACATGGAAAAGGGAGAGGTGGGGGGGGCGGGGGGAGTGGTGCTAGCAAACCCAGAGACAAGGGAAAAACAAGTGATCCAAAATCAATGGCAAGGAGAGTTTAGGAGGCCTGGTAGAGCTTGATCAAGGGCAATGGAACCGAGAGGAATTACTGAAACCCAAATGAAGGCTGAGCATGATAGTGGGACAAGAGAAAAGTAAAAAGAAATAGAGGAAAGAACTAGGAGGAAAAGAGCATTTACAAAGGTCTAAATACAGGCATGGACATATGTAAATGTATTTACATATGACAATAGGGAAATAGATCTATGTGCATATATTTATAGGTTTAGTAATAAGGTAGCAGATGGATATTGGGCTGCTACTCAAGTACACCCTCAATGCAAGAACACTTTGTTCAATTAAACTGTCATTCCATGATATTCACCTTCCCAACACGATCTCTGAAGACACAGTGGGTGCATAAGCAAATGTGGTGAAGAAAGTTGATGGTGACCAGCTAGCAAAGATATAGCATCTGGAGTTTTAAAGGCTTGAAGATAAACAAGTGGCAATTTAGCTGAGAAGTAACAAAGCCCACATGGAAGATGCACACCAGCCTGTGTGATCATGGGGTGTCGATGGGATCAGGCAGCAGGCATCAAAGAACAAAACATCATATCATTGTGAATGAGGGGGCATGTGGAGTGGAGACTCAAAGCCCATCTGTAGGCAACTGGTCATCCCCCTCCAGAAGGGTCACAGGGAGGAGACAAGCCAGTCAGGGTGCAGTGTAGCAATGATGAAACATACGACTTTCCTCTAGTTCTTTAATGCTTCCCCACCACCATCACCACCACCACTATTATGATCCCCATACTACCTTTCAAATCTGGCTAGATCAGAGCATGTACATGAGTACAAGTAAGAGCTGGAAAGACAGGGAATCCAGGACAGATAAACCTCTCAGGACCAATAATGAGAGTAGTGATACCAGGAGGGTAAAGGAAAGGTGGGGGGAGAAAGGTGGAACCTATCACAATGATCTACAGATAACCCCCTCCCTGGGGGACAGACAACAGAAAAGTGGGTGAAGGGAGACATCGGACAGTGTAAGGAATGACCAAATAATATTAATTTATAAATTATCAAGGGTTCGTGAGGTAGGGGGAGGTGGGGAGTGAGGAGGAAAAATGAGGAGCTGATACCAAGGGCTCAAGTAGAAAGAAAATGTTTTGAGAATGATAACAGCAACAAATGCACAAATGTGCTTGACACAATGGATTGTGTATGATACGAGTTGTACAAGCCCCCAATAAAATGATAAAAAAAAAAAATCCTAGGACTTCTAATACCAAAAAGATTTACAAATGCCTGAAAGTTGCCTGGTAAAACAAAATTTATTAGCAATGTTCATCTCTGTTATTTATCACTTGATTTTGAAATTTCTGAAAATGTATTTCTATGTTAAATGACAATTATTGCTAATAACATAGAAAGAGTTTATATCGATAATATTATAAACTTACTTTGTATAGATCCTATATTGGATAGCCTCCAAAACTCAAAAACTCACTGCCATCCCAGTCGATGCCAAGGTATAGTGTCCTTACAAGGCAGCGTAGAAGTGCCCCTCTGAGTTTCAAGACTGCGACTCGACGGGGGCAGAAGACCCAGTCTTTCTCCCAGAAAACACCTGGTGATTTCAAACTGCTGATCTTGCAGGTATCGGTCCAATTCATAATCTCTATTCCACCAGGGCTCCAAGCCTATTGGACATTCTTCCAGATACTAATTCTAATTTAATCTTTTTAATAGCACCAAAGGGTTGTTATTTATAGCTTAGAAAACTATGACTCTCTAAGTAATTTTGCAAAAAGCATACTGATGCAGTCTCAACGCTGTTTAAATATAGTTTTTCCAACAATAAGGAGAAAAGGAGAGGGGAAAAACGTGTGTGCGAGAGAATGCAGTTTTATTATCTCCACCCAGTGCCTTTACTCTCTCCACGGCCTTTCACTTACGTAGAAAGCTGTCCGGTTGGATGGGTAACTGATAGTTCAAACCACCAGTCAATACAATGGAGGGGAAAAAATAAACCATCTGCTCCTATATATAATTATAGCCTCAGAAACCCTATTTGGAATCAGAATTGACTTGATGGCAGTGGTTACTTTAAAAGAAAGCAACCTCAATGTCTTTAATACTAATAAGGACTATTTCTAATTACTAATTTGCAGCGGTAGTTAAAATGCCATATATCATATCTGTAGTTGAAGTAAAATCCCTCTAATAACTGTATCGCATTCAGCTCTTTTTGATCTGCTTTTATATCCATTTGACTCAACTTTGTCTTCATAACTATAGGAGTTATATACTGCTGACAGGAAGGAAGCGAATGATATGGCAGTATGCATTTATAAACACTTGTATTTAGAGCGTTTGGAGCCCGGTGTGGCAGTTCTACTCTAACTTAGGTCTCCATGGGTCTGAATCAATTCTAGGACACTGGGGTTTTTGATGAGTAGATCGGTAATAAAGAGGAAGAAGTACAAAGGAAATAATTAAAAATTTAAATGTTTTTATAAGATAATTTTGGAAATATACATCTTCATATAACCTATAAATTAGTTTCAAAATAAAACAAAACCAATTAATGGTGAGTTGATTCCAACTCATTGCAACCCTGTGGGTGATAGGTAGAAGTGCACTCCCTAGGATTTGCACCTTTTGGAAACAGATTGCCAGGCCTTTCTTCTGAATTGACTCTAGGTAGGTTCAAATAATCAACATCTTGCTTAATAGTTGGGCATTCACCCATCTTCAATTTTCAAAATAGGAGTGTCAAAACCTATGCCCATTTTTCCTTAACAAATGTGAAGAGTAACAGGAAACTATAAATAAAAAGGAAGCCCTTAGGGCACAATAGTTAAGCGCTCAGCTGCTCACTAAAAGGTCAGTGGTTGAAACCAACCAATCTATCCCTGAGAAAAGAAGTGGCACCTTCTCCTGTAAGGATCACAGTCTAGAAAACCTTACTCAGCAGTTTTAGTCTGCCACATGGGTCCCGATGAGTCATCATCGACTGGCCGTCACCTAACAACAGTGTCTATAAAGTAAGTACACATTCTTGGAGAAAAGTGCTCCCATTCAATTAGTAATTATTCACATCATTTTTGAAGAATGCCTTGACTTGTTTCTTAGTGCCAATGTCACGTGCAAATTCAAACTAGCCCAGACTGGGCTGGGTTCCGACTTGGAGGAGAGGCATTGGTTGTGGCTCAGGGAAGGTGCCAGAGGAAATGCTATTATTGAATCCACAATTAGTGTTCCCCAGAGGAAACTAATGACTCAGCACAGCGCTAGATGGTAGCAGGTAGCGATGCCATATTTCAATTGAGATGTCAAATCTAAATTCAGTCCACTGGCTTAGTCACCAAGATTTTCTTAAAAGGGCTAAGCCTTGCCTTCAGGTCTTGGCTTACCTAACTTTGAGTGTTCCTTAATCCATAATCTTTTCCATGGTGATAACCAAGATAATTTTCCTACACATTGGGATGCTAACTCGGCAGTTCAAAACCACCAGCTGCTCCCTGGGAGAAAGACGAGGCATTTTACTCCCACAGAGAGTCACAGTCTCATGAAACCACAGAGGCAGTTCTACCCTGCCCCATACAGTTGCTTTGAGTTAGAATTGCCTCAACGTCGTGAGTTTGGATTTTGATAAGCAAAAGGTTGGCAGTTCCAACCCACCCAGCAAATCCCTTGGGGATAGACCTGACTATTACAACCTACAGAAACCTATGGAGCAACCTGACTATGCCCCATAGGGTGGTTATGAATTGGGGTCCACTCAAAGACACAGAACGAGAAATTTTAAAATATATGTTTATACGTGCACAGGTTTATTCCAAACAAAATATGTCTCAACATGCCTCTGTGATCGGTGGATGGACGCAGACAAGTTCTCAGTTCTACCCTTATTTAGTCTCAGAGGGTGTCTCCAAAAATAAGAGAGCAAAAGAAGATACTAAATAAAACAAACAAACAAACAAAAACACCTGTTGCATAAAAATTCACTAGCTCAAAGGCCACATCTTTCCATCAGTCTTTTAAGCAAGCTTGAAGCTAATAACAATTATTTTATAGGCTAACTCCACCATAACCCAAGAAGAGTCTTAAACCTGCCAATATGATCCAGAAAGCAAGGTCCAATCAAAATAATGGTTAATGAAGGGATCTGCTTAATACAGAGTGGTCAGTCCAGAAGGTTGTGGCAGCTCTTTGGAAGGATTGGCAACAAATAATCTTCTAGATTGATGTTCTCAAATGACTAAAAACAATCACAGCTATGAAACAGGTTTGGGAAAATTGAAAACTGCATTAGCAAGAAAAAGGCCAGGAAAGTTACACAAAGAAATCCCA
>NW_022111324.1:29476448-29503276 GCF_000313985.2 Echinops telfairi | reverse complement strand
ACCCCCCACCCCCTGCCAATTACAAATGAGTAATTGCTCATTGTTCAAGGGCAACAAGCGCTGTCCTATATGAATTTCATTAGGAAACCTTACCCAACCCATGCTAAAGCCCTGATTTTGCCATTCCTGAGTTCCTTTTGCTCCCCAAATGCAAAGACTATGTCAAAGGGATGCTGTTTGAGTTCCTTCAGGATAGTGAAACTGTCATTTTCACGTGGGGTAAAAACCAAGAGTGCACAATTCTTCAAGGGAAGGTGATAGAGGTGGAAGCACTCAAAATAGAAATGTATAAAGCTAGATATCAGATAGCTTCACGTTTTGATATCTATTTTTAAATATATTTCTAAGATTAAGTAGCTATGCTTTTTTACTTACCCTTGTAGCCTCTTTGCCATTTAAAAAACATTATCAGCAAATGCACAGGTTCATGGATTTGATTCCCCCTTGGCACCAGCTCCCCCACCGGGTGACACCCTCTGGAAATGCCTTACATTACTAAGGGTCAGAGTAATAATGTCATGCTCCGGACTTAAATTGCTGTTGTTGTGTTTGTAAATATTTTACACTTCAGCTTTCCTTCTGAAGTTGATATCTGCCCTCCCGCCCTTTTATAAAAAACTTCAATAAATTCTGGGGTCACAAATATTGTCATGGTTTGGACAATCCCTCAAAACAATGCTAGAAAATCAGAACTAAAATCTTACATTTACACTTTATTTGGGTAATCTTCTTACAAGCCAAACCACCGGAAGCAGGAGGTGAGTGTGCTGGCTGCAAAGTGCTAAATCAGCCCACAGAAATCTCCAACAAGCAACTGCTTTGCAGGTGTGGTGAAAATGAGTCCAATCTTCCATGCCTTGAGGCTGCCCAAACTGTTGGCCCATGTGGCACTAATCCGTCATTACTAGTTAGCTGGCTTCCCCATCTTTCCTTTATAATAATATTTTTCTCTGTTAAGTATTCGCCACATAATTTTTTAAAAATATCTTCCTATGAAAGCCAGAATTGGGGATTTTATTTCTATAGCAATTTAGACACACACACACATTTTCTTTCATATGCACAGAAAGAAGAAAAAAAAAAAATATATATATATATAAACTAATAGTATTGGTTTCACTTCAGTACTAATTGAATGATCCAACTCTGAAGCTGGGGAAGCTGAATAAAAACATAAAATGGATCTGTGGTTTTGGCCAGAGTCACCACATCAAGATGCCCTACAGATAATGTTCTGGCTCTGTTGCCTGGTGTCAGCTTGGGTCCCACTCATGGCAACTCCACGCACAACAGAATGAAACACGTTAACAGTTCTGCACCATCCTACCTTGAAAATTCAAAATACTCTGAATAAGTTACTATCAGAAATTGAGTAAGTTCCCCATTATAACCCAAACCCACTGATGTCGAGTCAATTCCTACTCAAAGGCATTCTCTAGGACAGAGTTGAAGTGCTGCATAGGATTCCTGTGCTATAAATCTTTACAGAATCAGCCTGCAACATCTTTTTCCCGTGAAGTGGCTAGTGAATTCAAACTGCTCAACCTTTGGGCTAGCAACCTACCACTCTAACCTCTGTGCAACCAAGGCTCCTTAAGATGCTCTCTAAAAGATCAATATAAAAAATCAATTGTACTTCCATATAAATGCAAAAACTAATTGGAAAATGAGATTTACTTGCATCTTTTCAATTACACTAACACATCAAATATGAAGAAGTGTATCTCAGAAAGACATGAGATTTCTTACTGGAAACTGTAATATATCATTCCAAAAATGATTATTTATATTTGGATTAGATTCATGGATTATTTACGGATTAGAAAATTCAAGATTGTTTCTTGTCATGTCTCCCCTAATTAATTTGTAGAATCATTACATTACCAATCAAATACCCAGAAGATGGGTCTGAGGGCTCTTCGCTGTATTCTCAGGGAACATCAAGGTCAATTTGCATAGCATAGTGCAAATAGATAATATTTTGCATCCTACATTGGTGAGTAACAACTGAGGTTTTAAAAGCTTATGAGCAGCCATATTAGGGGCAACTATTCATCTCACTCTATCTGAAGCAAAAGAAAGTGAAAAATTTGAAGACACGTGGAAACGATTAGTCCAGTGGACTAATACACCACCCCAAAGTCAGCTCCCATGATCCTGGGGCCAGAACTAGATGGTAGACAACTACCACCACCAGCTGCTATGAAAGAGATCACATGAGAAGTCCTGAACAGAATGGGAGAGAACGTGAAACAAAACTCAAAATTTTTAAAAAGTGAAAAAAGACCAGATTTACAGGTCTGGTTGAAACTGGGGAAACGCCAAGGAAGCTCCTAAGGCAGCCTTCAGGGCTGGAAATGAACTTACCTCTGAGGCTCAAGTGTCAATTACAGCAGAGAGGTAAATAAGGGAAACAATGACAGTAAGAAGAATTCTCAGCCCTTAAAATCAAAATGGCACATTCGCCCAAGGACAAATCAGAAGTGTCAGGAAAGAAGGGGGGATGACAACCGGAAACATGGGGAGGAAGTGGATGTTCCATTATGGGAATGGCAATCAATGAGATGAACGAACGTGTATAGGAATTATTGAATGAAAACCTGATCTACGCTGTAAATGATCACTCAATTAACAATAAAAGTGTAAAAATATTCTAGAAAATTTCTGTTTGCTTCTAGTTTTCTGTGAAAATTCATAAGTTGATTATAAACTTAATATAAAAATGCAAGTTAAAACTTGAAAAGAAAAATGTTGGAGGATCTACATCATCACATAAAATGACACATTTTAAAGCTGCAAAACTTAAGACTTTGCTACTAATACAAACAAAGACTCGTAGCGGAGCATCACAGACTAGACATCACGGCACACTCGTGTAGTCACCCATCTAACAGCAAAGGAACTGTTACCGTTAAGTGATGATAGAATGGTCTGCAGGAATTAAATAAAGGATGTGTAATATATTCAGATAATTAAATGAAACATGGTAATGGAAAAGTAGGGGCTTTTGTTACTCACAGCATGACTGAATCTAACAGAAACAATATTAAAAGCAGACACTCATATGAAGGCCAAAACACACAAAACTTCACCAGAGTTCTCAAGGTCAAATATTGGTTACCTTTTAGTGGTGTGTTGACTAAGAGGATATGAGCAAGCCTTCCTGGACACCTATAATATTCTGATTTTTTATTCAGGTACTAATTTTATCGGTAGAATGCATATGCAAAATTCCATCCAGCTGAATTATTAAAATGTATGCACCTTATATATGTTATATCTCAATTTTTAAAGAGAAAAACAGAAGCTTATAGAGAAAACTGAAATAGAACTAACTGCATGCAACCAAATTACAAAACCAGAGAATATGAGATATTTTAAAAAAACAGGAGAATGACTAGAAGGGGCAAATTAAGTATATTTATATATATAAACATTTAGCATCAAAGGGACCCTTGATAAGTCCTTATCCAATATTCAATTAAACAGTGCTATACAAGCAGGGCAAGAAAGAGGCTGGTGGCTAAGGAGAAATGTAACTGAAGAGAATACTGTTGCATTTTAAGTAAAAATGAGATGTTAGATTATCCCTCAAAATCTATAAAACTTATTTCTACTCAGCATAAACCATCACTGAACCTCAAGTGTCACTATAAAATCAGAAAAGAAAGTGTTTATCTCCAAAGGAATTACATATTAAACTTTCAACTCCTCAATTGTTTACCAAAAGTTGAACTCCCACAGAGGAGTTTAAGTATATCTTAATAAATTGAGAAATCTTACAGAACTAATTATTTCTTGGAAAATGTACCAAAATATATCCTAAATCTCAGAACTGTATTTATCCTCTCTCCATCAATTCATGTCGACTGTATGGTAAATATGCAGGCCAATGTTGCTATGTGATAACTACATTTTGTATTGCTCCCTGAAAGGACAGCTCCCTTCCCTTCACTCCAGGTCTTCTGGAAAATTATAGTGCTGAGAAGAAGGGAGCGTTTAATTTCATTATGCATGATAGTCTTTTTGTACACAGTGAATACACAGGTCTGTTATACAGTCCTACTTTATTAGAGGAGAAATACTCAGAAATGTATCTGTCCCTACTCCATAAAATACATAAACGGTAAATTACTTACTATAATGTGCTGATAAGGATCTATAAAAGACATTTTGGCCTGAAGTACAGGAAACTTTTTCACACTTCAAAGATCTTCTCTGGCAGCCTAGGCTTCTTTAAACCCTAGAAAATAAACAGAATTATTAAGCTTCCTCTTGGATACGGTTCCAACTTTTAAATAACAATGACCATGCATGTGAGGAAGTGAACATCGACCAAAGGGAGACAGAATTGAGTCCTCTGATTATATATGTAGATTAGGAGAAGGGAAAAATTTGATAGTATTGTTTAATTTTGTATTTATTTGTTCAAATTTATTCCATGAGTAATACTAGGAAAGTCCAGGATTTTTTTTCATTTGCCAAGTTTTTATGAGAAACTCATTGGAATTACGGAAAATTAAAATTATTTTTGTGCTGTTTATAATTTGAAAGCCACATGGCATTGTTTATTTCCTCATTGGGCTCAGCATCACACAGAGGGATAGTTCAGTGTAGCTCTTAGAAATATCCAAAATAATCTCAAGATGAATTTGAATGTTACAACTGACATTTTAAAAGAAATATGTGCTCATCCTAAGATGCCAAATTACTTTAGAAGCAGTTAAATGAAAATATTTGAAAGAGAAAACAGAATCCTCTGCTCTTTCATTTTTGCTTCTATAATTATTCCATATTATTAAAATTCAAATGAAAAGAAGCATTCAGCAACCATCTTTGTTCTTTTTGTTTGTTTGTTTGTTTGTTTAATCATTTTATTGGGGGCATTTACAGATCTTAACACAAACCATACATATATCCATTTTTTCAAGCACATTTGTACAGTTTATTCACTTTTTACTGTCACTAAGAACATAATGATTTGGAAACTATTCTTGTTTAGTCAACTTTAATTTAATTAATGAATGGGGTCATTACCAGCAGTTGCAAGTTCATACTACATCATTGTTTTTTTCTTTTTTTAATTATTATTATTAATCATTGTATTGGGGGCTCATACAACTCTTACCACAATCCATACAGTCATCCATTGTGTCATGTGTCAAAACACATTTGTACATTTGTTGCCATCATCATTCTCAAAACATTTTCCTTTTACTTGAGCCCTTGGTATCATCATCTCACTTTTCACCTCCCTCCCCCACCCTCCATCCCTCACGAACCCCTGATAATTTATAAACTTTTTTTTTTTCATGTCTTACACTGACTGCTGTCTCCCTTTACCCACTTTTCTGTTGTTCATCCCCCAGCAAGGGGGTTCTATGTAGATCACTGAGATCGGTTCCCCTTTTCTCCCCACATCTTCCCCTTATCCTCCTGGTATGGCTACTCTCAATATTAGTCCTGAGGTCTTTATCTGTCCCGAATTCCCTGTGTTTCGAGTTCTTATCCATACCAGTGTATATGCTCTGGTCTAGCCGGATTTGTAAGGTAGAATTGGGGTCATGACAGCGGGGGCGGGGGCGGAGGGGTGGGGAAGCATTAAAGACCTAGAGGAAAGTTGTCTGTTTCATTGGTTCTTTCATCACAGTGTTTTTCCCTTGGTGATTCATAATACACACACTCCTTCAGCATTCTGTGATTCACATTGTAAACTGAACCAGGTTTGCAAATTATCTTTAGCTGTTTGGCTGGTCTCACTAGCCAATCATTAGCTGTTTGTCTGGTGTCATTAGCCAATCATCAATTGTCTTGGTTATGTTTGAATGGATATGACTGTTATTGTTAACCATTTTTAGGTTTCTATTCAAATATCATCTTCCAAGTGAAGCCTTCACTAGTCATATTAATTAAAAACTAACAGTATCCCCACTTGTTTTATTCCAGGTAGCATCTGCCTGGAGACAAGTGATGAGTGTCTACAAACACACCAACATGGGATCATTAATTAAACACCAATACGTCAACAATAAATGTTTTGGAGACAGCAGATAATCTCAGTTCACACAAAGCAACAAGGTACAGTACCCCAACAAAGAGCCAAGTTAGAGATTCAGAAAACCTTTCAGATAAAGAAATAGCAATAGAACTGCCTGACAAAGAACTCAAAGATGTATGTGTATATAACTCTATATTCTACTTAGGTGAGCAGGAACCGGGGTCTTAGAATCTCTTGAGTAGTCACCTGAGGTGCAACTATTGGTCTCTTTCTGAAACAAAGAAGAATAAATAACCCCAGGATTGATGAGCTTGTCGGGACAGCATGCAGAATAAGGGTTTCGGAGGACAGGTGTGTGTGTGTGTGTGTGTGTGTGTGTGTGTGTGTGTGTGTGTGTGTGATGAGGGGGTGGAGCTAAAAGGGAGACAATATCAGGAGTCCAGGAAGAAAGAGAATGTTTAGAAACTGTGTTAGCAATTGTTCAATACTGCTTGACATTTTTGAACTATGGAATGATATATGCAATAACCCCAATTAATAATAAATTTTAAAAGAAAAAAAATCAGAGACAGATGGAAACAATAAATATAAAGGCTTAATGGACCACAAGCACATGCACGACTCTGAGACCACATGAATTAGATGTTGCCCAGCTAGTCTTACCAAGTGCTCTGAAAGGGATCACAGGCGTTATTGCTGTTAAGGGCTAACTAGTCTGTTTTGACTCATAGTAACCCTATGTACAACAGAGAAAAACACTTCCCCGTCTTAGGCCATCCTCACAATTGCTGTTATGAGCCCCCGGTGACAGCCGCTGTCTGTCAAGTTCCTCCTCTTATCCACTGTTCGTCTACTTTACCAAGCTGCATGTCCTTTTCCAGGGACAGGTTTCTTCGGACAGCACCTCTACAGAGGAGGTCTCACAATAATCCTCACTTCTAAGGATCTCTCTGGGTAAACTTCTTCCAAGTTGTCTGTTCTGTGGAGAGTCCATGGTACTTCCAATATTCCTCCCCAGAACCGTGGATAAAAGGCATAAGTTATCCTTTAGTCTACCTTCAACATCCAACTGCAACATGCACGGGAGGCAATTGAAAGTGCCATTGCTTGGGTCAGACACACCTTACTTTCCAAAGTGCCATTCTTGCTCTTTTAACACTTTTAAGAGATCTTCAGCAGCAAATGTCTCCAATGTAATCTGTCATTTGCTGTCTTAACCGCTGCTTTTAATATTATCTCCCAGTATGGCTAATGTATTTATGTTTGTTACATTCAGGGTAGCCTACTTCAGTTGCCAAGGCAGAACATAACTAATATCCTAGAGATTCTTGTGGAATATGCTCTCATAAATGACACAGTGTAAAATTCACCGGCCTCATTCACACTCTAACTTCCCAACACTCACTTTTTTTTTTTCACTAACCCCAAGATGTGAGAAAATTTCTTAATATGAGCTCTTTATACAAGCACATGCTAGGTCACAGGGCCCGGAAAGCATGCGTCCTTTGAGTTTCTACAGTGTAATAATGCTTAAGTGCTCCATCCTCCTTTTTCAGAAACTAAAGTGTCCCTGGAGGTATCGGGTGATTCCAGGGCAACCACTATCTGGATGCTTGATGGTTAGGTTCACTTTCTTCAGAATGAAATCACGGGTCATTACAAGAACACAGTGACTACATTTTGGATTCCGGTTAGGAGCAGGCCCCCATCTTCCTGGACCCTCAGTAATAATAGTAGCAGCATGTATTTTAGCTTCCTGACGAGTCAAAGCATCTCTATTTAGCTGGCCACATTAAACACTAGGAACGTGTCTTTCTCCCACACTTAGCTTGGGTTTGGAAATCTCATTGACACAAGGTTGCACAATGTTATAATCATGAACATTCATATTTTTTTTCTTTTTATAGCGAAACTGAATAATCAGCTGTGGTCACATATGCCTATAATATTTTAAATCTAAAACAAGATATATATAACTCAAAGTGCTCTCTCTATAGATAGATAGATAGATAGATAGATAGATAGATAGATAGATACAAATCATACCCTGAAATAAGAAACTTCTTGAACATTAAGGGAGGCGAATTTGGATACACTTTTCACAATACAATTTCCTGTGCAACAGGACTGTTGATTTTCAATGAATGCTTAGCATTGTGTGGTCTGACAAAAGCTCTTTAGTCACGTCGTCAATGACAGAGACAGACGGTCATCTATGGCAAAAGTGAACAAAAAACAAAAATACAAAGCAGAGCATTTTGTCAATTTTCACTCTGAATAAATACAACAAGATACAACGAGAAAACATGGGATTCTGTGTAGGTTTTTGGCATCTGAAGGACAGGACAGAAAGGCAATGATCCCTTTCAACATCCCTCTACTTCATTGGAAGGAACAAAGGGTGTCATTTAAAAAGATAGTATCTTTTCCGTTAGTAAAGCTGTCTTGTTGCTAGGATGCTGAACAGGTTTCATAGAACTTCCAGTTTAAGACAGACTATGAAGAAAGGCGTGGAAATCTACTTCTGAAAATCAGCCAATGGAAAACCTATGGATCACACTGATGTAATCCTTAACTAACTATGGGGATGTGTACAGGAACGGGAAGTGATCCATTCTGCTATGATAGGGGCTTCCATGGGTCAGGGGCTAGCTTCTCAGAGCCAACAACTGTCGGTTTCAATATTGGGGTCATGTTGTTAAAGTATGTCTTCTTTTTCTAACCCCATGGTTCTGATCATCGGTTTCTTCAAGAATCTACATGTGACCTCCTCCCTGGGGGATGGACAACAGAAAAGTGGGTGAAGGGAGATGTCGAACAGGGCAAGATATGACAAAAGAATAATTTATAAATTATCAAGGGCTCATGAGGGAGGAGGGAGAGCAGGAAGGGAGGGGAAAAATGAGGATCTGATGCCAGGGGCTTAAGTGGAGAGCAAATGTTTTGAGAATGATGAGGGCAATGAATGCACAAACGTGCTTTACATAATTAATGCATGTATGGATTGTGATAAGAGTTGTATGAGCCCCTAATAAAACGATTTTTAAAAAAGAAAGAAAAAAAAAGAAAAAAAAATGAAGTGAATAGTTCTTAAGGCTCAGACACACAAAGAGAATAAAAGGAGAAAAGTATGCAAATGTCTAAGCACAGAACCTAGGAAATAAAGCTCCACTCACTCCCTGCCATTGAGTCAATTTGGACTAAGAAGGCGTAAGACAGGGGAGAGCCGCCCCTGAGACTGCAACATTGTAGGGAGAGAAAGCCCATCTGTCTCCCACAGAGCCGCTGGGGGTCTCAGCTTGTTGACCTTGTGAGTAGCTGCTCGACTCATTCTTTTTTTTTTCAAAACCATCTTATTGTGAGCTAATACAGGTATTATATCATTCCTCAGTTCAATCACATCAAGCAGTATTGTACAATTGCCACCAAAATCAGTCTCAAAGCATTGCCTTCCTTCTTGAATTCCTTGACTTAATTTTTTTAAATTGGGAGTTAATATATATATCAATTCCACAATTCAATCATGTCTAGCAGTGTTGTACAATTGCTACCACAATCAGTTTCCAAACATTCTTTTTATTCCTAGACTCCTTGATATCATTTCCGTTTTACCACCCCCTCCCCTCCCCACTGTACCCACCCCTGTGAAACCCTTATTCTACTTGCTGTCTCTATAGGGTCATTAATCCTGGGTTTCATCTACCGAAAAAGAGAAAAACACAACTTCAGGAGGGTAACCCCCAGTGGCATAACACCTCTGAGATAAACCCTAATATGAACAAACAAAAAACCAAACAAAAATACAGAAAATGTTGAAAACCAGATCAGGTCCAGAATGCATCAAAGTCGGGATCAACTGACAAGATTTTAACCGTTCCTGTCTGGTTTATCCCTTTGATCTTCTATACTCATCTCTCCAATGTACTCTGTTTAGTAACCACTTTCATCCCAACCGTATCTTGGGTTCCCACTGTCATCCACAGCCTTCTGCAAACTGGATTCTCACAATTCAGTCTCTGATACTATTCCCTTTTTGAGTTTGGGTTATAGGATTTACAATCCTTTGGTCACTGAAGTGGGCGTGCTTCTTCCATTTAGATATTATCATTCTTATGTAGATTATAGTTACTAAACACTACTAAAGTTATAAATTCCTGCATCATTTTGCTGGTGCTTTTTTAAGAAAATAAATTTTCCAAAGGCAGTTCCAGAAGACAACATAACATATTATATTTAAATGCAAAAAGACCTAGAATTTTTTTTAAAAGGGGGGGGGGGTCGTGCTTAGGATTTCTCAAGCAAAAAAAATACAAAGAAAAATTTCAAGCCTGAAGTTACAACATGGATGGATTCTATGTGCAAAATACTGAACAATACAGGAATAATCCGGATATAATTAAAGGAATACACAGAAGTGACTGTACCAAAATAATTGATAGGGGTTCAATCATTTCTAGAGATACCATGAGGTCGCTGATGGCATTACAGGAAGAAATCCATGTTGTACTGAAATGATTGGCCAAAAACAAGGATCCAGGAATTGACAAAATATCAGTTGAAATGTTTCAATAAACTGATGCTATGCTAGAAGCACTCACCTACTTATGCCAAGAAATTTAAAAGACAGTTACCTGACCAGCCAACTGGAAAAGATCTATATTCATGCTAATTTCAAATAAAGGTGATCAAACAGAATGCAGAAGGTCACATGTATACAAAGGCACAGATTAATTAACCCAGCTGTGTATCATTGTCCTCACCCTTCAGCCTTGCCAACAGTATAATCTCTGCCCGTTCTTCAGGTTTCCATTTAAATTCATTCCCTGAAGTAAGCCACCTTTTTACCTCTCTATTTGGGTAGAGCCTACTATTCTTTATTAATATCAGACATAGTATACATCTCCCTTAACTGTGAGCAATATGTAGTAATGGATGTCTTTGCCTTCCTATATCCAAGTACTTGGCCCTGGGCCCAGAGTGATCACATAATCACTTCTGACAAGGGATAAACCCACAAACTTGAAAATTTGTAGAGTGAACTGTTCAGAAAGTAGTTGAGGTCTCCTATTGAGAAATAATCAATATGAAGCAGATCCTTGGGTTAGGCCAGGTGGACTACAGAAACAAATCCAATGACACTCATTTATGAATATGAAAGAACTTTATATCAATACATCAAGAAAGGGTCCCAGCCCAGACCAACTTAAGTTCATAAGTCAAATACTAGTCCATAAATCCCTATTCAGACTCATGCAGCCACATTTAACTATGCAGAACGCAGGAAGATCCTTGGCCGGTGGATGCAGAGTCTTATGGATCCAAGGTCAGAAATATGACAGCTGCCAGGGTTAGTGGAGTCCCAGCAAGCAGGAAGGTGGAGAGGCAGAGGGAGAGCAGTCCCCAGTGGCTCTTACTCTTACGCTATCAAAAAATCTCAGACTGACTTGATTGACATAAAATCAAAAGCCTGTTTATAAAACTTAGAATGATAAATGGGAAGAGATCTTTAAAAATACACCCAAAAGTTGCTTTTGAGTGCATTCCAACTAAGGATCACTCCATGTGTGTTAAAGGTCAGGCTAGCTCTGTGCCCCCTGGGGTTTCTCATTGGATGCTTTGTCAGAAGTGGTTCACCAGACTGTTCTTGCCTAGTGGCCCTTTACAGTTAGTAGTTGCACAGCCTGGGTATGTCATCCAAGGGCTACGGTACAAATTTTTAAAAATTCACACGTGTTCAACATTTCACAGGTGCCAGGTACCATGCTAAGTAATTTGTATATATCACCTCATTTAATCTTCCTAACAAGATAAGGATTGTTATTTCCATGTAAAGGAAAAGTAAACTTACATGATTTGCCTAAACGCCAACTCCAAGTAAAGTAAACATCTCTAAGCCAAGGAACTACAAGGGATTAACTCCCAGGAAAAGAAACTCTTCCCAGGTCTTATGAGTTAACAATGGCTGATCAGGCCCAAGACTCCTGACCTTCTCTTTCATACCAATTTCCTTTCTTTTTACATCAATTTGCAACTCTAAAAAAGACCCTAAAAGATAGGAAGAGATAATAAACCACTATAGGAGCTCAATAAACAAAGAGGTAACATGGCAGAAGTGGGACTTCAGTCATAGGAGCATAAAGTCCATTGCCAGCAACTCAATTCTGACTCAGAAGCAAAACCAAACTCCCCACTCTAGAGTCAATTCCCATTCATAGGGACCCTGTAGTACAGCGTAAAACTGCCTCTGTGGGTTTCCAAGCCTGTACCTCTTGACTAGAGCAGCAACAACGTGGAAGATCTTCAACACGATGGGCTGACACAGTGGCTGCAACAATGGGCTTAAATGTGAGAATGACACAGGATGGGTGGTCTTTCCTTCTGTGGTGCATAGCATCACTGTCAGCTGGAATAGACTGACAGCACCAACAAGACAAACAGTTCTCATTTTCTCTCAAGGAATGGCTGGGGAGTTTGAGTCAATGACATTATAGTTAGCCTAATCCACTGTGCCAGTGGGTTAAATAAAGAGCGCAGCAGCATTTAGACAAAGCAGGCTCCCTTATCTGATTATTTCAAAAGGTTTCTCTCTCTCTCTCTCTCACACACACACACACCATATATATATATATATATATATGGTATTACTGATACAGGTGAGCTGAGCTACCTTACAGGTTAGGAAACTGAGCTCCATAGACTTTAAGTGACTGGCCAGTTTCACATTTACTTTCTTTGACTATTCTGGTCAGCAATTATTTTCCATTGTTTTACAATTTAGTGACTAAATGCAAGTATTCTTTGCTTTTGATTTTCTAATTCCAAGTCTTTGTGCATTTTATTGCTTTGTCTTTTCAAGCTGTCCTTTGAAATCTTCGCTTGTTTTCTTAAGTCTTTTTTTCCCCATTTTCTTTAGCTACTCTATATTCAAGAGCTAACCTCAGAGTCTTAGTTCACATAAATGTTGGTAGTTTCTTTCCTTCTTTCTTTCTTTCTTTCTTTCTTTCTTTCTTTCTTTCTTTCTTATTTTTCTAATGACCTTTTACTTTCTTCTGGTACAATGTTCTTGGTGTAATCTCACAATTCCGGTCTTCAGTCATTTGTGTTCAACATGTCAAATCTGTTCTTCAAAAAGTCTCTAAATGTGGAAATCCAAAGAGGTAGTTCTACTCTGTCCTGTAGACTTGCAATGAGTCAGCATCAACTTGATGTCAATGAGAATGTAATGTTGTCCTCTAAAGGTTAGTCATTTTAAAACAAAAATTCATCTAATAAATTCAAATTCATCTAAAAATTCAAAAAATAAACAGCTTAGAAAGAAATTAAAGATTTTTACTAACAACTTCAGTCTGATATGGATCAAACATGCAATCAAGATGTATTGATAACTACCATTGAATGGAATAAAAAATTTGGAAACATACACCAATGATTAGTACTTGGAAAACATGGCGTTGGAATTGAAACAATGTCTGTGATCACATGATAGAGTTTTGAAAGACCAGTGAGTTATACATTGCAAATCCATTTTTTTCTACAACAATAATAATGACTCTACACTCAGATGCCACTGGATGCAATTTACAGGAATCAAACTACATCTGTGGGAAAAGATGATGGGCTCAAGATCATGAGCCAGAGCAATCCCAGGGGCCAACTGCTGAACAAGCCATGAATTCCTCATATTCAAGTTCAAGCTGAAGCTTAAGAAAATGACAGCAAGAACATGATAATGAAAATCTGACGCTGGTCCAAAGGAGCCAGATGGACTCGGGAAATAACTCTAAGAGCTGTGAGACTTCAAGTCAGGATCTTGGTGTTAGCTACAACCTTGTAGAGAATCTGATAGAATACAATGGTTCACCGGATGAAAAAGAATAGTATGTGCTTCGAGGACAAGTCAGAGACTACTTGGCTGTTACCTCCTTCAAAGAGAACTGTCCAAACAATGAGATTTGTCACACAAAGATAAACTCTGCGTTAGAGAGTGAAATGCCATTACAGACGCCCAGTAGACACTACTAGGTAGATGGCGCTGCAGCCATGAGGTGAGTAACCTGAGGATCAAAGAATACCTGGGCAAGCATGCGCAGGACTCTGTCGTCCTGAAGAAGAAACGCCAGCGGGTCACAGGACACCCTAGCGGGGAACTCCCAAATGCAACAATGGAATAGTCAGGAGGTTGAAGCCAGCAAAGTGCCCGAATACATTAAGAAAGCTGCCAAAAAGTTTAACTTGAACCTGGAGTGCATAGAAGAAAGGCGAGCCTACTTCGACTTACAGAAACACGTTATCCGAATGCCTCAAGGGCAGGGCAAAGTGTTGTCCAAAGAGAGGACGAGGTTCATTTCTACCCAGCGGCCCTCATCTCTGAACAGCCCAGGAATATTACAGAAGGTACTCGCCAGATACTCTGTGATACCTGCTCTCGAACACAGTACCTGACACGCTCCCGCCTGGACCCTGAGATCCCTGTCCTGGGTCCGCACAGGAAGAAGAAATGATGCTCTGTGATGAGTATGACAGAGGCTGCCGCACTTTCTGTGTGGGTCTTGGTGCTCTTCTGTCAGGTCACTGGACGTGTGATTGTTGTTGGGGAGCTCCCCCGGGTCTAGGAATGCGAGATCCCCTGCGTTCTCTACCTCGCATTGTAATAGGCATGTATGTAAAATATTTGGTGCCAATCTGTTTACAACATTCTCCTTTTGATGCCAATACAACATTTTTTGAAATTAAAAACAAATAGATGTCTGAAACTTTACATCTTCACAGGAGTAGAAACCTCGTCTCTTTCTGAGCCTGCTGGTGGGTTTGAACAGCTGATCTTATGGTTAGCAGGTCACTGTGTAACCCACTATGGCACTAGAGCTTCTGAAAACTACAAGGCCTGGCTAGTTGAATTTATAACCCTTATTGACCTTCTACTTAAAAACAAACATGCAAGAATGCTAATACACTCAGTGTTAGTCTCTGTATTTTCAAACACACCTAACAGAGTAGTGCGCATGCTACAAAAAGGTGTGCACCAAAAATAGCACTTTACTTCTATTTGCTTTTCCTCCAGGCCAGACTTTTTGCAAATATTATAAGTTGAAATGGACTCAATAGCTGTGAGTTTTGTCTTGTTTTGTTTGCTTGTTTGTGGAGTGTTTGTACTTCGTTGGGGTTCCACTCCATTTATAACTACTGCCTTGTTTAAAGCCTACGTACTCAGAATTATAGCAGCGAAAGTCCTATCGGTTCTGTCAAAAACCTGCCAGGGACAGCCATCCAGAAAAACATCAAAGTAGCTTAAATGTTTTATGAGAAGTATTTTATCACTGATAAAGTTAATAGCATTCCAGGTATACTTCCCTTTTTAGCCAGCACATTATTTCAGGCAGTCAGAGAGGTTGTGAGTGTGGTTAAAATGTTGCCAAAAATATTTATGTTGGAAAAGGAAAGCATAGAAGGAAGTATGGATGCTCAAGAAGCTATCAACACACCTGCCTCGGGTGTAATTGTGATATTACACCACCTAACGGGACTAACTTGCTACAAACCCTAGATTGGGTCACACTCAAGTTCACCATTTCGTTGTTGTATGTTTGTTTTTTATTAGGTTATGAGAAATTTTAGAAATGTGCTTATAATAGAATGGTAATTCACTTTTTAAATGGACATGAAACCCGTCAATTGTAGGGTTCAATCTCTGGGACTAGAAAATACACGTGAAGTTGCTATGAGTCGGAATCAAACCAATGGGGGTGAGTTTGGGTGAGCATCCTCACAGTTCTATTTTAGGAAGTCTGGTGAATGCTAAGAAGGAAAAATAAATCTTGTTCCTGGATCAGCTGCAACTCATCGAACCAAGGGGCCCCATTATGTAAAAATCATGAAGGAAAAGTATTAAATGATGAAGAAAACTAATTGTATTGAAATACATGGAGTTCATGGCTGTATGTAGACTCTTTAAATGATATGTATCATTTGGAGCCCTACAGCATATTCCATTTTCTCCTAAGGCATACACCATACAGATTAAAGTAAAATGTAATTTTTTGAGAATTTAAGTAGGAATTTAGAGCACTATCAAGGGGTAAAATTATAAAGTTATTTTTGTTGTGTTTTGCTTAGTTTTGTGCTGCTTAAAGGCCTCTAGAAGGGAGTCCTGGTGGCTTTGTCCAGTAAACGTTGGACTGTTAACCTACATCGGATCACTGTGAGGCGGAAGGGGCTTGAGGGCAGTGGGTATAGACCAGAGACCAGCAAACTTCAGCTCAAAAGTCATATTTGGCTCAGAATAAAATTAAAATTTTAAAGGATATTACCCAGATAGTAGTAATTTTATTGATTTATAAATATATATATAGGACGCTCAAATAATTTTTTAATTGTGAAGGACAGGATTGGCTCTTCTGCCTCAAAAGTTTGCCGAGCCCTGGTAGACCATAGAAGAGGGGCCTGGCACAGCAGTGGTTAAAACACTGGACTGCCACAGAACAGAACGGTTGGAATCCATCCACTGCTCTGCTGGAGTAAAATATGGCAATCTGTTTCCACCAACTTTACAGCCTGGAAACCTTGTGGGGCAATTCTACTCTGTCCTACAGGGTAATTATAAACCATAATTGACTGGACAGCAAAAGATACAGAACAAGCACTGTAATGGACATTTAAGAACATTGTGGATATTTTATGGTGCATATATATAATAAGCACACATGATACGTGTGCTTTAAGTGAACAAGAGGCACTGTTATCTGTTCCAAAAGGGCAAATTTACATTCCCTGAACCTGTAGTCAGTAACCTAGAGAACTGTGCCAAGTACACTAACAAAAATCTTTTAATAATAGTTTGAGTTCCTACTGGTGAAATATGAATATATGAAAGCCTCAATATATGAAATTGAAAGCACATAAGTACTCTCTCCTCTTCAACTTTCAGATGAGGAAATGGATAAAAATAAGTTAAATAATTATATCTAAACCTAACAAATAAGGGCAGACGTATTAATAAAACGAGGGGAGAAAGAGAAAGAAGCACTTCCTGAGTGTAAATCAGAAGGAAGTTTATGTGCATCAGACCACAAAGAACTGCATCTCATCTCACCACACTGCCCCGCTTGATCCACACAGACTCACTGCTTCTATCCATGGGAGTGTCTGGCCATCATTATTCTAAAACCATAGTATTTCAATATTAAGAAGCTTTATGAGAAACAGCTAAAGAATGTGGGCTGTTGTAGATTTTTCATTTGATTTTTGTTGTTTTAACTTTGAAGAAATATGAGAAAATAGTAAAATAATATTTTAGTTCATGAAAAAAGTTTTAATTGTAGCAACCAGCTGCTGTATAAGCCCTAAAGCTGGAAGGGGAGGAACAAGAAGGCAAGGAGAGGAGAGAAGGAAGTGCCTTCAGATGCCAAACAAAGACTGTATGTCAGAGGAAGAGACTATCCTGCCAAGCAGGGCTGTGAGAGAAAGATCCTTTTTTCTGATAGTCTGTTATTCAAACTGAGTATTTCAGTATTTCAAATTGTCTAGTTACAATGCTCAAATTCCAAAAGCTATATCTTAAGAGAGTATTAAAGTGCTCTCAGGAACCTGGCAAAGTATTAAAGTAAACAAGGCTAACCAGAATGCCATCATCAATAAAGGTATAGGTCAGATTGGCCAAAAGTGCCTAGACACACTGGACACAGGGATTTAGGGGTTCAATGAAGATGGGCGAGGCAAAGGTCTAAACATTCAGATTTTAAATACTCGCAAAAATGACACACCTAACAACTACAGCACAAACCAAGAGGATTCAGCAAGAGTGTGAAAAGGACAAAGGCTCCATTCTTACCTAACAAGCAGTAGGTATCAATTGCAGCATTCCTTAGGAGAAACTAGTTTTCCTATTGTAAAAGTCTCGATGAATGGATAAAACATTGGATTTGTCAAGGATTTCATTCTATTTGGATCCACCGTGAGCTTGCATAGAAGTTGTTGTTCTCAGGCACCATCAAGTCAGTACCTATATGCAGCGACCCTGTGTGCCACAACAGAGAAAGGCAGCGCTCACCTGTGCCACCCTCACAACTGTTATGTTTAAGCCCATTGTGAAAGCTCTTGTGTACGTAAGTGCATTTCATTGAGGGCTTTATTCTTTTTCACAGTCCTCCTACTTTACCCAGCATGATATCATTCCAGGCACTAATCTCTCCTGATAACATGTCTAACTATGTGAGTCAAAGTCTCACCATCCTCCCTTCTAAGGAACAGTCTGGCTGTACTTCTTCCAAAACGAATTTGATTGTTCTTCTGGCACTCCATGTAACTCTCAGTATTTTTAATTTTTTTATGTATTCAGTACTTTTAAGTTTTATTTAACTCGGGGGTTCTCAACCTGTGGGTCGCAACCCCTTTGGGGGTTGAACAACCTTTTCACAGGGTCGCCCAATTCATAACACCTGTTAGCAAAATTACAGTTATGAAGTAGCAATGAAAAAAATTTTATGGTTGGGGGATCACCACATCATGAGAAACTATGTTGAAGGGTTGCGGCACTAGGAAGATTGAAACCCACTGATTTAGCACAAACTAAAAGGTAGCTAGATAAGAGACAAAGTGGGGTCATCTCCCCCAAATGCTTGTGCTAGCAGAAATCTGCTGGCAGGGTCATAATAAAAGGGTTAAAAGAAAATCAGACAACCTTTAGACACCTCTGGGAAAATCCAGCACTGAGAATCTCAGACACAAGTCACCTAGGTCCAGGTGAAGGGAAACCTAAACCCACACACAATGCTAGGTACCAGCGACATGACATCACACAGGTGTGCTTAAACTCAGCCAATAAGATTGGTAATGCCCTCAACCACTCTCCCAGACAGGGGGAATAGACGGGATAACAGCAGGCCACTCTCTCTTTCAGGTGTGCTCAAAGAAATGCCCTCTTGGGTGTGCTGGGTTCCGTACTCAGGGCTCCACACTCCTGTTTTGTGGTATTTTTCAGGGGAATTTCCATTTTCAGTCAAGAAAATTCCCATGGCCTCACTGTGTAGCCTTGCACACTTTGTGGGGATAGTGTGTGCTTTCTGAGACTGTATTACCTAAAACTTCCCTTTCCCTCATGAAAGTTACTCGGATAACCAAAGTGTTTCTGCCACATGAATTCTTTCAGCATTGAGAAGCAAAATCCAAGCTAAACCACCCCAGGAACCTAATAACACCATCATTCAAATGCATCAATTCTTCGTCAGTCTTCCTGATTCTTTCTCTAACTTTCCATGCGTTGGAGTCCATTGAAAATACTATGGGTGGGATCATGTGCACCTTAGTTCTCAAAGTGACATCTTGCTCTTTAATACGTTAAAGAGATCTTGTGCAAGTATTTTAAAAAACATGATGCACTCTGTAATCACCCTGTTTTTTTCTTTTTCTTTTTGTTTTTTAAGCAGAAAACATACAAGCCTCAATTCTGAGCCTGTCAAGTAAGACAAAAGTCTGAATTGACAGTCTTGCAATGCAGATATCCCTGAAAGACATTGGATTCCCAACTGCCCTGACAAGTAGCAACCTGGTGAGACTTGCCCACTCCCCCCACCCCAGGGAGTGCACTGATGTGTAGCACAGGAAGAGAAGGAGAGCTGAGCTGACAACTTGTTCTTCACAGCAGCCTAGGCCCTTAAATTTACTCTAATCCAACAGACGGAAATGGTCCCCTTCCCTGCCATAGACAGTTGATGAGCTTCCCCTAAGGGAGGGTGATTTGAGTGAACCCATGTTGAGGAGGGGTGAACTCAATTGAGTGAGCAAAGGGAATATCAGTGGGGGGGATCCTGAAGTTCATTATTTGTATGCAGCCCTGGGCTTAAAATGATACAATCCACTTTCTAACTCCTAATCAGGAAGGGATAGTTTAAATTAATCCTGGGACTTGTTCTGATATTCAGATTAAGGGAAGAGAGTTCTTATGGATGGGCAAATAAACTTGGATGTTTTCTTCTCCTTCCCTTTGTGACAGCTATTTTGGTCTTGGCCTACACCTCTGGAAAATGACAGGGGCAGCCTTAAAGACATGGCATGAAATAGTATTTAACTTTTGCCTGTCATTAATCTCTGCTGGGAATGGGCCATTGCCACGTGACCCAGTCAACCTAGAATCTTCAAGAGCTAAATCAAGTCCACAAAGACTTCCCTTCATTTTATTATCACCTGATCAACAAACCGAGACAAATATAAAATCGGCATCATGTCTCAGAAGCAACATGCAATTTAAGTGCATGTAAGAGAATAAGAAAAGATGGCACAAACAAATGGCCTACGTGAAGAAACAGATTCAGGAGATATCTCAGCTGCAAACAGACATTAGACTGTCCCATGAAGGTGTTCCGAAGAATGATCTTCAGTACCTTCAAATGGTGCAGGAAGAAATCAATAGAAAACAGAACAAGAACAAGAAAAAGAGAGAAGATAAAACTCAGGCAAGCACTACAAGAATACTCCTGACAAAAAAATATATATCTATATAAACTAGGAATAATTCAACAACTCCCAATAGACGTCCATAAGCCACATAGCTATTAAAATGGGATAACATCCTGGAAGAACACAGCATTAGAACTAATGTAAGCATGAATTAGTAAGCTCAAAGATAAACCTATTGAGATTAAAAAAACAAAACAAAACAAAAAGAAAACCCTATTTTAAAAAACAAGGGGAAAAAAACTAAAAATTCTATGGGACACTATCAAAAAGAACAATTTACATTAATAAACATTCCAGAACAGAATGAAGGCAAGATAACCACAGAGAACTTTTAATCATAATGGATCAGAAGAGAACTTTTAATCATAATGGATCAGAAAATAAACCCTTCAAGAAGCCCGAAGAACACCAAACAGAAGTGACTGCGAAAGACTCCCCGTGAATAATCATAATAAAACTTTCTCACATTAAAAAAGGCAAGCATTCTTAGAGTAACTTGGGAAAAGAATAATCACCTTTAAAAATGAACCAATGAGAATAAGTTCATATTTTTTTTCAGTAGAAGTCATGTAGGGAAGAAGGCAATTGAAAGATATATACAAAGCATTGAAATAAAAAAAAAAACCTGCCAATCAAGAATCCTATATCCAGCAAACAAGCCCTCAAATACAAAGGAGGAAAACAATGGCATTTCCTTTTTCTTTCTTTTTTCTTTGACATTTTTAGAAAAAATCTAAAGAACTTTGTAAAAACAAAACCAACTTTACAAAAATTATTAAAGGTAGTTCTGTGAACAAAGAATCTACAGAAATAGCAGACAGCAACCTAAAATTAGCTTGCAAAGCATTGTCATCAAGAAATCAACCCACTCATGAAATACACAAGATGAAATAAAACCACAAGATTCAAAATAGGGAAGCAGAGATAATAATCTTCCAGGAAAACAACACTTACTAATATAGGGTACTGAGTAGATAGCGAGCAGCTGAACAGAGAGGAAATCAAGTAGTCCACAAAAGGGAACAAAAATCCTGACATTAAGAAAGAAAATAATAATAAAATAAAAAACTAAACTCCATTAAAATGATAATACCTTTACCAACTTTTAAAAAGAAAAAAATATAAAAAACTGTTAAAGCCCAAATTGAAAAAGCAAAGAAAAAAATGACAATAAAAACCCATAAAAAATTGAGGACAGAAAATTATAATAAAGAAACCAATAGCATCATAAAGAACAGTAAAATGACTACGATAAAATAATACACAATGCTGAATGTAAATGGATTAAACTCATCAGTTAAAAGAAAGAGACTAGCTGAATGGATAGGAAAACTGAAAAAACAAAACAAAAACCCCCAAGCTTACTGCCATCAAGTCTGTTCCAATTACAGCAACATTCTAGGATGTGGTGGTGGCCTAGAATTGCCTGAGAGGTTCCAAGATGAACTGTTTACAGGAGTAGGAATCCTCATATTTCTCTTACAGATGGTTTCAAACTGCTGATTTTGCAGTTAAAAGCCCATTGTATTACCCCACAACGTCACCAGAGCCACCATTAATCTGCTGCTTACAACAAACGCACCTAAGACACGAAGACCAATACAGACAAAAAAAATAAAAGGTTGGGAAAAATATATCAAGATATATTTGTTTAAATACAGTCAAGAAAACAGAGTAGTAATATTAATTTCTAACAAAATAGACATCAAGTCAATATGAGAGACAAAGAAGGTCATTATGTAATGATTAAAACCACAATAGAAAAAGACAATCATATTAAGCATCTATGCACCCAGTGAAATACAGTCTATATTAATCAAACTGTGAATTTAAGAGCTTAATATAGATAATTCTATGATAATAATAGAAGATTTCAATATACCACTCTTAAGGAAAGACATATCAAGGAGAAAAAATACTCAACAAAAATACAGAAGAACTAAACAAGCACAATCAATCAACTTGACCTCTTGGACGTATACAGAATACTTCACTCAACAGTAGCATAGCAAACATTCTTTACCAGATCTCAGGAAGCATACTGCTAAAAATATGTGTGAGACCACAAAGCAAGCATCGATAAATTTAAAAGCAAACACCAAGATACCACAAACTATCTTTTCAGATCACAATGCCATAAAATTAGAAATCAATAATAGAAAGATCCATTTTTTTAAAAGTTACACGGATATTGAACAACACATTACTTATAAACCACTGAGTAATTGAAGAAACCAAGAGTACACTTTAAATTGTTCTTGAAGCAAATGAGACTGAAAATACAATATACCAAAAACAGTACTCAAAGCAAGTGATAGCAATAATTTCACAGAGTTTAAAAAAAAACAGAACCAAAATTAACACCTGGACATACTTATAACAATTAGAACAAAAGTAGTAAGGAAAAAAGTCTTAGTCCCCATAAGAAAAGAAATAATAAAAATTAGAGCAGAGAGACACTAACTAGAAAACACAACAAAAATAGGGGAAAAATCAAAACCAAAAGAAGCTGTTTCTTTGAAAGAATTAACAAAATTGGTAAAGCATTGTCAACCCTCACAATAGGAAAAAATAAATATTGTAAATAAGAAATGAAATGGGCAACATCACAACAGAACTGAATTTAAAAAGATAATTGCACAATATTAGGAAAGACTGTACTCCAACAAATTTGAAAGCCTAGAAGAAATGAAAAAAATTCTAGAATCGTATTAACTATCTAAATGAACACTGATATATAAAAGCTTAAGAGGCCTGTAATATATAATAAATAGATCTTGTTTAAGAATTACTAACAACAACCAAAAAAACAAGACCTGATGGTGTTACTGGAGAATTCCCCCAAACATTTAGAGACGAGTTAACACCAACACTACACAAACTATTCCAGAATATAGACAAGGACAGCCCATTACCAAACTCATTTTATGGATCAAGGATAAACCTAATGCCAAAATATAAAACTATAGACCACAGCATACCTTATGAACATAGTAGATAGCACAATTAACAAAATTTCAGCTAATGGAGTTCAACAAAACATTTTTAAAAATACTATATCATGATCAACTGGGATTCACACCAGGTATGTAAGAATGATCCAACATTAGAAAACAATCAATGTAATCCACCAGAAAAATAAAACAAAAGAAAAAAATCACACAATTATAGATGCAGAAAAGGCATTCAACATACTTCAACATCTAGTCCTGATAAAAACACTCAAGAAAATAGGAATAAAATGGAAATTCCTCAACTTAATAAAGATCATCTATGCAAAGCTAACAGCCAGCATTTTGCTCAATGGAGAGAAACTGCAGCATTCCCACCTTGAGCAGAACCAGACTGCGCTGCTCTTTATTCACACTCTTATTTAATATAGGCCTTGAAGTTTTAACCAGAACAGCTCTACATCAAAAAGAAATCAAAGGCATCCAAATTAGCACAGAAAAGCAAAACTCCATTTTCAGGTGATATGATATTATATATGACCAGACAAATGAAATTTACTGCCCTTGAGTTGATTCCAACCCATAGTGAACTCATAGTATAGGGTAGAACTGTCCCTTTGCATTTCTAAGACTGTAACTCTTTTTATTAATTTTTTAAAAATAATTTTCTTGGGGGCTCTTACAGCCCTTATAACAATCCATCCATCCATCCATTGTGTCAAGCACATTTGTACATGTGTTGCCATCATCAATTTCAAAACATTTTTTTCCACCCTTGGTATCATCTCATTTCCCCCCTCCTCCCCACTCCTTCCCTCATGAACCCTTGATAATTTATAAATGTTTTTCATGTCTTAACTGACTTCTGAGACTGAAACTCTTTAAAGGAATAGAAAGTATTGTTTTCTCCCTTGGATCGGCATTTGATTTCAAACTCTTGACCTTGCCGTTAACAGTCTAATGCACTGTGCCATCAGGCCTCCTCATCTTATACATAGAAAACCCCCAAAGACTCAATACAATAATTGCTAGAACTAATTGAAAATGTTGGCAATGTGGCAAGCTATAATATCAAAATACAAAAATCAATAACATTCTTACATATTAAAGAAGAGGTATCTGAAAAATAATTTTTAAATATAATTTAAAATTACCACCCCCAAAATAAGCTAATTAGGACTAAATTTAACAAGAGAAGCAAAAGAAAACTATGAAATACTATGACACTAAATCAAAATACATTACATAAAGGAAAGAATGTCTGATGTTCCTGGATAGTAAAACTAATTATAATGAAAATGGCAATATTACTGAAAGCACTCTATCAATTCAATGTCATTCCAATCCAAATTCCTGCACAATTTTCTTCAAAGAAATGAAAAAATTAATAACCAACTTTGTATGTGAAAAGAAATAAACCTAAGATAACAAAACACTACTAAAAAACAAAAACAAAGTAGGCCTCTCAGTCCCCAGCCATGGTATCAAAAAAGCTTGGTATTACAACAGACATAAAACTAGTGGATCAGAACAGAGAACCTAGAAATAAAACAACCATCTAGAGATACATGACTTTTTAGAAAGGACTGAAACACATTAAATAGGGTAAGATAAATTCTTTTCAACAAATGGTGCTAGAAAATGTGATTTCCACTTGCAAAAGAATATAACAGAACCCAGACCTTACACTATATACAAAAGGGAAATCATGAATTAAAGACCTAAATTAAAACCCTAGTACTATAAAAATCATCAATGAAAAAACAGGGACAACCTAAGGGCTCTCATAGCAGGCATAAATACTCTACTAGGCAGAATGAAAAACATCCACATGAGAGAAGAGAACATGGCGGACTGGAATCTCCTAAAAATACAACATTGCATGTATGTACATTAAAAGACTTAATCAAAATAGTGAAAAGAAAATCCACAGAGTAGGGAAAAACTTTTGGTAATATATATTAGATAAAGGCCAGTTTTGAAGATTTATAGAAAAATGCAATGCCTCAATAGGAAAATGATGATAAATACAATAAAAAATGGGCAGAAGACAAGAACAGACAATGCACTAAAGATGACATGGTAGTGGGAAGTAAGCACATGAACAAGTGCTTGCTATCATTAGCTCTAAGGGAAATACACCTCACACTGGTACCAATAGCAACATTTAAAACAACAAACAAAATAGTAAATGATAAATATTGAAGACGATATGTGGAGATTGGAACACTCATATACTACTGGTGGAACTGCAGAATTGTACAACCATTATGTAAAACAGCTTCCTTAAACAAATGCTAATAGAAATACTATATGACCCAGCGATCACTCTGCTCAGCATATACCACAAAGAAATAAAGAACAAAATATGAACAGATATATTCACATCCATGTTTATCACACTACTACCTACAATAGCAAAAAGACGGAAACAATGGAGAAATGGAGAAATAAACTTTGGTATACACAAACAATGGACTAGCATGCTTCCCTTAAAGAAGAATGATGAAACTATCAAACACCTGGGCTAATATGGAAGCCATTAGACTCGGCAAAGCTAGTCAGTCTCATAAAGATAAATGCTGCATGCCACCCTTATTATAAAATAAAAATGGTTTTCACATTAAAAGAGGCAGATTTTGAAAACTATTTTGAGGCTGGGAGGACAGGAAGGAGGAAGGGAGAGGGGAATAAAATAAAGTGGTAACATGAATAAATGGATAAATAAAGAGGTCTTCCAAAAGTAGTGATTATGGATCCAGACAAGATTAAATCCTTGACAGCTTCTATTTTTTTCTTAGTTTATAATGGAAGTAGCAGTCAAGACAACAAAGACACATTGCAGTAAGCAAATATGCTGTAAAGGACCTCTTTTAAAGGTTAAAAATCAACAGTGTCACTTTGAGGCGTAAAAATCACCTGACATAAGCCATGGTATTTTCAATAACCTCATATACATGTGAAAAGCTGGACAATGAATAAGAAAAACAAAGAACAATTTATGCCTTTCATTTATACTGTTGTTGAAGAATATTGAATGTATCATGGGCTGCTAGAGAACACGTGAATCTATTCTCGAAGTACAACTAGAATGCTCCTTAGAAGAGAAATTTCACTATGGTAAGATTTTGATGATGCCTTATACCTGATCCCCTTGACACCTCGTGTTTGCATAGGCTGGTGTGCTTCTTCCATGTGGGCTCTGTTGCTTCTGAGCTTGATGGCCGTTTGATTACCTTCAAGCCTTTAAGACCCCAGACACTATACTTTTTGATAGTTGGGCACCATCAGCTTTCTTTGCTACATTTGCTTATGCACCCATTTGTCTTCAGTGATCCATTCGACACCTCGTGATCACACAGGCTGATAAGTTGTTCCATGTGGGCTTTGTTGCTTCTAAGCTCGATGGCCCTTGTTTACCTTCAAGC